>NC_091988.1:175909172-176217291 GCF_044704955.1 Pristiophorus japonicus | reverse complement strand
ACCAACTGTAAAGTGTTGGGTGGTATTACAAAATTACAATATTGTGATCTTGGAATCATAGGGCTCAAGTTTCGGGCCGCGCCTAAAACGGCACACCCATTTTTCGCGCCAGAAAGTGCGCCGAAAAAAAACTTAACTATTCTCCAGCTCCCTGCAGGTCTTCTGCAGCTGGGCGCGGCGCAGCACAAGCTGTAGGGGGCGGAGCCAGGTCCCTGCGCTGAAAACTGTGCCGGGACCTCTGCACATGCGCGCTACATTGGAAGGACCCGACCCGACCTGACCTCCGCGACTCACTCTCTTTTCCCCCCCCCCCCCCCCCCCGTACCTCCGCGACACCCCCCTACCCCCCCCACCGAGACCCGACGCCACCTACCTGTAAATCCAGCCCGAGGTCTTGGGCCCGACCGTTCAGCCTCCTTCTCTCCCTCCCCCCCACCTCCCTTCTTCCCCCCTCCCCCCCCCTCCCCTTCTCCTCCCCCCCCTCCCCCTCCCCTCACTGTCAGAAACACACACACAGACAGATAGATAGATAGAGACACACTGGGGGGACTGTCCCAGCATGCTGTTGGAGGACTCCCGGTGCTGCAGTCGGTAAGTAGAAAATGTTTTGCTGTATTGATTTTTTTTTGGTTGATTTATTGGTTGATTTATTGATGTATTTATCATTTATTATTGATGATGGCTCTTTATTTGTAAAACTGAAATGTTTAATGTTTGTAAACTTCCCTTTAAACCCCCCCCCCCCCCCTCTCCATTCCCTATGCCTAATTTGTAACCTACGCCTGATAAGGTTTTTTCGAACGTACAAAAATCTTCACTTACTCCATTCTAAGTTAGTTTGGAGTAAGTTTTCACTGCCGAAACTTTGAAAACAGGTGTAAGTGGCCGGACACGCCCCCTTTTGGAAAAAAAATTCTGTTCCAAAGTGAAACTGTTCTAACTGACTAGAACTGGAGCAAACTAAATGCCGAGAATTTGAATTTCTAAGATACTCCGTTCTACACAAGTTGCTCCAAAAAATCAGGAGCAACTGAGGCCGAAATTTGGGCCCATAGAAACTTACAGCACAGGAGGAATTGTTGTGCCTGTGCTGGCTCTTTGAAAGAGCAGTCGTGCGTAGTCCCACATCTCTGCTTTTTATCCGTAACTTTGCAAGTTCCTCATTCTCAACTCCCTATCCAACTCCTTTTTAAAATTATTTAGGGAATTGGCTTCCACCATCTTTTCCAGTCGAGCGTTTCAGATCCCAACAACTCCCTTGAGTGAAAAAATGTCTCCAACTCTCCTCTCGATCTTTTGGCAATGATTTTAAATCTATGACCTATGGTTATTGACCCACTTGCCAGAGAGAATAGTGTTTCTCCTATCTATCAAAACCTTTTATCATCTTGAAAACCTCTTGGGTCACCTCTTAACCTTCTCTGTTAATAAGATCTTTCAATCTGAATCAAATTGATCTCTTTTTTTTTCATGTGCACTTTAAAATAGATGCCACCATTGGTGCTACTTCTAAAACTAAAATGTGTACAAAGTGTTGTAATTATTTAGGAGCCTTCCTTCTATCTTCTTGGATTTTTGCTTAATCTGTAAGTACTGATCATATGATTGGGATAACTGTCTTAGAGGAGTTGCTGAACTACTGAGGATGCTTATTTAAGACAAGTAGGCACAGGAAGATTTCATGATTTAGTACTCCTGACCTCTGCCTGAATTTCCAAAAAGTATTTGACCATGAGAAACTCTTACAAAGAATACACAGCACAGAAGCAGGCCATTCGGCCCAACCAGTCCCTGCCAGGAGTACTAAATTAAATAATCTCAGTTATTGGTCCAGGCTAACTCTGTGCTGATGATTTATCTTATAATACCAGGATCAATGTCTTCTGTGTGATGTCAGTACTGTATCACTTTCTGGATCCTTCATAGTGGCGGTCACTGTCGGTCACACTGATTTATAACAGGCACATTATATCACAGAACATGCAATATATTCTGTTGCTAAGGTGGAACTGTGTATAAGTGGTTTAATTCCTTTACGGCAATAAAAAGTCTGATGGCTGTAAATAAGCAGAAGCCCGCGATCGTTTGGCGTTTAATTGCTGTTGGTAAGGTATGTTTACAGAGTGCCAGGGGCGTGTAGATTTCTGGCTCTGGATCAACCTGTAAACTTCTCTCCGCAGCAGAAATTGGCTTGTTACTGATCTCAGGAGGAGATTATTGTCTCTCTTTAAATACTTTTGAACCTTGAAATTTACACTCAAGTGGATGGGCACTCAAACTGTTTATGCATAACATATAAAAATAGACATTCAAAAGCAACACCAGGCAGAATGAAAAAAAAATTAAGTTATTGGTAATCTTTGAGGAACATTGTTGTGGCAGGCTAGGATGCTGACATGCTTTGCCATAGGAGGATCGTTTTATTTCTTCCCTAATCTGCACACTTTTCCCAAAATGTGTTCCTTTGGGAAGGTTTCTGGTGTTTCTTTGGTATCCTCTGACAAGGTTAAAGGGAAAATTGCGCAGAGAATTATAGTTGGGCTGCTTTTGCGTGCTTCCTGGTTGCTGGCTAAAGCATGGGAGTAGGTTGCCTACCTGGTCTCTCAGACAGGCAAGGGGTATGAGAGTGTATATTGACCAGATGGAGAAATGTCAGTGCATCAAAAGAAGAGCACAGGTTGGGTAGGGGTAACTAAATCCTTAAAGTATAAAGATATTTAAATACTTTCTGTTTTTAACAATGATTATTTATTTGAATGGCGTGTTGTCCACTCCCATGCTATTCATGTTGGAATGTTTAAGAACCTTGTAACAAATTTTTCAGTTCTTGAATGGAATAACAACAACTTGTATTTAGCATCTTTTAACGTCGGAGTGTTATTAAAAGAAATCTCTGACACCAATCTACAAAAGAAGATATGAGCAAAGTTTGGTCAGTGGGGTAGGTTTTGAGAGGTTTAGGGAGAGAATTCCAGCGTTTAGGGCCTTGGCAACTGAAGGTACAGCCACCAATGGTGGTGATTAAAATCGAGGATGCTCGAGGCCAGAAATGCAGATTTCTTTGGGTGGCGGTTGTGGGGTGGAGGAGATTAGAGATCGGGAGGGGTGAGGCCACAGAGAAATTTGAAAACCAGGATGAGAATTTTAAAATCGTGGTGTTGCTTGACCAGGAGCAAATGTAGGTCAGCGACTAGATGGGTGATGGGTGAACGGGTTGGGACATGAGCAGCAGAGTTTTAGATGGCCTCAAGTTTACAGAGGGTAGGATGTGGGAGGAGGGCCAGGAGTGCATTGAAATAATCAAGTCTAGAGGTAATAAAAGCATGGATGAAGGTTTCGGCACTGGATGAGCTGAGGCAAAGGCGGAGTCGACCTATGTTACGGAGGTGGAAATAGGCAGTCTTGGTGATGGCTTTGGATGTGTGGTGGGAAACTCATCTCTGGGTCAAATATATCACCACGGTTGCAAACTGTCTGGTTCAGCCTCAGGCAGTTGCCAGGGAGAGGGATGGAGTCGGTGGCTCGGGAATGGAGTTTGTGGCGGGGACCAAAGACGATGGCTTCAGTCTTCCCAATATTTAGTTGGATGACATTTTGCACATCCAGTACTGTATATCTGACAAGGGAGTGGAGAGGTCGTGGTGAGGTAGAGCTGGGTATCATCAGCGTACATGTGGAAACTGATGCTGTGTTTTCAGATGATGTCAAGGGGCAGCATGTAGATGTGAAATAGGAGGGGGCCAAGGATAGACCCTTGGGGGACACCAGAGGTCACGATGCGGGAACTAAGCACAACTGGCATTTGTGTTGCAAATTTAATGGGGGAAATATACAGTCCTGCAGAGTGGGAAACGCATCTACATTCCAGATAAGCCCCCATTATTTGCCCATCATTGACAATTCAATCTCGTTCAATCACAAGTAGCCAACTCTGACATGAGTGTGAAACCGGAGTAATAATAATTAGGTGAAAGGAGTGTTTTGCAAGTGCCATTAAGAACTCCCAACTGCTTCAAATGTCAGACTTATTTGTGACTGTACTTGATAGTATTTAGACAAGTTGGTGTTTATGAAGGGTGGAGGAAATGAGGCTAGCAAGGACACAGTTAAGCCTGGAGGTGAGAGGGGTGTATGTCTAAAAGTATTCCGGTGTGGAGGCAAGCAATGTTGCAGATTATGAAGTAAACAGTCTTGGTAATGGATCGAAGGTGGGGTTTAAAATTCAGTTACAGAATTATACTGGATGCCAATATTCTAGATGGTATGATTCAGCTTGAGTGTGTGGCTGTAATCATTGACAAGGGACTGGAGTTTGTGGTGTAGACGGAAGACAGTGGCTTCAGTCTATCCAATGTTAGGCTGAAGGAAGTATTGACATATCCGAGACTGGATGCCGGACAGGCAGTATGACTCTTCATTAACTAAACAGTAAATTAAGATAGTTTAACTAGGTTACAGCTCTGACTCAAAGTCTGTTGTCAGTTCTGTTTATTTTCTTCTACACGTGAAAAGTCCTTATTAATTGCAAAATTTTTTTTAAAATGCTGCAAATGTTGGTGATTGAAGCATAGGCCATGTGAACTTTTAAGAATAGGTTAGATGGATGGTTAAAGGCACATGGGATTCAGACTGCTGCTTGTCTGAAGAATAAACACCAGCATGAACTATTTGGGCTGGACAGCCTATTGTATTTCCTATGTAATTCTTTGCATAAAATATTGAATTATAAGTGCTCTAAAAAGTGCCATTAAATCAGTGATGAATTGACCAGAAATAGTATTCTACTTTATGCTAAAGTTCAATGACATTGCTTTCAAATGTTGAAAATCCAAATAACCGACATAACTGCATGCATTGACTTGCCAATCAGAATTTATAGAAACATAGAAACATAGAAAATAGGTGCAGGAGCAGGCCATTCAGCCCTTCTAGCCTGCACCGCCATTCAATGAGTTCATGGCTGAACATGAAACTTCAGTACCCCCTTCCTGCTTTCTCGCCATAACCCTTGATCCCCCGAGTAGTAAGGACTTCATCTAACTCCCTTTTGAATATATTTAGTGAATTGGCCTCAACTACTTTCTGTGGTAGAGAATTCCACAGGTTCACCACTCTCTGGGTGAAGAAGTTTCTCCTCATCTCGGTCCTAAATGGCTTACCCCTTATCCTCAGACTGTGACCCCTGGTTCTGGACTTCCCCAACATTGGGAACATTCTTTCTGCATCTAACCTGTCTAAACCCGTCAGAATTTTAAACGTTTCTATGAGGTCCCCTCTCATTCTTCTGAACTCCAGTGAATACAAGCCCAGTTGATCCAATCTTTCTTGATAGGTCAGTCCCGCCATCCCGGGAATCAGTCTGGTGAACCTTCGCTGCACTCCCTCAATAGCAAGAATGTCCTTCCTCAAGTTAGGAGACCAAAACTGTACACAATACTCCAGGTGTGGCCTCACCAAGGCTCTGTACAACTGTAGCAACACCTCCCTGCCCCTGTATTCAAATCCCCTCGCTATGAAGGCCAACATGCCATTTGCTTTCTTAACCGCCTGCTGTACCTGCATGCTAACCTTCAATGACTGATGTACCATGACACCCAGGTCTCGTTGCACCTTCCCTTTTCCTAATCTGTCACCATTTTTTTTTAAAATAAAGTGTTAAATTTATCAAAAGTTGTATTGTGCCTCAGTAAGGGTCTGCTGGAAATGCAAAGTCCAAGCTCGCGCAATAATGCCAAAGACGGTTATTAGTTTAAATATTCATGGTAAAAACAATAAGATTTTGAGCCTGTCCCATTTGTGTCCTTCTGCTTTTTGCTACACCTGAAGTGCTAATACTTCTAACAATGAAAGTGCACTCTTCCATTGATGGTACAAACATGAAATAGTGATTGAATTGCATGCTGCCATGTGCAAACAATGCAGACAGTAGGTGTGATAATGCTGCTTTTCAACTACAAGATATAACCGGTTCAAATGGCAAAACTCAGCTAGTTAATTAATACCATGTAAACCATGATGTGCATTATATCCTTGATGCAGTTATTTTATATAATTATTATATACAGCTGAAATTCATGAACAGATTTTTATTTTTATACATATCAACATACTAACAATATCCATTTCATAAACTGAAAATCAAACCATTCTATGACCTTTACACCCGTGCTGACTGCATTTACTGAAACCTCTATTAGTCTATTCTTCACATGAAATGCAAGTTGTTGAGATTGAAATAGTACCACAGTTCACTTTTGAGATATATATTTGCATTGTACGCAAAATGCATTTCCTCTGTCACACTTTAAACTTCACTGTCAATTTTGTCACACTTCAAAGAAAAGTATAAAGAAACAAAAAAACTCTTCAGGATGTTTGTGCGTGGTTGTAAAAATAATGGGATAGGGTGCGCTTCATATTAATCGTGCTTCTTGATTGGCTGAAATAAAACAACAAAAAATCGGAATTCTCCCAGAGGAAAAATCTTCGAATCAAAAATATCCCTGAAACTTAATCAGCCAAATCGAATCAAATTATTTTTTGTAAATTCTTTTGCCAACCATTTTCCTTCAATAATAAGTTAAAATTTCCATAATTTTATATGCAAGTACATGATCAAATTTACATATAAAAATTAACTTGTGTGCCTTTGCATACCTTCATCATTAAGGTTTTTACTTCAAAACCTGTCTGTCTCAAAAGCCTGGGCTTGCAGTTTAAATGTTTCCCAGAGATAGCACTTGTCAGTTTCAAGGAGTTACTAATTACAATTGTGCCTGCAGGTCCCAGGATGCCACATTCGGGTCAAGTGCAGAATGTCCCAGCATATATTAGTACAATATTTTGGGTTTTATAAATAGGAGTGGAGTGTACAAGAGCAGAGGTAATAATTCTGTACATGGCAAAACCCAATAATAATATTTGCAGTTTTGGGCACCCCATTATAGAAAGGATATTCAAGCCAAGGCGAGTATACGGTATAGATTCACCAAGTTACTATCCAGGATGACTCTCTTTGTGAAGAGAAACATAAACATGAAATACTGGAGCTTTTCTCTTTAGAGCAGAGAAGGCCAAGAGGAAGTTTCAGAGAATTAAAAAAAAAATTATGGCAGATTTAGATTAGTTGAATCGAGAAAGGCTCTTCCCTCGGTTAGGGGAGTTGTGATGCGGGGTCACCGATTTAACATTGTCATGAGGTGAATGAGGACTGGTTAAGAGATATTTCTTTACACAGAGTTGTTAAAGTAGGAAATGCTTTGCCACAGGGAATAGTTGAGGCGGAGACAATTGGATCTTTTAAAGGAAGATGAGTCTGTGAAGCAGTGGAAGATGGGAAGAAAGCAAAGCAGTGGGATTAGTTTTGGATTGCTGGATTAATGAGCCGACTGTCCTCCCTCTGTGCTGTAAACTTCTATAATTTGGTAAGAACCTGCTAATAAGAGAAAGAAAGCAAACCAACCAAATATCTCAATTCTATTGGAAAATTTTTCAGCCTCTACTTTTTCCTCATACTGTTGACTACACACACATTGTTTAAAAAATATCCAATTTATAGCAAAAGATATAATATATATATTTCAACTTCCCATAAAATTGCTCAACTACTGTTGGAAATACTTCGATTATATTTTGCCCTCTGAGATTTAACCTTTCTCGAGGGCCTAGGTTTCTGGTTAATCCCCAAACTCATACTGCGTAGCCTGCCATATCCTATTCCCCACCACTGACGTGCCCCAAACAAAGATGATTTTGAATCCCTGTGTATATTTTGCATGTCAGGGCCACTTCCGACTTTTAATCTTGCGCTCCCAACCCATTCCGGGCCCCAGCGTGACCAATTTTCAACGTAGTCAATTTTCAGTATGATCTGATGCTTATATTGTATTAAAGACTGAGGGATTAGGAATAGGCTGAGCGGTGTAGCAAAACCAAGCGACTGAAACATGGCCAGGAATACATGCCAAGGCTAGGCCTGGCAGTAATTCTTGGACTGCCTACCCGCATTGCTATGGAAACCCTGATTTCTTCCTCCAGGGTTTATAAAGCCAGGACATCCCTCCATCATATCACGATCCAGTGCTGTCAAAACCTCTTTCCCCCATGACTACCAGACATTTGTCGACAGTTACATTTTCTCTGTGTAAAAATACAAGTGTTTAGTAATGATAATATTGATTCTGTGCATATAAATGTTAAAAGTATAGTTTATATGAAAAGACAAGTTTGAAGAGACAAAATGGATACCTTCCCCAAGTTCATGTCTCCTGGTTGGGCAGAGCTCAAGTTACAAAGGAAGCATGGCTTTGAAACTCACCAAACTAGAAAAGATGTTAATTGGAAAGCCATTAACCTAATCAAGGAATGGCACTGGCCCTCCAGACAGACACATGTATGAGGAGAAGCCAATCAGGAACGGCCCTGGAAACAATACCCAATCCTGAGGCTTTTTGAGAAAGAATGTCCTTAAGGGATATAAAAAATCAAGCCAAAGATTGCTGGGTCTCTTCTCCTTAGCACACGGCCAAAGCAGGAACCTCCCTCCACAGCAGAAGCAAGGATGAACGCCATGTGTTTGTGCTTTGCCAGAGGGAAGTAAAGTATACCTTTTTGTACCATTTTTATCGTAATATCATTTGTATCTGTTGTAATTAAGTAGAGTCCGTAGGATACTAATAGACTGCTGTTTCTCTAACAGATGTGCGTGTGTGTGTGTTTAATAAATTATTCCAAATTGTTTTAAAAGAATTGGTCTTGCTGTCAATTTAATGCCAGAGATTTAGAAATCTTACGAAATTGGGGGCTCGTCCAGGATCTGGCGAGACAGCTTTTGACCATTTTTTTTGAACAATTGGAAATCTCAGGCGTTGCGATTCTAACCTGTGTTGCAAAGTGTAAACTATGAACTTTTAAACGGATCGGGAGAAGTTGCGTCTTGAGCAGTTATCGCGATAGGTGGGGACCCACCAGTAATTAAATTCAAAAGACACAATATTAAGAGATCGGTCATGTACAAAAAAAAGCAAAAGATAAACAGGTAGTCTATAAGAAGAAAGTATACAAAAAGGTACCCTTAAAGGACATACAAGAGTTACAGGCACAGGCAGCATTCTTCTGTATGGGCCAACATGCGTTCTTTGGGGAGCTTGTGGCATTTATCCAGGAGAAAGTAAATCAAGAAGAGCTAAGGCCAAAACGGGTAAACAGTCTCTTGGCATACATCGCACATTACTACGCTCAGAGGTGAGAAATTAATGAGGCAGGATGCAAAAGCATTTCAAAATTTAAGTAAAGAGATACAAGATTTAAAAGGGCACAAGAGATATAAGATTTAAAAGAATCGCAAGTAAAAGAGGTTTGACTAAACGAAAGAGATTCAAAATATAAAGGAGCAAAACGAAGAAAGCCTTCAACTTATTCGGCAGTTAAAGGAGGAAATACAGCATTGGAGACAAGAAATTGATCGATTAAACCACAGTATTTGGCAAATAGAAAGATGGGTCAACGGGCAGCTTCGTTACTGCAGCAGCAAAGCCTTTCCAATTTAAATGCCACAGCAGCCGTCATTGAAGCAAATGAAAATAAATGAGAGTTTAAAAAAAATATATAAATTGGAAAACTTGGGGCTCCGGCAGGAGGTAGAAGTAATAACCACTTCTTTATGACATAATGCGCATGGCCACATCACCAGTAACCAGACCGACTCACGGCCCATAACTAGTGCTGATGCCACGGCGGGTAGCCACAAGTTGGGGCCAATTAATGATGGGGACAACCCACTGGGAGTGGGCAAATATCAGGAGAAGTCACCCCGAGTTAGAAGGGAGACTTGACATGAGTCCTCTTGGCCTGTTCCACTTCCCTAAAAGATAATCTGCCAGACGCAGTTCTCCAGCCTGGCACAGCTGCTGATGCACTCATGACCGAGATCCTAAACCATTTAGGGATCCAAAACTTAAACTTGGTGGCTCTGCTTATTCAGACCAAGCAGCCCCTCGAGCTTTCAGTAATCGCCTGTACGATATCTATGAACGTACCCAGAACCAGGCACCCACACATCTGCAGTAGGAAAGAATCAGGGACAATTTAAATCAATGTTTCTGACCCAACTCCACTCTTTAGTTAAAATCACCCTAGGCATAGCCATGAGGCCCACCAATCAGTGGACAGATAGGGACCAGCGCTCAAATAGCCTGGGAGGTGGTAAAAGACCAGTTAAAGGTGAAGTCACCACCCACTGCAAATAAACCAGTGTCAACGGTGGAGGGATCTCGGTGTTACCCCTTTAAGGGACAGTACTTTAATTGTAAGAAGGTAGGACTCCTAGCAAAAGACTGCAGCAGACCGAGACAGGCACCGGACCATGGTGCAACGCATAGACACCTCCCGAGGGACGACTCCAAGCCCTCTGGGACGGATCAACAATTGGACCAGTTGATAACCCTCATACAAACCCAAATTGCCACTGGGGGATGCAGAATCCTTTTTGCTGATGTACACTCATTTGCACTGATGTACACGCAATTGCTGATGTACACTCATTAGGGAGACCCCTTCAAGGATCCACCCTATGACTAGGTTCAGCCCACAATGATTGGTCAGAAGTGGGGTTCTGACATGATGGTAGTCTTTGTTGTCTTACACAGGGGCCGGCAGCAGATTATGCTTATCGATACCGGTTCAGCCATTGCCATAATCCACACCCTATACCTGTACACCATGCAGTGGTGGGAAAGGGTTGTATGACCCGTAAACTGGTTTAATGGTGGTACAACCACCGCGTGTACAGGGAAGGCCACTGAACTTCAGTTGGGAAGCCTCACCTGTAAGGTCTCAGCGCCGATGCTGATGATAACCCCTGATGGTAACCCCTGATGGAAGGGGAATTGTAGGGACTGATGTGTTGGATCAGTATGGCGTGGTGATAGATTACAATCGGGATTGTGTTTGGATGGGATTGAAAGATAATGTGAGAGTGATAGAAATTTCAGATGCTCACTCGGTTTTTGCTATTAAAAAGCCATCTGAATATGACCGTCCAAGGGAGCGACAATGAAGCTGTGGCAAAACTAATTCAGGAACACCTAGCGGTGTTTGACACATGTGGGAAAATGGTAGGTGAAGAGCCTATTGAGGGACGCCCCAACTCATTCATTTAAACAGTACCCCATCCCAAGGGAGAGTCACCCGTGCATCCGAGATAGCATCAAATCCCTAGTCGAGCAGGGTGTTGTGAGGACAGGCACTTTCACGACCAATTCACCCACATGGCCGGTTAAAAAGCCCGATAGCAGCTGGCGACTGACTCTTGATTACAGAAAGTTGCATTCTGTAACACCAGCCTGCTCACCGGTAGTAAGAGAAACTCACACCATATTATCTCAAATTCCTGTTGGTTTCAAGTACTTCTTGACCCTCAACATCGCCAATGTATTCTGGAGTATCCCTGTTAAAAGGAAGACCAGTACAAATTCGCGTTCACATTTGAAGACCAGAGCTACACCTGGACATGCTTGCCTCAGGGCTTTCACAATGTCCCGATGATTTTTCACAAAAGAATGGCTGCAATTTTAAAAGACTTTTCCCGCCCTACCTCCTTGCTGCAGTACGTAGACAACCTGCTGCTGGCAACCGACAGCATGGAGGAACATCTTTTGCACGAACTTTTGACATTGTTGGCTCAGGCGGGATGAAAGGTGAATCCCCGTAAGGTGCAATTAGTAAAAGAACCTTTCTAGGATTGTCCATTTCTCCAGAGGGATTGTACCCTGATTCTCACCAAAATGGAAATAATACAGCGATTGCCATTACCCACTTCCAAAACAGCCCCATGATCATTCTTGGGTCTGGTGGAGTACCAAAGGAACTTTATTCCAGGCTTTGCAGCGTGCGCAAAGCCCCTGTATGATTTGATGACATACGCCCGGGTGATGACATACGTCCGGCATGGACTGATGCCCACACCCAGTCTGTGGCTAAATGAAAAACTGCAGTGATACAGGCCACATGTCTGATCCCTCCTGATCCCACACAGCTCTTTCATTTTGAAGTCGGGGCCATAGAACAAAGCCTCATTGTAGTTCTGTGCCAAACACGAGCTGATCAACTACAGCCAATTGCATATGCATCTCGAATCCTGCAAGGGGCAGAAAAAAACGTATACCGCATGTGAGCACCATCTTCTGGGTGGTACATCACTACTTTTATTAACTGGATTACAACTGCACAGCGGACACACACCTCTGAAACTACTGATGAAATCTGGAGATTCACTAGTTTCCTCACAGCGCCTCAGCAAATGGACATTGGAATTTATGGAAAGAGACATTGATACCATTTCCAAACCCACCACATTGCTGCCAAAATTTCTGATCTATGAGGGGACCCGCATGAATGTCCGTTACCCCTGATTAACTTTGAAACCTATCCTGTACAGAAAGAGCCCATACAGGGTACCTCAGATGTCTCGATCGATGGGTCCTCATATCACATTGAAGGATCGCCTCACACCGGGTATACAGTTGTATTACCAGAAAGAACCATCCAGCGAAGACACAACAGACAGTCTTCACGATGTGCAGAAATCGCCGCACTTCTGACCGCTGTGAAGGAAACCTCAGATCGACCTGTGAATATTTGGTCCGATCGTGCCTATGCTATAAGCACCATGCTCTCCCTGCCCCTATAACCACAAAAATGACTATTGTACGACAGACGGTAAGGCCCTGATCCATGGGCCCTGGTTACACCTGCTCTGGCCATATCTTAAACAGCAATCCCAACCCTGCTTCATAGGAAAGGGAACAGCCCATAGAGAAGGGGGTCCACATAGTGAGGGAAATTCTAGAGCAGACAGCGCAGCCAAGGATGCTGTGATTGATGGGGGAGATAGAGGATATAGTTGTTGAGCCCTGCAACGCTGTTAGCAAGGCCTCCCCAACAGATCACCTAGATTTAAAATCCCTGCAGCAGCAATACTGGCTATATGCTGTTGTAAGCGCCTGGCATATGAGGAAGATAGACCCCTTTCTCAACCAACAGCCTGGGCTCCCAATACCATACAAGCCACTGCCCCGGACTCAGATGAGCAGTTGCTGATGTTCAAAAAATAGCCAAACGCCTGCCCGGTGGTGTGTGTTCCACCAGAGGTGGGTCAGGAACTGCTCTCCCTCTTTCACTCCCACCCCACAGCAGGGCACTATTTGGCCCTGGTAACCTTCTATAAGGTAGCATCCACAGCTTGGTGACCTTCCATGAGGGAAACAAGCAACCAATATGTGGCACGATGCCTACCGTGCCTGCAGCACAATCCTCCCGCATGCACTAACCGAGCCTTGCTTCAAAGCGCACCCCCACCTCAAGGGCCATGGACTCCCCTCCAGATAGACTTCATTGGGCGCAAGGCAATTTTAAGCATGCCCTAGTGGTGGTGGACCAATTTATTAAATGGATCGACGCAATCCCCTGCTGCTCCAACACCACAATCACGGCAGCCAAAACACTATTAAATCATATGTTTTGTAGGTGGGGAGTACCAGGACAACGATCAACGTTCACACTTTACTGGTAACATTTTCACCCACCTGCAGGAAATGTTGGGGATAAAACACAGATTACATATTGATGATCACCCCAGTCGTCCTGAGGGGTCAAAAGGGGGAACAGGACAATGTTGAAAAAATTGTGCGCGGACCACCCCACTCAATGGGCTAACATGCTGCCAATGTGTTTAATGGCAATGAGGTCCACACCTCATAAAACAACAGGGGTCTCCCCATATCAGGCCATGATGGGGAGGCTCATAAGAACGCCAGGCCAGCTAACACTAACAGGGATGAGTCCGCTGACAATGAAATCATGCAATTCCAAGTGGCTGGAACAAGTGGTAGATCACACCGATCAGATCAATCGAATTGGGGAAGTCAAAAAGACAAATTAAAAGGTACTTTGACAAGAAAGTACGTCCCTTTGAATATCCAGTGGGAGACTCAGTAATGATTCCAAATTATGGGAAAAGGAAGCTGCCTTTGAGCCCATGGTGAGGACCGCATAGGATTATAGACCGATTGAACCCCACAGTTTATTCAGTTACTGGGGAAAAAGGGCATTAAGTACAAGAAATGGTTTTACATTAATCAGTTAAAAACTGCCAAAGAGTAAATACTGCACTGATCTTGTTTCCCATAGACCATGTTACGGATGCTTATGATTGTCGGGACAACACTGACCACAACTGAAGCCGAGGGAAGATGGAGAAGCGGGAGTTGCAGCATGACTTTACAAACATCAAGTGCTTCGAGAAGCGACAGTGCACTGAAGTTATATGGGAAGGGGAGGGTCTCCGCTGGAGATGTTATTGTACTATAGTAAATCCCCCGCATGTGGCATATACCTTATGAGGTGGGGGCAGAGTCAGGCCATCCACTTTTCTCTCTCAATTTTAAACCCATTATACAGCGGTCATCCACCTCACAGAAACATAAACAGCAGAGCTATCAGAACCCCCTCAATGTTTATGATATGTGAACCCCGAGGAGATAAACCATATTAGGAGTCAATAAGGATATTTCCCCCTCAAGGTGGGAAGTCTGGAAGAATAAAAATGTATAGTAATGATAAAATTGATTCTGTGTATTTAAATGTTAAAAGTGTAGATTATACAAAAAGACAAGTTTGAAGAGGCAAAATGGATACCTTCCCCAAGTTCATGTCTCCTGGTTGGGCAGAGCTCAAGTTACAAAGGAAGCATGGCTTTGAAACTCACCAAACTAGAAAAGATGTTAATTGGAAAGCCATTCACCTAATCAAGGAATGGCACCAGCCCTCCAGACAGACACATGTATGAGGAAAAGCCAATCAGGAACGGCCCTGGAAACAATACCCAATCCTGAGGCTTTTTGAGAGAGAATGTCCTTAAGGGATATAAAAAGTCAAGCCAAAGATTGCTGGGTCTCTTCTCCTTAGCACACGGCCAAAGCAGGAACCTCCCTCCACAGCAGAAGCATGTGCTTGTGCTTTGCCAGAGGGAAGTAAAAGTATACCTTTTTGTACCATTTTTTTATTGTAACATCATTTGTATCTGTTGTAATTAAATAGAGTCCGTAGGACACTAATAGACTGCTGTTTCTCTAATAGATGTGCGTGTGTGTGTGTGTTTAATAAATTATTCAAAATTGTTTTAAAAGAATTGGTCTTGCTGTCAATTTAATGCCAGAGATTTAGAAATCTTTCATCTGGCATAAGGGGGTTTATAAGCAGCTGACATTACCTAAATTTGCCTATTTTGACTTCTTCACCATAGGTTGTACTTGAGCAATGGCCTTAAATGGATAGGCCAGATTAATGGCTGAACAGCACAATTGCACTGCAGACCAGCCTATTCATAAACAATACCATAACAGCTAATTTATTGTAACTGTCTACAGATGGTTTATATCAAACGATGTATAATTTGAGAACAATGCAGATATAGTAGTGTAACTCATTTTACATTGAGATTTTTCACATTCCCCTCATTCTGGTCAATCTCTAAACTTAGATGTACACTATTGCATGTATGCATAAATACTTTTTTAATTGCATAGTTTAGGTGAATATTGTAAAACATAATTTGAAATTGTTTTCTTAAATTAGATTATGCATTGTTCATGTGATTACCAGCAGTGGGTTATAGCAGATGCTGCAGGAAAGAATAAACTTGTATTTATAGCATTCTATCATTTCCTCAGGAAATCCCAAAGTGCTTAACAACCGATTAATTACTTTTGAAATATTGTCGTTATTGTTTTATAAGCTGCATTGTAGAGCTCAGTATTATGCACATAATGACCATGACATCTTGGCTAGTATTCATGCACAAAGCAGTGATCACATGACCTTGGGTCTTGACAGCATTACAGAGAAAATAGCTATGGGATGATGTCATGACTTGCATAGTGACGTCACTACCAAAATGCACTGTTGCCAGCCGAACAGAACAATTTCTGGTCCCAAGAAGACTAGCAGCAGTTGGGAAGGGTCAGTAAAAATAAATAAATCGTCTGGGCTGCCTGTCTATTAACACAAAAAAACAGTTTATTCTTGATATTGAGTATACGGCTTGAGATGTGTGTTACAGGAGCTAGCAGCTGATCAATACAAAAATAACTTTACATTTCCCTCAAGAGAACGAAGAGTAAACCTTTTCAGGTTTGCTAAGAATTTGGAGAGCCAGTTTACATGGGCTCTTCCCAGTCTTTCTTCTTGGTCTTGATGCCTTTTGATGTTCTGGCATCAAAACATCGCTATGTTTTAGAGATACCCCTGTAATTATTTCTATTTGTGAACCCAATCTGCAGAAAATCCCATTTCCACTTTGGAGGTTAAGCTCCCAGAAGCTGTGAATCCCAAGCCAATGTTCTAGTGTGATCCATAGTCCAATCAGTCATGAAAATCTGTGTTTCCACACTTTAATGTTACAGCAGGTCTTCAAATGTGAAACTGCAATTACACCTTTTATTTACATGCAGTGCAGATGTTTGTGTTATTCAATCTGATCTGCAACCTATTTATGTCCGCTTTCACTCCGTACAAACAGATGGACATCAAAGAATCTTCCCTTTGGTAGAATAATTTTTACAATCGGAAAATAAACTGTCCTCAACAATATTGAAAAAGTGGTTGCGAGGCAATGAGAAAGCGATGTGCTCCTGCCCGAGATCGCAGCTGTCTTGCAGGAAGCTTGGTTCTCTTTTTTTTTTAAATATAGTACATCCAAAACGGCTCTGGAATTGAAACTCAGTAAAGAAATAAATATCTATTTTCCTGTCAGCTAAGCACATTAAACAAGCTGCTACAAGTTATTTAAATTGAAAGCAAGACAGCTACTTTTGTGAGGCAGGGAACAAAAAAAATCTCTTCACAAAGCTTTTGCTGAGCAGCAGAAATCGTTTGCTGTGAATTTGCAAAATGTTTTCAGAACTCGAACCTTTTGGAGGCAAATAGCAGAAATTGTATTTCAACAGGCCACCAAAATAGGAATCTGTATTTCATTTAACAAGGTCAGTCTAGCTGTCACTTACTTGAACTAGAATAATTGCAGTAAAATTTTAACCAATACATCAGTAGTTCCTTAAAGGTGCGGTATTTAATATTGCCTGTATATAGAATGTGGAAATCCGTCTTCCCAATTATTTTCCTCCCCCAACCAACTCGACCAAAATCTGGTCACTTGTATCATTTACAGTTTGTGGGAGCTTGTGTGCAAATTAGCTATTGCATTTGTCCACATAACAATGACGACTGCACTTCAAAAGTCCATAAAGCACTATGGTCTCCAAACACATGATATGATGAGGCACATTATAAATTCAAGTCCTTTTTTCAGTTAACACTCAAATGCAGTTTTGAGAATGTTGCATTGTTGGAAGAGCCATTAAACAGAAGACCTATCTTCTGGTGCAGTTGGATGTTATAGATCACATGGGACTATCAAAGAAGAACAGAGTTTTCTTGATGTTCTGGTCAACATTAATCCCTCCACCAACACCATCAAAACAGATTAGCTGGTTGTTCATCATATTGCTGCCTGTGGGACCTTGTTGTGCACAAATTGGCTGCCGCATTTGCTTACATAACAATAGTAATTGCACTTCAAAAGTAATCTGTATGACTTGTATTAAGATGTCTCAGATGTGATGAGGTGCAATATAAATGCAAGTCTTTTTATAAATCTAGATGGAATATTAACAAATGCTTTATATTTTGTACTTGTGTGTATTTTAAACGATAAGGGGTTATGGGGAGCGGATGGGGAAGTGGAGCTGAGTCCATGATCAGATCAGCCATGATCTTATTAAATGGCAGAGCAGGCTCAAAGGGCCGTATGGCCTACTCCTGTTCCTATTTCTTATGTTCTTGTGTAACATACAAATAAAATGTGCTTAAAGCCCTTGTGTACCAGTTGCTTTTTTTAAAAAAAAGTTACAATTCACTAATTGAAATCTCTTTATGGAAGAATTGTCTTTTTTTGGCATCTACGGGATTTTAAATAGTTTTTTTGTTAGTAGTTCTAATCTGTATTAATACTCAGATCATTGATGACTAGTTTCAGTGTCAATGAATATTCACTGCACTTCTATATAATTCATTGTGTAAAGTGCTTTGGGATATTTCTGAGATAATGTGCTATATTAATGTCTGTTATTCTGTCAAAAAAGCCCAAAGGAGTTTTGAAGTCTATTATCAGTCTATTTAAAATGATCAACAGAGAGACGAGGAAGTGTGAACTGGTTTAATTTTAGTTGTAGTTCAGCTCTTTCCTTCTCTTTTTTTTCTTGCATGTCCTCGTGTCGCCCACTACCCCTGGCAGAGGGTGGTTGGGCAGTTTGCTGGTCTGAAATAGCCCAGTCTGCATCTCCCCATTGTGGCGTGGTTGAATTCAAGGGGGAAGAATACAGCTACAGTTGCACAGCAAGGCTGCAGCATACTGGAGAAGTTCTGACCTCCTGCAACTTTGTGCAGATAGCACATTATTTTAGGATGAATAAATAAGAGACCCCATTTCACACTTCCAACAGTGGGGTGAAGGTGATCAAAAGGCGTGAGTTACTTATCACGAAACCAGTCCGCAGAGTAGTTTTACTAAACTGGCAAGCTGTGAGGATAGTTTCTGCTGACATAAACAAAGGCCAGGTCGGGAGGGACCCTGCATTGAGCCATGAAGTTTGAATTTACTTGAAGAATTTACATTCTAAATTTCTGTTTATTATTGTTAACCAGCACTATTCTAAGGTGGTTAACCGTGTTCAAATGGATGATAGTTCCTGAAACAGCAGCTCGGGAAGTGAATGCATGTGCAAGAGAGACGCTTCAGCTGCAAGCCGTTTGTGGTCAATAACATACTCTGCAACAACACTTTATTTTGTGAATTTAAATCTTTAAAAAATGTGCTTATTTCCAGTGGTGCTGCTTCATATCACTCTAACTTTATTTAGGAATCCATTTTTTGTTTAACTATCAATGCCATAAACAGTTTATCAATCAGTTGTTTAAATGCATGGTTTATTATAGACCACATCATAGAGCCAAGAGTTTTATAAAGGCATCCAAAGAACATGTCACAGTGGTGTGAGGGACAGGGGTTAATTAAGTACATCTAATGATGTGTCATGGGTAGCCATGGAGCTTGCTCAATTGACTTGGAGTCATGAAGAAATTTCCTCTAATTGGCCGCAGATACATTTCCTCATGCTTGCCTTCCAGGACAAGTGATTTCAGAGGGTGAAACATAAAGTTACATTGTCTGATTGATACGATGAGCATTGAGAGGACTAGTGATCTTTTCTTGTCCTTTTTGTATGTTTTATATATAATTAGAAGTATCTTAAATCAGTGCAGAAAATGCTAAAACATGATTTTCCTCTGTTAGTAGTCTTTCTATGTAAGAACATAGGAAATAGGAGCTGGAGTAGGCCATTTGGCACTTTGAGCCAATAAGATCAAGGCTAGTCTGATCCTGGTCTCAATTCCACTTCTCTGCCTACTCCCCAGAACCCTTCACTCTCATCGTTCAAAAATCTGTCTATCTCCGCCTTAAATATATTCAATGACCCAGCCTCCACAGCTCTCTGAGGCAGAGAATTCCAAAGATTCACGACCCTCAGAGAAGAAATTCCTCCTCAGTTCTGTTTGTTTTAAATGAGCGACCCTTTATTCTGAAACTATGCCCCCTAGTTCTAGATTCCCCCACAAGGGGGAACATGCACTAGCATCTACCCTATCAAGAGCCCTCAGAATCTTGTATGTTTCAATAAGATCGCCTCTCATTCTTCTTAACTCCAATGAGTATAGGCCCAACCTTTCTTCATATGACAACCCCTTCATCTCTGGAATCAAACTCGTGAACCTTCTCTGAACTGCCTCCAATGCAAATATATCCCTCCCTTTTTAAATAAGGAGACTAAAACTGTTTGCAGTACTCCAGGTGTGGTCTCACCAACGCCCTGTACAGTTGTAGCAGCACTTCCCTACTTTTATACTCTATCCCCCTTGCAATAAAGGCCAACATTCCATTTGCCTTCCTAATTTCTTGCTGTACCTGCATACTAACGTTTTGTGTTTCATGTACAAGGACCCCCAGATTCCTCTCTACCGTAGCATTTTGTAATCTCTCCCCATTTAAATAATTTGCTTTTTTATTTTTCCTACCAAAGAGGATAACCTCACATTTTCCCACATTATACTCCATCTGCCAAATTTTTGCCCACTCACTTAGCCTGTCTATTTCCCCTTGCAGAATCTTCGTGTCCTCCTCACAACTTGCTTTCCCACCTATCTTTGTATCATCAGCAAATTTGGCTACATTACACTCTGTCCCTTCATCCAAGTCATTAATATAGATTGTAACATTCCAGCCTTTAAAAATAGATTCCAAACCTTGTACCTTCCCAGAATGATGTCATACAGGGATCTGTATGAGAAAGGCCCTATCATGGAGGAAGTTGAAAATTATAGATTGCCGATTCTTAAAACATTTTAAAACATTTTTCGTGAAATTAGAGATTCTAGCTGAGCACAAACTATGATTGAATGCAGAATGATTAATTCTGTTTGGGAAGTTGGACAAATTGGATTTTGCATAAATGCATACAGTGTACTTCATGTCGGGAAGCAAGACATATTGTGCTAACACAAAACAAATGGAAATACATGTAGACATATTGATCTCTCCCTCTCTGATCCACTATTTGGTTAAATATGTATCTAGAATGTATCTTTAGCTACAAATTGTCCATATTGACAAGATTTCATGTGCTGAAGGTACAAAGGCAGGCTCCACATACAGGAGATATCCTGTAATAGCTCTGTTCTGGCAAGACATTTGCGATCCTTGGCACTGTTGCAATAATGGAGATGCAAGCTGAACCGGCATTATACAATATAGTTTGAACAGCAGACTTTCAATTTTCCAAGAACATGGCAAAAAATGTTCACCTCAGCTGTTATAGTAGACTATTCAAAACACAAATATAATCTAAATTATAAATCTATATTATAAACTCCACTACTCGTCGAAAACACTTGAGAAAACCGACAGGATAAATAAGAGTAAGATAGAGATTCAAATTCAGAAGAATGCAAAAGATACAAACGATCGGTGACAAAATGTAGAATGCACACCTTTCTAAGCCAGTGTGTTAATAGAATCATAGAAATTTACAGCACAGAAGGAGGCCATTTTGGACCATCATGTCCGCGCCGGCCGACAAAACTATCCAACCTAATCCCACTTTCCAGCTCTTGGTCCGTAGCCCTGTAGGTTGCTGCACTTCAAGTGCATATCCAAGCAATTTTTTAATGTGTTGATGGTCTCTGCCTCTACCACCCTTTCAGGCAGTGAATTCCAGACCCCCCAACACCCTCTGGGTGAAGAAATTTCCCCTCAAATCTCCTCCTAAACCTCCAACGAATTATTTTAAATCTATACCCTCTGGCTGTTGACCCCTCTACTAAGGGAAATAGGTCCTTCCTATCCACTCTATCTAGGCCCTTCATAATTTTCTCAATAAGGTCTCCCTTCATCCTCCTCTGTTCCATAGAAAACAAACCCAGCCTATCCAATCTTTCCTCGTAGCTAAAATTCTCCAATCCAGACAACATCCTCGTAAACCTCCTCGGTACCCTCTCTAGTGCAATCACATCTTTCCTGTTCCTGTAATGTGACCAGAACCGCACACCGTACTCTAGCTGTGGCCTAACTACTGTTTTATACAGTTCAATAATAACCTCCCTGCTTTTATATGCTATGCCTTGGCTAATAAAGGCAAGTATCCTGTATGCCTCCTTAACCACCTAATCTACCTGTCCTGCTGCCTTCAAGGATCTGTGGACATGCACTCCAAGGTTCATCTGTTCCTCTACTTCTCAGTCCTACCATTTATTGTGCATTCCCTTGTCTGGTTCGCCCTCCTGAAATGCATTACCCCACACTTCTCCAAATTGAATTCCATTTGCCTCTGTTCTGCCCACCTGACTAGTTCATTGATATCTTCCTGAAGCTTACAGCTGTCTTCTTCATTATCAACCGCACGGCCAATTTTTGTATCATCTGCAAACTTCTTAATCATACCCCCTACATTCAAGTCCAAATCATTGCTATATACCACAAAAGGCAAGGGGCCTAGTACTGAGCCCTGCGGAACCCCACTGGAAACTGCCTTTCTGTCACAAAGACACCCATCGACCATTACACTTTGCTTCCTGCCTCTGAGCCAATTTTGGATGTTGTGCTGCATACCAATGGATCTCCAATTTGCTGTTTTATAAAGACAGGACCGGCCCATGTAACACACACAGTGCAGCTGTGTGTATAGTGCTATGTTCTTTTAAGGTCACTATATCTAATTGCTATACCTTCCTCTGGTAGATTATAGGCTGATTGTTCTTTGCAGACCAGACATCACTGCAAGAGTTTCTTTGGGCTCTGTCCTTGGCCCAATCATTTTCAGCTGCTTCATCAGTGATGTTCCCGCCAACATAAGGTCAGAAGTGGGGATGTTTGCTGATGATTGCAGTGTTCAGTTCCATTCGCAACTCCTCATAATGATGCAGCAAGACCTGAACAACATTTATGCTTGATAAGTAGCAATTAACATTCGTGCCACACAAGTGCCAAGCAATAACGATCTCCAACAAGAGAAAGTCTAACCACCTCCCTTTGACATTCAACGGCGCTAAGAGTTGAATTTCTCATCATCAACATCCAGGGGTGTCACCATTGACCAGAAACCTAACTGGCCCAGCCACATAAATATTGTGGCTACATGAGCAGGTCATAGGCTGGGTATTCTGCAGTGAGTGACTCACCACCTGAAGCCCCAAAGCATTTCCACCATCTACAGGCACAAGTCAGGAGTGTGGTGGAATATTCTCCACTTGCCTGGATGAGTGCAGCCCCAACAGCACTCAAGAAGCTCAACACCAATCAGGACAAAGTAGCCCACTTGATTGACACTCCATACTCCATCCACCATCTTAAACACATTCACTCCCTCTGCTACCAGCGCACCTTGGCTGCAGTGTGTACTATCTACAAGATGCACTGCAGCAACTCACCAAGGTTTCTTTGACAGCACCTCCCAAACCCGTGACATCTGCTGCTGAGAAAGATAAGGCCAGCAAACGCATGGGAACACCACCACTTCCAAGTGCCCCTCCAAGTCATGCACCATATCGCTGTTCCTTCATCATCGCTGGGTCAAATCATGGAACTCCCCCTCTTAACAGCACTGTGGGAGTACTTTCACCACACGGACTGCAGAGGCTCAAGAAGACGGCTCATCACCACCTTCTCCAGGGCAATTGGGGATGGGCAATAAATGCTTGCCACAACCCATGAATGAATATTAAAATAATCTTCTTTAAGTGTGACATTAAAATTTGCATGTGTGACACCTGAACTGATGGATAAATCTCGAAACTTTGATATTTATCCATATGGACAGATATTTAAATTTGATTTATTTGACTATTTACTGATCGGAGTGCAGATCTTTTCATGAATAAATGAAGTAAATTTTAAAAATCAAGTGGGAGGCCAACTTTTTCATGCAAGACTGAGATAGCATTATTTTTGATTTATGAATATTAGTATATGTTACACAACTAAAAATGTACAGGTCAAAACACGTGCATCATATTTAAAAGTAACAGCAATAATCTTACTGGCAGTGCCAGAATAAATGAAGATGAGAGGCCAGCCATCCTTGTGGCACCCTATAATTGAAAGAGTTAGCAAGCAGGCGATGACAGCAGTCCTGTCGTGGTGATTCGAGGAGTGAGACAGTGGGCCAGATCTTGCTGGAGTGGGGAATCTCTCCGCGTGCGTCGTCAGTGAGACTTTTTCCTGCATCCTTCAGCTCAAAGTTTTTGTGCCGTAATTTGTGAGAAGTACGAGCTGATTACATGCCAATTTGGTGAACAACAGAGTAGCTCCTTAACCAATGAAATTTAATGATTGTAATATATTCAACAACTTACATTTAAATAGAGTGGGGATCAGAGAAGGAGGGTGAATTAGCCAAATCAGATACAGGAAGGAGAAAGAAAGGAAACTTTTTTTTACGTTAAAATCTCTTAACAGCAATTTACTACATACTCAACAGTTTAAATAGTTTCTTTTCTGGGCCGGAGGGATTGATTGTTATTGCATTAACAATTATCACGTCGATTATAAGGCACCAACAAGGTTAATTATGAGCTCTAACTTTGTGGTGCGTGTAATGAGCAATTAATGTGCAAATCCAGCCAGTTCTTAAAAATAACGGAGGCTAAAGTCGAGATGCCATTCGTTCGAGGCAAACGACAGAGTGGCATAAATCGACCAACACGTCTTGGAGATTCACGCTCTGATCTCTGCACTCCTCAAATTCTGCCCTCTTGATCATCCGTGATTATAACTGCTCAACCATCGGTGGTCGTGCCTTTTGCTGCCTAGGCCCTAAGCTCTGGAACTCCCTCCCAAATCTCTCCGCCTTTCCACCTCTCTTTCCTTAAAATGCTCCTTAAAACCTACCTTTTTGACCAAGCTTTTGGTCATCTGCCGTAATTTCTTCTTGCGTGGCTCGAAGTCAAATTTATTTTTTTGTCTTGTAACACTCCTGTGAAGAACCTTGCGATACTTTACCATGTTAAAGGTGCTATATAAATACAAGTTGTTGTTGAACTTGCTCACTGATTTGCACATGAATAACGGCGTGTGTCGTTAACGCACATTATTTTTCCAGGAAGATTTGGCAGAGTGTGTTTATTTTAACTATAGTTCTGAAAGGTGCCACTTTTAGAACAATAACCTCAGACCTTTTTGAATCAAATATGCAGGCACAAAGATGCCAGGGCTGGTATTTCAAGTGATCCCAGTGGTATCACATATTACTAAGAGGCATGGATAAATCAAAAGCTGATGTAGTAATTAGATCAGTTGCTTGTTTATGCTGTTCCATTAGCAAATTCACAACCTCGGCAGTGCAAGCAGGATATGTTTGTGCCATGGAAAAGCACTTTGATGTTCACAGCAATGTGTTAATAACATTAATAATACAGTGAAGCCTTTATCTCATTACTTACACTTCATTACTTTTAGGTAGTAACGTGATAACTTACATTTCTAAAGTACTCCTTACTTGGGGAAAAAAAATTACGCGAAGCATTTTACAGGGTGGAGGACCCAAAAAATGGATACCATGCAAGAGGGAGGGTTTTGTTTTCGTATGGTTCCATTTTTCCCAAATAAATATTGTATTCAAGGTGAAAAATTTTGCAATTGGTAATAAGATGATTATGAACTAAGTAAGCCAGTTTTTATTCCCCATTCACCCTCATTCCCTTCGATTGTAGATTCAGCTTGGCTCTGTTTGGGCTTGGCTCAGTTTGGAATACTTTTGCCTTGAGTCAGAAGGTTGTTGGTTTAAGCGCCACTCCAGGATTTTAGTCCATAATCTAGGTTGAAAACTTCAGTGAAGTACTGAGGGAGTGCTGCATTGTCAGAGGTGCCATCTTAAAAGGAGAAGTTAAACTGTCTCTTCAAGTGGTCATAAAAGGTTCCTTGGGTCAGAGAGTTCTCCCGGTGTCATGGTCAATCTTTCTCTCGACCAACATTTCCAAAAATAGATTCATTGTGCATTTATCTTATTTGCATTCGTGGAGAAATTGTTTCATATAATAGTACTGCACAGAAGAAGGCCATTCGGCCCATCGAGTCTGTGTGGCTCTTTGGAAGAGCAATCCATTTCGTCCCACACCCCCGCTCTTTCCCCATATCCCTGCAAATTTTCTCCCTCAAGTATTTATCCAATTCCCTTTTGAAGGTTACTATTGAATCTGTATCCAACACCCCATCAGGGTGCATGCCAAATCCTAACCACTCGTTCCCATTTGGAAGTTCCCAGAAATCATACGGAAGCTAATCTTTTGCCTGTGGATCATATCATCACGAAGGTGCAGAAGGAGATCATTGGTGGAGATGCACTGGGACAAGTAAATCAACCTCGGAGTTGGAAGATTGTGGGTTCAAGTCACGCTCCAGAACCTAAGCACATCAGTGCAGTGGGAGTAATGTATTATTCTTATTCTTGGGCAGTCCCTCGGAATCGAGGATGACTTACTTCCACACTAATACGAGTCCTCGGGTGACTGATGAGACCAATGCGGGATCTGTAGTCTCTGTCACAGGTGGTCCATGAGGGTCCCGAACTTCATTTTAAAGGATGGAAGGTGCCTGTGTGTGCATTCTTTTAATGTGGGGTGCCGTTGGACACCGGCTACCACACTGATTTGACAGAGCAAGGACTTAGTCCAGTAGCAAGGGGATCCAAGCCTAGCACACACACACATTCATTACATCGAGGGGGACAGAAGAAATCTCAAAATATCTTCAATCAGGAGTGGCTGTGCATAACCAAGTTTTCGTCAATAAAAAGATCATTTTCTGTTTTGAACAAAATTCTCCTTTTAATTTGAAGATATTTTAATGGGGCTTTTCCCAATGACTCGAACTGAGCCACAGAGCCTTGGAAAGCTCCAAGTTATATCCTTAACCTGTGCTCAGCTACCTGATCACAGCATCTGGTGGTCCTCCGTCAGTAATGCATTATCAGGAACCAAAGCCTCATCTGTCTGTTCAGGTGGTTATTAAAAGTGCCCACGGCACTTGTTTAAAGAAGAGTAGAGTTCTCCCAGTGTTCTTCCTCAAACAACAGCACCAAATTAGATTAATTGGTCATTCACTTGAGTTGTGCAAAATGGCTGTCACGTTTTACCTATATAACAATGGTGACTACACTTCTTCCATTGGCTGTGAAACACTTTGAGACATTCTATGGACACACTGAGGTGCTATTTAAATGCAAGTTTGCTCTGTCTGATAGACAAAAGTGCCTTCACTCTTTGGAATTGGACTGTTACACAAAAGATAAGGCGCTCTTGCATAATTCAAATCAAGAACCCTCGCTTGTAGCCATCTGCAGCTGTTTTTTTTTGCCTCTTTTTGTAGCACAGGGAAAATTCTTGGTTATAAGTGCATTCTATTTTATTCCATCTCTTAATGTATCTAAGCTTTTTGGAAATATAAAACAAGTTTATCTGTTTCCACTAACTAGGTTCAACATATTTTTTTAACCTTGTGTTAAATTTATGCATTCTGTGCTTGCAAGCCCACAGCATAATTTTCCATGTGAGGTCAAGATTTTTCTTCAAAATTACATAGAAATTGCAACACAGAAACAGATCATTTGGTCCAACCAGCCCATGTTGGTGTTTATCCTCCACACAAGCAACAATTCTCATCCCATGTGTCCATACTGTTCCCATATCCCCTTTAGTCCGCTTTCATTTGTCTACCTAACTGGCCTATTTTTAAATGCTGGCATGATCTCTGCTTTAATCACAGAATTAAAAAGAAAATGACTCTTCAGAGATCTAAACCTGGTCACTAACAAGATAGGCTAAAACTTGACTTTTGGTGGGTTTTGTACAGTTTTTTCTGGTTTTAAGTACATTGTCCTGTTACTCAAGAGTTTACCATTTGATGTGATCAACAATAGTTAGATCATTGTAGCCCAGATTCGTGACTTCCTGCATGAAGGTTTTATCTATGTGCCATTTTTTTTAACTCTTTAACCTCAGCGATAGGTGTCACTGAGACTAAATCCAGATTTCAGCAGTAGAACTTCTCTCTCAAATTATCATACTTAGAATCATAAAGCATAGAAGGAGGCCATTCAGCCCATCATGCCTGTTATGTATGTAAATCTATAAATGTCATGTCTAACCACCAGAGGGCTTATCCCCTGGAGTCCCAAGGGATCCCACAATCCCTTGGGAGCACCTGTATATAAGGAGGCCTCACAGGCTGGAGAGGCACTCTGAGATCTGTAATAAAGGACTCCGGTCACACTTACTTTGAGCTTGCAGTATCTAGTCTGACTCTTTATTCAAGACATAACAATGCCTGTTCCAGATCTCTGAAAGAGCTACCAATTAGTCCCACTCCCTTGAAGGGTAATTATATTTTCTTGGACTCCTGCATGAGTCATGTCTCATTCTCATTTGAGCCCTTAGGTCATACTTTTGAACTGTTGGACTTAACTTGCTAGCTGTTAAATCCATTTTCTTGGTTGCCTTGTTCTGGATTCTCCCAGCTCCAATTTTTCAAGGACATCATACTCTATTGACCATCACCAAAATTGGTACGCAGGGGTTAACACTTTTTCATCTCATTGGGTCGCTGGTCTTTGGTTGGATTCTTGCAGAGCAGATACCTATTTTGCCTATGGCCAGCCAGAAGTAGAATTAATTAAATGTACCACTAGAAATACAATAACCTTGCATTCCTCCCAAATTGAGGCCGCACTGTTACAATTATATTGTGCAACCACCAGGTTCTTAGTTTATATGCTGTCTCATTACAAGTTGAATTTGGATAAGATCAGTAAATGCAGAATTCCACCATTATAAATGCTCCCTGTGAAGTTACACAAACCTTCAACTAGATTGGCACTGCATGTTACTTCCCGAGTGATAAAATTCAGGTATGAATTGGGGATGAGAGGAAAATGTTACAAATTTCTTGGATTCCTTTACTTACATGAACAAAAATTCTGGAGTAGCTGTTCCATGATTCATACATTCCCAAGATCCATTTGAAGTTGGAATATCAGTCGGCACTTGGATTTCTTGGAAACGTTCTGTTGCACCAGAGACTCAGATGGTGGGAGGACCTGTGGGCAAAAGTCGATTAGATGTTAGAGTCGAAATGAGGCTATCTCCCAACAGAATCCGAAGGAAGACACAGCCTATTTTTATTTTGTCTGTTTGTAGTTTTTGCCTGAGGATTTCTGTTCCGTTTTGCACTACTTCAAATGGTTATAGCTGTTGCTGCAGGACACCAGCTCTTGTAGTTTGTTCCTTATTGATATTCCCCTTTAAAATCAGTTCCTTTAAAGCTTTGGAGGAATTTTTGACTGCTGACAGGAAGTAATGCTGCTGCTGCATAAGGGCTCCTGATTTCAATGATGCCATTACTTCCTGTGTACATTGGTTTGCTCATCTAACCTCATTAGTGATTATTTTGGACTGGATTGAGGGAAGGGATGAATTGTGGATATAATTGGGTTTCTAGTAATTTTTCCATTTTGAGAGTGATGTGGATAGTTGCCTTTGGGTGAATTGTAAACAACACAAAAAAGAGATTGCTAACTTCTGCATACGTAACACAACTTGAAAATAAGTAGATTGATTGTTATTAGTGTGGGGTCAGTGTGCCATTGATTTTCATTTATAAATGTTCATTTGTAAGTTCAGAAAGTAATAAAATCTGTTATCATATGTAACTTCAAATCAACAGTCTGGAAAAATGTCCATTCAAATGCTCCCATTTTAATGGCATTAGAGGAGCTAGCTTCAGTTGAAGAGCTAACACTGACATGATTGGCTGAATGGGCTCTGTTGGTTCTGTCATTTCTAAGATTTTATATATGGCTTGTGAAAGAGGAGATGAGTTGCATAGTGGAAGATTCAAACAACATGGCAGAAATGCATTTTACTGCATAGTAAACATAAAGGCCATTAATTAACAGGCTATTTAAAAAAGAAAAGCTACAGAACTTGTATTTAAAATAAGATATTGTCTTGAGGCTCACAGGAACTCTTTACAGATATAAGTACATTAGGCATTTTTTGCAAATATCACAACAGTAAGTTATAGTATGGAGCTTTAATCACAAAAATAAATTGATTCAAAGAAGGGCAATAAAAATGAGTCGCTAAAGGAGTCCAATCTGATCACACTGCAGATTAACTGGGGAGGGGCTGAATGTGATGCAAGTTTTGAAAATAATGAGGTGGGTTGACTGAGGCCAGACCTAACTGTAGTTGTGACAATCAAAAGAGAAATAGACCAATTCCTGATTCAGCAGAGAGTAGGAACAAAATGGAATTGGGGGCTTGGTGGAAGGAATTGAAAAATTGTCAGTAAAGAACTGGAAAGGTTACCTTGATCTGGGATGGATGAGCTGAATTCATTTTCTTGTTCCTACCTCTTTGTTTTTAAATATGTCCTTTTAGTGCGATCTGAAGCCAAAACCGTAAGAACAGTGGTCGTGTGTACGCATCTGGAAATGTTAGACAAAAATTACTGTTGGTGATGTTACTGGACAAAAGTGTAATGTACTCATGATTGTCCACTATTTCAGCAGAAACATTAACTTATTTACAATGCATGCCTTAAAGTAACGGACAGATGACTGTCCTATGATTTATACAGGTTGAACCTCCCTTATCCTGAACTGCCTTAACTGGAACCATCCCTTGTCCAGAACCATTTCTGGCCACCGGGTGGCGCATGTGCAGAACTCCGACATGAACAAATTGAAGTCCTTCCTTGCTGCTGACTCCCGCAATCGCTAGCCTGACCCCGCGATCACCATCCCCCCCTCCTTCCCCCATGATCTCTCTGCCACACTCCTAGCCCCAAGCCAGCCAGCCTCGCTATCCCCTTGCTCAGTACCTGTACCATCCAATTTAACGTGACCATCCCTCGTCCAGAAAAAATCCCTTATCCAGAACAGGCTAAGTCCGGATAAGGGAGGTTCAATCTGTACTAAGCATTCACTGCTAATGTAACCAACAATAAATTCTTAGCTGTTGTGCATGGAAATTGATAGTTGGTGAGAATTGATAAAGTAACCCAATCATATCAAATGGGAATAACTTGCAGCAAAAACATTCTGTCAGTGTAGCAGTCTCAATTGTATTCAGCACTGGCTGTTCCAGAAATCAATGTGCAGTGCTCCTTTAAGTTATTCTTCAAAATAAAATTCCGGTGCTTTTGCTCCCAGACTTTGCCATTTCTGTAAGAAATAAGCTAAATTTTTAATGTGTTAAAGAGTAGTGCTTCAGCATTGCCATTAAGAAGTGGCGCATTGAAAGATTAATCACACAATACTTGAAATACCTTTTTGTCATCACGATTCAGAGCTAGAAATTGAACCTTCGACGTGCTGTTGTATTCTGTACATGCTTGTGTTCGGGACTCTACTTGGCTGTAGAATCCTAACATTTCATGAACTGCAGTCAATTCTGTTTTTACATTTGGTATACTACCACAGTCAATGCTTGAAAGAAAATCTCTAGGATAACCCACAACATTGTGATGCTAATAATGTTAAAAGATGCTGCGGACTAACACAACAAGGAATACGGTTGAGGAAATAGAAGTGCTTAAGCTCTTGAGAAGGAAAAAATAATGACCCTGTCAGTTTCTGCTCTAGTGAACGAGAACTGCTTGGACTATATTAGGAGTGGTAGTTCCTCTTACCGTGTTAGTGGTACAGTTACTGGAGTAAACAGTGATGTGGATATTCAGAAGTGCTTTGAATGAGACGTGGTAGATGTGTGGTCAGTCGCTACAACAAATATTAAACGACTGGGTAAGCAGTGCTTCTCGACTGAGTCACGGCCAGAAACTTTTGTCAAAGAAACTGTGGTCACAATATTGGTTTATCCTAGAAGTTTTTTTTCCAATCATGGACTGTGATAGTATAGCAAACATAAAAGCAGAACTTACTGCAGTTTGTGAAATGTTACGATTTTACTGCCGGAGCAGTAGCAAGTACAAAATGTAACGCCGCTGAGATTGTTAAGTTTCCTAGCTCTGAATCAGTAATATTAACAAAAAGGTTTTTCAAATATTATGAGATTAATCTTTTGTGCTTGATTAGCCAAAAGAAAAAAATGGATTTAGATAGCACCACATCACATCCTCAGAACATCCCATACTGCTTTACAACCAATAGATTACAATTGAAGTAAATATGATGTAGGCACACATAGCAGCTAATTTTTGCACAGTAAGGTGAATGACCAGATAACTTGTTTTTTCTTAGTGGTGTTGGTTGGGGAAGGAATATTGACCAGGACATCATGTGTGTACCTTGCTCTTCAAATTGTGCATTGGACCTTTTGTATCTACCTGAGAGGGCAGAGGGGCCTCGGTTTAGTGTTTCTATTAAATAACCGCGCCTCTAACAGAACTGCAGTCCCTCAGCACTGCACTGCGTGAACCCACAACTTCCTGACTTCGAGAAATGTATTAGTAATTGAGACAAACTGACATTGTTACAAAAGTGCAACAGTTATTTTGTTGTTTTAGGGTCTATCAGGTTTTGTATCTTGTTGTACCATTCCTTACTTCTGTGTCTAACAGATTTTCTAAACACTGAAGCTCAGTTTTTACAATGTATAAGTCCATATCCCGTGGTATTGTATCTAGATGGTCAAGACCATTTAGAATTTTTCAGGTCAGACAGGGTTAGAGGGTGGAGGATAATGGAACCAATGTGGGGAGGGGGAAAGCAAGGGACGTAGGAATAGAAGGGATTGAAGAGAGGAGGGAGCGGAGACAGAGGATGGAAGTGCAAAGTGAGGGGGGGGGATGGAGATTTGGGAAGGGAGAAGGGACATGGAAAGGAGGAAGTGGGTTGGGGGTTAGCCATGGAACATAAAACTATCTCAAGGGGTTGCTGCAGGAAAATCAGCTCAGCTGGTGAGGGGTGTGGGGTGAATCACGGGTCAGTTCGTGTGCATGTTGTTATTCCTGATGCAGGCTTCCAGTGAAATGACTGTTAGCCAGAGTGGGGGAGCTCAGCAACAAATCTCTCGGCAGGGGAGTCAGACCACAATGTTGGAATAGGTTATTGGAACTCCATCTGCAGGAATGGAGGAGCATTTGTGGTCAGCTGTGAATCAATGGGTAGCACACTCGCCTCTGAGTCAGAAGGTTGTGGGTTCAAATCCCACTCCAGAGACATGAGCATGAAAAATCTAGACTGACAGTCCAGTGCTGAGGGAGCGCTGCACTGTCGGAGATGCCGTCTATCGGATGAGACATTAAACCGAGGCCCCTTCTGCTCTCTCAAGTGGACATAAAAGATCCCATGGCACTATTTTGAAGAAGAGCAGGGGAGTTATCCCAGGTGTCCTGGCTAATATTTATTTCTCAATGAACATAACAAAAATATGATCTGGTCATTATCACATTGCTGTTTATGGGAGCTTGCTTGTCCGCAAATTGGCGGCTTCATTGGCTGTAAAGTGCTTTGGGATGTCTGGTGGTCATGAAAGGCGCTATATAAATCCAAGTCTTTCTTTCATATAAGTGGTAGGACAGATCTTTAAAATCAGATAGGGATTAAGGGAAGAAAACTGGTCAATTTCACCGAGTCACACGTTTTCAGTTGACTTTTCGGAGTGCTGCTGGTTCTGATTTCTGTCCCGAAGTGATTTGTTGAGCTACTCAATCCTTCAATTACACTCTTTCTATCCAATATTTATCCCTCAATCAACATCACTAAAACAGATTATCTGGTCATTAACACATTGATGTTTGTTGAGGCTCTCAACCCTTCAATTACACTAGTGTCAGCTGTGGCTCCGTGGGTAGCACTCTCGCCTCTGGTCCACTCCAGGGACTTGAGCACAGAAATCTAGGCTGACACTCCTGTGGAGGGAGGGGGAATAGGTGGGGGAAGAGGAAATAAAGAAATTGGGGAAGAAAGAGAGGGAGGATGCTGGGAGATAGGGAGGGACGGGCGGCAGGGGGAGGACAGTGCAACTTGGCTTACAGCCAATGTTCCCATTAATTTTTGGGGGGCTGCACGGCCCATTCAAAATACTGCGCATGTGAAGTTTCCCTGTTTAAAAGCCGGTGAGCACTGTGCAGCTTCATTGATTACAGCATGGGTTTTCAAACTGGTCCACGGACCCGAGGGGAGTCGCAAAGTCATCTGGGCCAGGCAGACCAAACACTGCGAGCACAGAGTCACAATCTTAAAATGTATTTTTTGACTTTCTAGCACAGTACTTCTGTTGGTCAGTGTACTAATAGAAACACTTTTCTACAATTAGAACACTGTTTGTCTTTGGGCGGCGGGCACAGTATTTTCAATAGCAAAATACTGCGGATGCTGGAAACCCGAAATTTAAAAAAAATGCCAGAAACGCTCGGCAGGTTTGGCAGCGTCTGTAGAGAGAGAAAAGGAGTCACAATTTCAGGTCTTTGATCAAAACTGGAAGAAGTTTGAGATTTAACAGTTTATAAGCAAGTACCTGGGAAGGAAAGTGTTATGTATGTAAACTTTACTAGTGTGTAAGACTTGCCACCAGGGGGTGCACCTGTTGGAGACCCAAGGGTCACCTGCACACCCGGGCAAGCAAGTATAAAAGGCAGTCTACCATGCTGCTTCCTCACTCTGCAGTTACATTAATGAGACCAAGGTCACAACAGTTTGAGCTTACAGTATACAGCCTTGTGGAGTTATTATGAGCATAACAGAAATAATAAAAGGGGGTGGCAATGAGACAATAAAGAAACAAAAGATGGGTTGAGAGGAGATGTAAATGGTTACAGAAGAACCATTACCAGCACCTGCTGTCCAAGAAAATGTTTTTCATTATTTGTCCTTATGTGTAGGGATGTATTCGAACCAAAATTAATAAAGGTAAAGGCAAAATGCAGAACGTTCATATTGAAAGTTACAAGCTATCAATGTAATAGGACAGAAGCAGCTACAGCTTGCACTTATATCATTGATTTAATGTAAAAAATAGTCCCGAGGTGGTTTGCACATGGAAATTGACAGGAACATGCACACTGAGCCATGGACGGAGAGATTAGAACAGTTAAAGGGATGACTGAAAAGTTTTAAGACTTTTAAAGGAGGAGAGAGAAGTGGAGAGAGGCAGAATGTTTTAGGAAGGAGATCGACAAAGTGGAGCCATGGTTGCTTGTTGGCTTTGCCACCAATGGTGGGTGGAAGGAAAGTCATATAAGTGGTGTGTTTCTTAAAAAGTGGAGTTGGAAATTTTGGATTGCGCAGCAATCATTGTGACCCATCTGGGCAGATTACAAATAAAGCAACATAAATTAAAATAGACATGACCACTTTTCATTTAAGGTTGCACATCTCAGTCGGTGTAGTGTGACATTGGATTATATTTTTACCTCCAGCTTCTTGGATTGTTTCCTTCCCATGGCATGCGTCAGTATGGCTCAGTTGATAACACTCTTCTTGCCTCTGAATCAAAAAGCTATTGAACTAAGCCTCTAGCATTTGAGCACAGAATCAGAGAATGATACAGCATAGATGGAGGTCATTCAGCCCATCATGCTTGTGTCGGCTCTCTTGGCTGATGCAGTACTGGGGGAGAGTTGCATCGCTGGATTTGCCGTCTTCTGGATGAGGTGTTAAACTGAGGCACTGTTCAGGTGTCTTAAAACATTTTTTTTTAATCTGGTGGCAGTATTCAAAGAGCAGGGAGTTGTTCCAGTGTCCCTACTTACCTACATAACAGTAGTGACTACCCTTTTAAAAACAATGAATTGGTTGCAAAATACTTGGTGATGCCCTGAGGACATAATGTGGTTCTAAATATATTTGTCATTCATTCTTTACTTCCCCAATAAGGTTTAGTTTTACCAGTCCAAAGCACCAAGTGTCTCTTGGTGAGTCTTTGATAATTCAGCAGAGCAACTAAGGGTAATGATAGGGTGGAATTTGCGGTGGGGAATAACGGCGAATTAACAGCGTTCGATGTTATTACTCCTTTGAAACTGGCCGCAACTTCAGGATGTAGCGCATGGACATCTGAACATGGAAATCCTGAAGTGGCGGCCAGTTATTCGCTGCTCCGACACTGGCTGCGCTGTCGTCTCCCCTGTACCCCCGGAATATCGCATTGGGGATTCCCCTTTATATTGCACTGAAATTATTTACGCCCTTGGCCGCTGACTGCAAATTCTAAGCCAATATATTGCATTCAACTCTAACCTGATGATATCATCATGCTTTGAAGAAAACCACTGGTGCACACATTTTTATGATGGCTGTATGTTTTTGTAGTTGTTAAACTGCCCTGCTATACTTTAATCTGACCTTCAAGTACCACTATTTAAAGTGTACGGAACCAGTCTTCATTTCTAGATTCACTGCTCTGGGTTGCTGATTTTGAGGAGTCCCGGTCTAGTTTCCAGTCTATTTTCTCTAATTTTGTGCATTGCACATCTAATTCTCATTTTTTTTTCGAACATTTCACTCTGAATTTTTCATCTGCTTTGACACCGATAAGGCATCTGGGACAGCACTTAATGTAAGAGGCTCCTGGGCCCACAACACTTGGATGTTGAGGCACCGTCTCTCTGTCTTTTATAGATTTTATGATCAAGTTTCATATGGGGGAAGTAGGAAGGACGTTGATTGATTTAAGTTTAGCTGAACACTTCAATTTGATGGAGTCAACATCTAAAATACACAAAAGCACAGTTTGCAGCAGTGGTGGATTTAGAGATTACTGCAGGGGATACGAGTGCTGAAGGCAGGAGGTTTATTTTCTAGCAAGGTTTGGGCGAATGCTCCAGCCCTCCAATTTATTTTTGAATTTTACACTTTATTTGGTGCATTTTCTAGATTTAGATGATTACTGTAATTCTGACTAACCACGTTAAAAAAAAAATCATGGCGCCTGGGAGAATTAAAGATATTTTAAATATGAAAATAAATGTGTGTTTGATTGTGAATCTAATGCCACATAAATTGTGTTAATTGTGAATGAAGCCTACTACAAGCACCTACAATGGAATCATAGGATGGTTACAGCACGGAAATAGGTCATTCAGCCCGTCGAGCCCGTGCTGGCTCTCTGCAACTGCACCTCAGCTAGCCCCACTCCCCTGCCCTTTCCCCGTAGCCCTGCAATTTTTTCTTTCAGGTACTTCTCCAACTCTCTTTTGAAAATAGTGATCGAGTCTGCCTACACCACCCTTTTCAGGCAGTGTATTCCAGATCCTGGAAAAAGGTTTTTTTTCTTACTTCGCCTTTGGTTCCAATCATTTTAAATCTATCTTTGTCCTCTGGTTCTCGATCTTTCTGTGAATGGGAACAGTTTCTCTCTCTGCTCTATCCAAACCCCTCGTGATTTTAAACACCTATCAAATCTCCTCTGCTCCAAAGGGAACGACCCCAGCTTCTCCAGTCTATTCATGTAACTAAAGTCCCTCATTCCAGCAATCCATCTCGTCAATCTTTTCTGCATCCTCTCAAAGGCCTTAATAATCCCACAAGTGCTTGCTGCAGCCACAAAACAAAGTGGTTTCACTGTTGTATGTGTCCTTGTTGTGGCAGGTGAGAGTATGCTGATCTAACAGTCTTTATTTTTAAGAAGCTTCAGTGTGGGATAAGGGTTTGTCAATATTATGGAAACAAAACCTTAAACGAGTTCTGGGACATACCCAAGTGTGAACCAGTGCCTTTCTCAAGTCGTGATCTGTGCACTTGCAACAATTGATTCTAAAACCATAAAACAGTATAAATTACCCTGTTGATAGTATTAAATGATGAATACTTGCACGACATTGCTCTGTCTGTTATTTCTGTTATGGGTGGAACCAGGAATGAGGTTCTGCTGAGGGAGTTTGAGGAGCTCGGATCCAAATCAAAAAAGAACCTCAAAAGTAGTCATCTCTGGACTGTTACTTGAGCCACGGACAAATTGGCATAGGGACAAACAGAATAGAGGTTTAAGTGCGTGACTCTTAAGAGTGGTTTGGGAGGAAGGGGGTTCAGTTCATGGGCCACTAACACCAGTACTGGGCAAAGAAGGAGCTGTTCCATTGGGATGGGCTTCACTTAAACCGGGCTGGGACCAGTGTCCTGGCAAACCTTATAACTAGGGAGTAGACAGGGCTTTAAACTAATCAAGGGGTGGAAGAGGATTCAGGAGAGAGTAAATTTAAAAGCAGCAAGAGAAATGCCGAGGCTCGAGCAGAGTAGAGTTTTGGGTAAAAATAAGCCAAGTGGATCAGGAAGGGACCGAAAGAGTAACAAAGGTAATAAGGCACCAGTGACTCAAGTGACATCTGGGAAGAATAGAAATAAGTCAAAGTTAAAGGCACTATATCTGCACACGCAACAAAATCGATGAATTAATAACGCAGATAGAAATTAATAGGTTTGATCTAATAGCCATTATGGAGATGTGGTTGCAAAGTGGGCAAGGTTGGGAACTAAATATTCCAGGATACTTAACTTTTAGAAGAGATAGGCAAAATGGAAAAGGAGGAGGGGTAGCCCTGATAAAGGATAGGATAAAGACAGTAGGGAGAAAGGATCGTAGCTCAGAAAATCAAGAAGTAGAATCAGTTTGGGTGGAGCTAAGAAACAGCAAGGGACAGAAAACATTGGTGGGAGTTGTTTATAGGCCCCCAAACAACAGTTGTAAAGTAGGGCAGAGTATAAATCAGGAAATTAGAAATGTTTGTAATAAGGGTAATACAGAAATCATTGGGGACTTTAATGTACATATAGACTGGGCAAACCAAATTTGCAGTAATAGTGTGGAGGACAAATTCATGGAATGTATACAAGATAGTTTTCGAGATCAGTATGTTGAGGAACCAACTAGGGAACAGGCTATTTTTCAGTGAGTATTGTGCAATGACAAAGTTAATTAATAACCTTGTAATAAAGGGGCCTTTAGGGAAGAGTGACCATAATATGATAGAATTATATATTGAGTTTGAAAATGATTTAGTTGAATCCAAAACTAGGGTCTTAAATCTAAACAAAGCAAACTACGAAGGTATGAGGGGTGAGTTGGCTAGGGTAGATTGGGAAAGGACATTAAAAGGTATGATGGTAGACGAGCAATGGACAGCATTATAAGAATTATTACATAATTTACAACAAATATACATTCCTTTAAGGCACAAAAACCCCACAGGAAAAGTGGTTCAAACGTGTTTAACAAGAAGTTAAAAATAGTATTGGATCAAAGGAAGAGGCGTTTAATGTTTTAGAAAAGGGTAGTAAGCCTGAGGATTGGGAAGATTTTAGTATTCAGCAAAGGAGGATCAAGAAATTGATAAAGAAAGGGAAAATAGAATGAGAGTAAACTAGTGAGAGACACAAAAACAGACTGTAAAAGCTTCCATAGGTATGTAAAAAGGAAAAGATTAGCAAAAGTAAATGTGGGTCCCTTACAGGTTGAGACAGGAGAAATTATAATGTGGAAAAAGGAAATGTCAGAGAAATTAAACAAATACTTTGTGTCTGTCTTCACGGAAGAAGATGCAAAAAATTTGCAGGAAATAGTGGAGAACCAAATGTCTAGCGAGAATGAGGAATTGAAAGAAATTATTAGTAAAACAATGGCACTGGAGAAATTAATGGGACTGAAAGCCGATAAATCCCCTGGACTTGATGGCCTACATTCTAGGGTTTTGAAAAAGGTGGCTATAGAAATAGTGGATGAATTAGTTGTCTAAAATTCCACAGATTCTAGAATGGTTCCCTTGGATTGGAAGGTAGCAAATGTAATCCCACTATTTAAGAAACGAGGGAAAGAGAAAATGAGGAACCTTCAGACCAGTTAGCCTGACATCAGTAGTTGGGAAAATGCTAGAATCTATTATTAAGGACCTGGTAACAGTGCACTTGGAAAATAATATTAGGCAGAGTCAACACTGATTTATGAAAGGGAAATCATGTTTGACAAATCTGTTAAGAGTGTTTTGAGGATGTAACTAGCAGAATAGATAAGGGGAGAACCAGTGGATGTGGTGTACTTGGATTTTCAGAAGGCATTCAATAAGGTGCCACACGAGGTGATTAAACAAAATTAGGGCTCAAGGAAATTGGGGTAATATACTAGCATGGATTAAGGATTGGTTAATAAAGAAAGTAGGAATAAATGGGTCATTTTCGGGTTGGCAGTCTGTAACTAATGGGGTATCGCAAGGATCAGTGCTTGGGCCTCAGCTATTCACAATCTATATCAATGATTTGGATGAGGGGACCAAATGTAATATATCCAAGTTTGCTGATGATACAAAGCTAGGTGGGAATGTAAGTTGTGAGGAGGACACAAACATGCTTAGTGAGTGGGCAAGAACATGGAAAATTGAATATAATGTGGAGAAATGTGAAGTTATCCACTTTGATCGGAAAAATAGAGAAGCACAGTATTTTTTAAATGCTGAGAGATTGTGAAATGTTGGTGTTCAGAGGGACCTGGGTGTTCTTGTACATGAATCACTGAAAGTTAACATGCAGGTACAGTAAGCGATTAAAAAAGCAAATGATATGTTGGCCTTTATTACAAGAGAATTGGAGTACAAGAATAAAGATGTCTTACTGCAATTATATAGGGCAGTGGTGTATTGTGTACAGTTTTGGTGTCCTTACCTAGGAAAGGATATACTTGCCATAGAAGAGAGTGCAACAAAGGTTCACCAGACTGATTCCTGGGATGGGGGGATTGTCCTATGAAGAGAGATTGAGTAAACTAGGCCTATATTCTCTAGAGTTTAGAAGAATGAAAGGTGATCTCATTGAAACATACAAAATTCTTACAGGGCTTGACACGGTAGATGCAGGGAGGATGTTTCCTCTGGCTGGGGAGTTTAGAACCAGGGCTCACAGTCTCAGAATAAGGGGTCGGCCATTTAGGACTGAGATGAGTCGAAATTTCTTCACTCAGAGGGTTGTGAACCTTTGAAATTCTCTACCCCAAGGGGCTGTGAAGACTCAGTCGTTGAATATATTCAAGACCGAGATCAACAGATTTTTGGATATTAAGGGAATCAAGGGATATGGGTATTATGCAGGCAAGTGGAGCTGAGCCATGAGATCAGCCATGGCCACGAGCAGTGGAGCAGGCTCATGGGGCCAAATAGCCTGCTCCTGCTCTTGTTTTTTATGTTCTTCTTTCAACTGAGGTATTGGCCCATTTTTTTAAAAGCTTACAATAGACAAAGAAATGCATTAAAAGCTCAACCAGTATTTTCGCCAGCAGTAATTTCTAGTTTATTTAGCTCTTTTGGCCCTTTATTTGTACTGGAAATAAAAAAATCATCACATACTGCAATAACATCCCAGGGCACTTCATAGAAAAGTCATCAAACAAATATTGACAGCAAGCCCAAGAAGGAGATATTCAGAAGGTGACTTAATGCTTGGTCAGAGGTAGGTTTTAAGAAGGATCTTGCAAGAGGAAGAGAGGTGGCGAGGTTAAGGAGCGATTTCTTAATCTTACCGATACCATTTATTTTTTTTAGATTGGGATATGTCCAACATTAGCAGGACAAATTTATTGCCCGTTTGGACTGCCTCTTTAGCTAGGCCACTTCAGTAGGTAATAAAAGTCAACCAACTAGAGATTTCCTATATCAAAGGATATTAATGAACCATTTGGTTTCGTACAAAACTCTGGCAGTTTTATTTCTCCTGGTGCCAACCAAATTTATGGTGGGATTTGAACTTTCATCCTCTGGGTTGCTAGACTAATAACATAACCACAACACTCCCTCAGCTGTGAATATTTAATGTCTATACTTCTAGCTGTCACCTCCTTTGAAGGTTAAGAGCACCATTTTCTCCAGTCTTTCCTTGTAACTTAATCCTTTGGTGTAAATGCATAACTGTGATTCTCAGTCATTCACTCATCTTGATTAAATATTGGGAAGACTGAAGCCATTGTCTTTGGTCCCCGCCACAAACTCTCTTCACTAGCTACCGACTCCATCCCTCTCCCTAGCATCTGTCTGAGGCTGAATCACACTGATCGTAACCTTGGTGTCATATTTGACCCTAAAATGAGCTTCTGACTACGTATCCACAGTATAACTAAGACCGCCTATTTCCACCTTCATAATATCGCCCTTGCCTCAGCTCATCTGTTGCTGAAACCCTCATCCATGCTTTGTTACCTCAAGACTTGACTATTCCAAAGCACCCCTGGCTGGCTTCCCATGGTCTACCCTATGTAAACTTGAGGTCATCCAAAACTCAGTTGCCCGTGCCCTCACTCGCACCAAATCCCACTCACCATCACCCCTGTGCTTGCTGACCTACATTGTCTCCCGGTTAAGGAAAGCCTCTATTTTAAAATTCTCATCTTTGTTTTCAACTCCCTCCATGGCCTTGCCCCTCCCCATCTTTGTAGTCTCCTCCAACTCCACAGCCCCCTGAGATATCTGCGCTCCTCTAATTCTGGCTTGAGCATCCCTGATTTTAATTGCTCAAGTATCGGTGGCCGTGCCTTCAGCTGCCTCGGCCCTAAACTCTGGAATTCCCTCCCTAAACCTCTCTGTCCCTCTTTTCTTAGATGCTCCTTAAAACCTACCTCTTTGACCAATCTTTTGGTAATCTGCCCTAATTTCTCCTTGCGTGGCTCGGTGTCAAATGTTTTATAACACGCCTGTGACGTGCCTTGGGACATTTTACTACATGAAAGGCTCTATGTAAATATAAGTACTAACTTTTTCGTGTTGGGTGTTGTCTGTCCCTTATGAAATAAAATAATAGGAATTGTCAAAGGACAAAGTCTGCTTTTTGATGAAAGTATATTTCGTACTGATCCTGAAATATTAAGCACAGCTTCCATCTGAAGAAGCTGCAATCCTGTACTGTCACTAAAGCAGTGTTGTCCAATACATTCGCCTCTAGCCACATGTGACTAATTGGGAATCCAGATGTCACGAATTGCATTTCTGATTAGTCAATAAAAACTGAGTAGACAAATGGTTGGGCATGTGATCTCAATACCGTATTTGCACAGTGTGCTTGTATGCTTGACTTTTTTTTGTGTCTTTATTGTTAAACTGGTAATGCAAAATTGTGTGCGAGTATTTTTTGATTATTCCAAGTGCTTTACTTCCTTAGTTACTGGCTAGTAGTAGATGCTTAAGTAAATGTACACATGCAGTACATCTATCTGTATTGTAAGGCGTTTTTTACCAACATGATTGTATGTGGCTGTCGACTGACCACACCCATGGCTAGTCAGCAACCTCTATTGGTCAATATGCTTTGAAGTATATGCAACCAGCAAGGCCTTACTGTACTGTACTGTGACGTGCCTTGGGACATTTTACTACATGAAAGGCTCTATGTAAATACAAGTACTAACTTTTTCATGTTGGGTGTTGTCTGTCCCTTATGAAATAAAATAATAGGAATTGTCAAAGGACAAAGTCTGCTTTTTGATTAAAGTATATTTTGTACTGATACTGAAATATTAAGCACAGCTTCCATCTGAAGAAGCTGCAATCCTGTACTGTCCTTACTACAGTGCCAATCAAGACTGTCATTTATATCCTTTTGCCTGGTAGATCACAAGTTCACAAGACTGCCATCACTTCCTGTTTTACTGTCCTCCAACTAACAAGTGTTTTGTTTAAGGGTCATTAAACTTGTCAGCTATTGGTTTACAGTGAAATAAGCGACTTAAGTTCTGTACCAAGAACAATATTCTGATAGTCCAAAGTAGTTGGTGATGGATATGGTCTCTCTATTTCTGTTGCAAATAGATTTTTCCCACTTGTTCTTGGCACTTGGTTAACGCTGACAATGTTCCATTTATTGACAATCTCTTGTTGCCCTGGGAAGACACTGGTGGTTTTCCCCCCTGAATCCTGGTGCTACTATTGCAGTTATATCTGAACGATGCCTGTTTCATACTTTGGAGATAAATTGGAAACTTTAAAAAAATAAATATATATTTAAGAATTTCATGTATACCCGCAGAAGTTAAGAACATAAAAAATAGGAGCAGGAGTCGGCCATACGGCCCCGTGAGGCTGCTTTGCCATTCAGTAAGATCATTGCTGATCTTGTACATCAAATCCACTTTCCCCACCCTATCCTCATATCCCTTGGTATCCAAAAATCTAGCGATCTCTGTCTTGAATATACTCAATGACTGAGCATCCACAGCCCTCTGGGGTAGAGAATTCCAAAGATTCACAAATGTTTGAGTGAAGAAATGTCTCCTTATCTCAGTCCTAAATGTCCGACCCCTTAGCCTAGTTCTAGACTCTCCAACCATAGGAAACAGCCTCTCAGCAGCTACCCTGTCAAGCCCTCTAAGAATTTTCTAACTGTGGAGTTTATTCTGTTTTCTTGGAGACACTTTACAGAGTTGTATTTTTATTTTAAAAAGCTACAATAGTGCAGTACCTCCTAGTGTATAAGAACCACTATAACATAACTTGATTTAAAAAAAATGTATTCCTGAAACATGTCCTACTACACAACATGGACTACAATGCAACATGTACGAAACAGCTGCATGTTCTGTTCAACATGTACCAAAATTGCAGAAACTACGCCATAATTACTGCATACCTATTAATATTCAATATGTATACTACACAGTTTCACATTCTACGATGCAAACGTTGCTACTCAACATGTATGTACAACTACGCAACATGCAAATACAATACAACATATACTCATTTTCAACTAGCACTACTACAAATTCTAATGTAAACATGTACCTACCCAACATCTACACATATACAGCACAAATATTACGATTTACAACATGACCCAATATACCACACAGCTACTACAATGTACCATTAACTACACATACTACTCTACAACTGCATCACAACATGTGCTATATGAAATACAATTTGAGATATATATGCAACAATACTTGCATTTATATCGCACTTTTAACAAAGTAAAATATCTCCAGGCGTTTCACGGGCACTGTCAAACAAAATTTTGACATCAAGCCAGAAATGGCGATATTGGGACAAATGAGCAAAAGCTTGGTCAAAGAAATAGGTTTTAAGGAACATCTTAAAGGAGGAGCGGGATTGTGGAGCGGTTTAGAGAGGGTATTGCAAAGTTTAAGTTCTAGGCAGCTTGAAGGCACGGTCGCCAGTGGTGGAGCGATGAAGTAGGGGATGTGCATGAGGCCAGATACATATATATATATTCCCTTACTAACAGATTTATTTAATTTGACTTCATCTTGCATATGATTAAAGACTATTTTGTACACAGTGGTTCCCATTACAGGTGAGCTGAGATCTGTAGTGAAATAAAATTCCTTTGAGTTGCATCTGTTCAGTTCTTCTGCCACCTAGTGGAGACAATGTGCTATTAACAGAAACAGGAAATATATTCTGAGTACTTGGCACAACTTTAGGAAATGTCTTGTTAAGTTTTTTTTAAAGTCTTCATACCAAATGTGCCAATGAAATGCTTTTAAATTTTGGCTAGAAGATAGAAAACATTGTGGTTTGTATATGAATTGATGTAAAATGTATTGTATTTTTAACCACTCTTTCAAACAAGTTGAATTTCTTGAATCTATTTTTTTGTATCCCAAAATAATTTTGAAATGTTAGTGGAGATACTGAGTGATTAATTATTTTCATGCTTTGATTCATTTCATTAAAAGCAGTGGGATCGTCCTGAGAGTTATAGCTGATGTGTACACTTTGGAAGGAAGCACAGTACCTTGGAATCTTGTCAATACAAAACTCCCCGTCCGAGCAAATACCTGTCCTGTTCAAGTTCCATTATAGTCCGTCAAGATGTTCAAGTCATAAGATAAAGCCACTGATAACTAGCAGTTCATTGCAGTGTTTATAAAAATGAAGTTTGAGAGCACTTTTAATTTTGACTGGATTGCAATCTGAGAGTTTCAAGAATATCACAGAAATTGTCCTGTGGTGACAAAATGTCCTCCAGGTTTCCCGCAGGGGTTTAGAGCAAATTCTGTAAGACCCTCCTATAAAGTGCTTACAGGATGTTTACAGTACTACACAATGTACTTCTGCTTAGTTTTACAGCTTGACTTGAGCTGCTGACAGAGATCCAATTTTATTTTGTTTTGGTTATACTATAATGGTCAGTCAGAGTAACTGCTATACATAATTTCATGAAAAATTATCTGCACTAGTTACAAAGAAAGTCTGAATATGGGTCATTGCCAATTATCCTTGTGTTTAAAGAAAGCTGTGTGAATGATGATAGAGGTCACGAGTTCTGATGGCTATTAGGGGACCATATTTGAAACCAATTCCTTTTGGCCTTGGAGATACAAGGACATTTTTCCTTGTTAAAACCGAGATCATTTGAAAGGTTCTGTGAAAACATTTCCAGACCAGAAATATTACTTGGTAAAGTTAAGAGGAGCTCATATAAACTTGGAATTGAGGCTGTGTTGTCAGAGTAGTGCAATTAGCACTGTAACTGATAGGTGCACTCAAAATTGCTATTGACGTGCAAAAGACACTGATACATTTTAAACAAGACCGTTGTTCACCAAACTGCTGCTTATTAAGAAAATCATTGAACCTTTCTGATTGATGGGATTTTTCTCTGTAGGTCAGTAAAGATGTGCAGCAACACTTCCTGGTCTCCTCCAACGAGAATTGTTGGAACTGGCTGAAAAGGGATTGTCTTGGCGGAACTGGAGGAGGTTATTGCACGTGTGGAGTAAGTCATGCCAAAGGTAAATTTGTCAGTTACTGTTGTAGACATGTTTGTATTTTACAAAAATACATAGAATGTTCTTGAAAGAACTTATTTTAATGTTCAATGTTAAAGTCATTATTGTTTTGAGTTGTATATAACTGAAAGACCTACTTATGATATCCAAGAATCAGGCATCCCACTAATTCTTCTATAAGCTTTATGACAGTGTAGGTTTGCCAGTAAAGAGGTCAACAGTCTGCTAGATGTATGAGAGTGAATGTTTGCTCCTTCAAGCTACCTAACCCTAGTGTCGATATAACCGGTGGATGGCACTCCTGCCGACATCACAACCAGCTATCCAACTGAGACAAATTATAAATCCCTTTATGACTTCTTGTCAGTCAGGCATTACTTCTAGTGCTGGGTGATTCTGTTTCATTTTATTCAATTTATTGAAGGTCCTCTCTGCACTTCGAGAACGTGTGTATCTCTTTCTCACACTACGAAGGAATTCAAAGCGAAAACCCAGAGAAGTTGGTTATTAAACGCTAGATGTTTACTTTCTTTGCGTGGGGCAGATTCAAATCTCTGTGTTTTTCCCTGTGTAGGTCTCGCTGGGCCATGCATCTCCTGTGACTGAGAGAGAAGGCCTCCGCTGATTCCATTTATAAGTGGTTGTTCAGAAGTGTAGAGCAGTGGCCTGGCAACATTCTCTGCCTCTTTTGGTAGATGCCAAGTGCAGGTCAAACACTTGACCACAGAGTTATGACTGAGATCGGGATAATTGTGCAGGGGTGAATTTAAACCTGAGCCCCTCCATTTCATGACGTCTCCAACACGCTGTAAGTTTTGCCATCATCCTCTCACTACATTGTAATTAATACTAAAAATATTTTGTTAACTTAAGCACACATTCACTTGCACTGAGGCTTTGCATTTTCCTTGATAAAGGCCCAGATTTGGTTACAGCGAATCTCGCCAGCAACCATGGAATGGTAGGCAGTATAAAATCACTAAGAATCTACACTCTCCATAGCAATCGTGTGCAGCACATTCTTAGAAGAATACTCCAGCATAAGGTCCCATAATGGCCTGAGCTATAGAGTTGTATTTTGCAGCCAAGTACCAAAAGGTAAGGCCACTGTAGAAATTGAATATTTCTTGAAAATGCAGCAGCCATCAGTAACAAGGTTGAATCCATTTTTAAAGGTTCTTTTTTAAAAAAAGAATATGGGCCAAGTTCCAAAAGGAAAAGAAAAAAAGAGATACTTTCATTACCATAGCACCTGAGGACATCTCAAAGCATTTAACACCAATGGGGCAGCCAAATTACACACAGCAAGCTCCGACAAACAGCAGTGTGATAATGACTAGATAATCTTTTTTAGTGATGCTGGTTGAGGGATAACTATTAGCCAAAACACCGGGGAGAACTCCCCTGCTCTTCGCTTTACGTCCACCTGAGAGGGTTTAATGTCTCATCCTAAAGACGGCACCTCCAACATTGCAGCATTCCTTCAGTACTGCACAGGAGTGTCAGCTTAGATTTTTGTGTTCAATTCTCTAGCGTGGGAATGAAACACACAACTTTCTGACTCGAGCGAGAGTGCTACCAACTGAGCCACGCCTGACGCATAATGGAATCCAAGAACATGATGGTAATATTGTGTAAGTCAGCTGGCTTGTGCCCAATAAAAGGATGTGGTGATCTGTGAACTTTATTTGGGATTAGTTATTAATACACATTATGATCTACGGGATAGATGACCAGAGGTATAGTTAAATTAGTTCAGGAAATACAAATGAGTGAAATACTTTTAGAATCTCCGGTTTAGTTCTGGGAAAAGGGATTATACCTTGCCTATGTCCTCCGGTGCTTTGTGGGGAGACATAATGAGTTCATTTGCATGCACTCTAGTCGCATCAAACATAATTTATTGTTTCTTATTAGCTATTTGTAGCATGCCCAAATCTTTCTTCCTCCCATGTGTCTTTTTACTTCATTAATGCATTTATCCCTCACACCTTTTTGTTTAGGTTCCACAATGCCATACCCCTTCCCCGGACTGAGACCTGATTGTAGATATCTGCCATTGTTACTCTGTTACTGCCAGAGGATGGATTAGATTACTGTGGGTTGGCACTACCTCTAGGTTCCCTCCAGAATCTACCTGTATGCAAGCTCACTTCTGCTCAGTGTCTCTTGTGTTTCTCGGCTACAATTGCAAACACATCATTGGGACGACCTACAAGCTCCCAATACATACAGCATGTTCAGCCATTGATCACCTCCCTCCTTTAAGTTGCATTGAATATCTATGAATAATTATGAATAATTCTATCCATCAATGAATGTTAACATTTTTGGCTATAGTGTGCATCATCACCAACTTCCTGTAACGCTTCATTGGACCACTTCCTGTAATGGTTCTCTGTAACCCCCCACAATCACACATGATCCCAGTCAGCTTTAGTCTAATCTAGGCAGATTTATTCTATCACTCCTAACTGGCTCAGCTTCTCATCTGATTGACTCCCAGCCAAAGTTTCCTGTAATATTTTTCAGGCCACGTTGCCCCTTTAAGACCCAGTCTATTCAATCTATCATCATAAGGTAACCCCCTCATCTCTGGAATCAGCCTAGTGAATCGTCTCTGTACCCCCTCCAAAGCTAGTATATCCTTCCTTAAGTAAGGTGGCCAAAACTGCACGCAGTACTCCAGGTGCGGCCTCACCAATACCCTATACAGTTGCAGAAGGACCTCCCTGCTTTTGTACTCCATCCCTCTCGCAATGAAGGCCAACATTCCATTCGCCTTCCTGATTACCTGTTGCACCTGCAAACTAACTTTTTGGGATTCATGCACAAGGACCCCCAGGTCCCTCTGCACCGCAGCATGTTGTAATTTCTCCCCATTCAAATAATATTCCCTTTTACTTTTTTTCCCCAAGGTGGATGACCTCACACTTTCCGACATTGTATTCCATCTGCCAAACCTTAGTCCATTTGCTTAACCTATCTAAATCTCTTTGCAGCCTCTCTGTGTCCTCTACACAACCCGCTTTCCCACTAATCTTTGTGTCATCTGTAAATTTTGTTACACTACACTCTGTCCCCTCTTCCAGGTCATCTATGTATATTGTAAACAGTTGTGGTCCCAGCACCGATCCCTGTGGCACACCACTAACCACCGATTTCCAACCCGAAAAGGACCCATTTATCCCGACTCTCTGCTTTCTGTTAGCCAGCCAATTCTCGATCCATGCTAATACATTTCCACTGACTCCGCGTACCTTTATCTTTTGCAGTAACCTTTTGTGTGGCACCTTATCGAATGCCTTTTGAAAATCTAAATACACCACATCCAGCGGTACACCTCTATCCACCATGCTCGTTATATCCTCAAAGAATTCCAGTAAATTAGTTAAACATGATTTCCCCTTCATGAATCCATGCTGCGTCTGCTTGATTGCACTATTCCTATCTAGCTGTCCCGCTATTTCTTCCTTAAATGATAGTTTCAAGCATTTTCCCCACTACAGATGTTAAACTAACCAGCCTATAGTTACCTGCCTTTTGTCTGCCCCATTTTTTAAACAGAGGCGTTACATTAGCTGCTTTCCAATCCGCTGGTACCTCCCCAGAGTCTAGAGAATTTTGGTAGATTATAACGAATGCATCTGCCATAACTTCCGCCATCTCTTTTAATACCCTGGGATGCATTTCATCAGGACCAGGGGACTTGTCTACCTTGAGTCCCATTAGCCTGTCCAACACTACCTCCCTAGTGATAGTGATTGTCTCAAGGTCCTCCCTTCCCACATTCCTGTGACCAGCAATTTCTGGCATGGTTTCTGTGTCTTCCACTGTGAAGACCGAAGCAAAATAATTGTTTAAGGTCTCAGCCATTTCCACATTTCCCATTATTAAATCCCCCTTCTCATCTTCTAAGGGACCAACATTTACTTTCGACACTCTTTTCCGTTTTATATATCTGTAAAAGCTTTTACTATCCGTTTTTATGTTTGCGCAAGTTTACCTTCGTAATCTATCTTTCCTTTCTTTATTGCTTTCTTAGTCATTCTTTGCTGTCGTTTAAAATTTTCCCAATCTTCTATTTTCCCACTAACCTTGGCCACCTTATACCATTGGTTTTTAATTTGATACTCTCCTTTATTTCCTTGGTTATCCACGGCTGGTTATCCCTTCTCTTACCGCCCTTCTTTTTCACTGGAATATATTTTTGTTGAGCACTATGAAAGAGCTTCTTAAAAGTCCTCCACTGTTCCTCAATTGTGCCACCGTTTAGTCTGTGTTTCCAGTCTACTTTAGCCAACTCTGCCCTCATCCCACTGTAGTCCCCTTTGTTTAAGCATAGTACGCTCGTTTGAGACACTACTTCCTCACCCTCAATCTGTATTACAAATTCAACCATACTGTGATCACTCATTCCGAGAGGATCTTTTACTAGGAGATCGTTTATTATTCCTGTCTCATTACACAGGACCAGGAGCATCTTAAAGGAGGAGATAAAGGTGGAGCGGCTTAGGGTCCAGGAAGCTGAAGGCACAGCCGGCAATGGTGGGGCCATTAAAATCGGGCATGCGCTAGAGGCCAGAATTGGAGGAGCACAGAGCTCTTGACGAGTTGTAGGGCTGGATGAGGTTATAGAGATAGGGAGGGGTGAGGCCATGCAGGGATTTGATAACCTGGATGAGAATTTTTAAATGGAGGTGTTGCTGGACCAGGGGCCAATGTAGGTCAGCGAGCACAGGTGTGATGAGTGAATGGGACTTGGTGCGAGTTAGGATACGGGCAGCAGAGTTTTGGATGTGTTCAAGTCTATGTAGGGTGGAAGATGGGAGGTCGGCCAGGAGCGTATTGGAATAGTCAAGTCTGGAGGTAACACAGGCACGGATGAGGATTTCAGCAGCAGATGAGCTGAGGCAGGGGCGGAGATGGGCGATGTTACAGAGGTGGAAGTAGTAGTTGGTGGTGGAGTGGATATGTGGTCAGAAGCTCAGCTCGGGATCAAATAGGATGCGAACGATCTGGTTCAGCCTCAAGACACTGACCAGGGAGAGGGATGGAGTCGGAGGCTAGGGAACGGAGTTTGTGGTGGGGAATGAAGACAAAGGCCCTGAAATTCTGTTTTGGCCTTCCCATGGGCATTTTAGAGAAAAAATATGTACCTACCTTAAGCTGCTGCCCACGTTCGACTTTCCGATGCTGAGGCCTCTCCTGACTGCCAGTCGCATTGCGTGCACGTCGACACGTGCGCAGGCCTACAGCTGGAGTCACATGGCTCTGGGCAGCCAATCAGGTAAAGTATCATAGTAATAGGAGTTCTGCAGGGTCCTAAACTCCGATTACTATGATTGTGATAGAGCCCGAAACACCCAAAACACAGCCCCAAATACCCACAACACTAATAAAAAAAATAGAAAATAATTACACTACCATCATTTAAATTAAAGTCATTAATGTCTTTTTGTTTAAAAAAGAGAATTTTTAAAAAAGATTTTGTGAAATAAACTTACCGTTGTGGGGAGGGTTTTTAATAAAATCTGTTTTAATAACTTTATTTTTATATGTTTTTGTGTTTTTTAAATACTTGCGCCTGCAAAAGTAGGCTATGCGCCTGCTTTTTCAGGCGCTGAAATTTTGAGGACATTTGTAAGTGTAAATATCGGAAATTTTCACTTACAAATGTCCTCGCTCCCGAGATGCGGCCATCTGTCAAACCAGAAACTTGTCAGATCGAAAATGCAGGTTTCCAGCGCATGCGCATTGCGTGCCGGAAACCAACATTTCCGGTGCCTTCCCGGGTCCGTAGAAACTCCGTACGGACCTGGGGAGGCCGGAATTGTTGGCCCAATGACTTCAGTCTTCCCAATATTTAGTTGGAGGAAATTTCTGCTCATCCAGGACTGGATGTCAGACAAGCAGTATGACAAATCATAGATATGGGGAAAGGGGGGTGTGTGAGGGGAAGATCGAGAGGTAGCGGTGAGGTAGTGCTGGGTATCGTCAGCTTAGATGTGGAACCTGACATGTTTTCAGATAATGTTGCTGAGGGGCAGCATGTATATGAGAAATAGGCGGGGGTGATGGTGCTGGGGCGGGAAGAGACGCCATTGCAGGTGGTATTCTGGCTACAACTGGATACATAAAAATGGAAGAGTGGCGTTGGAGGAGTATGATGTGGTCAGTAGTGTCAAATACTACAGATAGGTCGAGAAGGACGAGGGGGGCATAGTTTACCATGGTCACAGTCACATAGGATACCAGACTGATTCCCGGGATGGCGGGACTGACATATCAAGAAAGACTGGATCAACTGGGCTTGTATTCACTGGAGTTCAGAAGAATGAGAGGGGATCTCATAGAAACGTTTAACATTCTGACAGGTTTAGACAGGTTAGATGCAGGAAGAATGTTCCCAATGTTGGGGAAGTCCAGAACCAGGGGTCACAGTCTAAGGATAAGGGGTAAGTCATTTAGGACCGAGATGAGGAGAAACTTCTTCACCCAGAGAGTGGTGAACCTGTGGAATTCTCCACCACAGAAAGTTGTTGAGGCCAATTCACTAAATATATTCAAAAAGGAGTTGGATGTCATCTTTACTACTAGGGGGATCAAGGGGTATGGTGAGAAAGCAGGAATGGGGTACTGAAGTTGCATGTTCAGCCATGAACTCATTGAATGGCGGGGCAGGCTCGAAGGGCCGAATGGCCTACTCCTGCATCTAGTTTCTATGTTTCTATGATGAGGTCCATTTTAGTGCCGTGGCAGGGGCGGAAACTGGATTGGAGGGGCTCAAAGGTGGAGTTGCAGGAAAGATGGATGCGGATTTGTGAGATGGCAACACGTTCAAGGACTTTGGAGAGGAAAGGGAGGTTGGAAAAGTGGTGGTAGTTTGCAAGGTCAGAAAGGGCAGGGGTGATGACGGCAGATTGGAAGGGGAGGGGGGGACAGTACTTGAGCAGAGGGAACCATTAACAATATGAGTTAACATGGGGGCCAGGAAGGGAAGTTGGGTGTTCAGCAGTCTTTTGGGAGCAGGAGGGGATGTGCGCAGAGAGGGGCATGAAGGGAGATAGAAGAGAAAGATGCGAGTTCAGGGTTAGGGCAGGAAAACGAGCTGAAAACAATTCAACTGCTCCAAATTAGGTATAAAAGTAGGAAAGTTAAAACTTTTTAAACAATGATTCACAGAATTAAGATCATTTACATTTGATATATCCTGCAGTACCCTCCCTTTCTTACAGTTGCAAAGTAATCTCTCTCTCACACACACACACACACACACACACACACATACACTTGTGCATGCAAACCATGTATACAAATTCTTGATTGACTGTTAATCAAACCATACCAGGGTTCTGATGTCTAGCCTGACCTGTAGCTTACAGCAGCATCAATTTCAAGAATGTAAAGCAATGTTATACTCTAGCTTTAGAGATATACACCCACATCGTCTAATGTTCCTGGCTTTATAAAGCAGCACAGCCTCGAATGTACTGACTCACTAGTAATATTGTAGAAACAGTGCACTTAATATGCATTTCCTCTCCATCATACTCCACCTTCTGTGTCAATTTCAAAGAAAAATATGAAGAACCAGGAGAACTCTGCAGGAGTAAAACTTTCCAGAGACACATATCTGCTGTCTCTTACTTGAGATCCGTATGAACTCACGCAATGCTGACTTAACATTAATTTGTAGCTTTAAAAGGGACATGCCTTGTATGGTTTAAAATTCCTGAACTTAGAAATCGGCACATCCTCTGACTTAATGTGTAAAGAAAGAAAGCCAAAGATTTCATCCTGGATTATTTTCAGCTAGAGCGTGAAACCTACAAATAATTTACTGACCTCCGGTAGACCTCACCAATCTATACAACTTCAATTGCCTGAATTCCCAACAAGGGAGTACCTGAGCAGTGGTTTTAAAGGGGTAGGCCAGGTTAACAGCTAAATATCACAAGTGTGCTCCGGACTACCCATGAACAATGTCTTGGGAGATCTGCTTGTGATTCATAAGACTCTGCATTGCTGCTATCTTTGACACCAGAATAATGACAATTTCCTTCTATGCTATAAAATTACTCTAATACTTGATGAATGATTTACACGAGTGAGTCTTAATGTTGTGCTCTCGTCACAGAGAGGAAGGTTGTTCTGAAATTCTGTTGTAAAGCCAACATGCTAAAGCATGTCAAACCCAACAGGAAAAGATTCAACAAAAAAACAATAGTAAAAGTGACAATCAAGGGAAGGCAGGTTAGGTAGCCCAATGATGAATTAATAGGATTTGTATTGCTGTCTAGAATTGCCCTCGTGGGGTTTCCAATCTTATCTAGATCGATGATGTCTTAGCATTTCCCCAAAAGGAAGGATAGAACCTTGAAAACCAAATCAACCTAGGCTATTCTCATGGCCTTTCTAGCAACCAATCCCATAGTGATACTGACAATGCTCTGAGAACAAGTTACCTACCTGTTATTTCTGAGGAATGGTGTGTTAAACAGTTGGGAGTTCAAACGGAATGACAATATAAAACAAAGGATATTTTTTAAAGGAAGCTAGAATCCTTCCAAACTTTAAACTAACATTGACATTTCTGAAGTCCTGTAGCTCAGGTCCTGGCAACAGAAACAAGCTCACATTTTTGTCAGTCTGCAATTCTGTCATTAAAAAGGATCACTTGTTTTAGCGACGGAAATCTGGAAATCTGATGCATGGACCTTGGACTCGCCAAAACTGAACTATAGAAGCATCAAATATAAGAGCTGCTTAACAGTGAAACAAGTCGATCATGCTAAATACACTGGAATACATATGTTTCTTTGAAGTCACTTTTAATGCAGTTTCTTCACGAGTGTTTTTCAAACCTATTTTTGGACAATGTTAAATGCAACTGGTCAGAGTTAGGTAATGTGGATTGGATGGGTAAATTAGTATTGAAGTTTCATCTGATTACTTTTTGGGGGCTCAGGGAGAGCAGGTAGAAATCTTGCAGCAGTCCTCTCTTTACTTGAAAAGAACTTGCACCTAAAGTTAGCAAATTTATATATTGTCTGTGGAAAGAATTTCAAACTTAGATTTCAAACTATCCCATGTAGCCAGCTGCCCCAAATCTGTACCACCAGGGTGTATATGTGCTCTGTGTATCAAGATTAAAAAAGAATTATTTTACTCAACTATTGATTTATAATAGTTTATAGGTAAAAACAAATCTTTAACTTTACACACAGAAGAACATAATAACTCATAAATTAACTTTAAATGCTGGTAACGTTTCTGCACCACATCCAAAAAGTAAGGCAAGATCAGAATGTTCTCTCCTTCAAACTATAAAAAGGAAAGACTTGCATTTCTATAACACATTATATCTCAAACGTCTTAAAGTACTTTGCATGCATTTAATTCCTTTTGAAGTGCAGTGACTGTTGTTATGTAGGCAAACACAGTAGCCATTTTGTGCACCGTATATCCCACTAACAACAATGGGATGGGTGATCAGTTGACCTGTTTTGTGGTGTTGGTTGAGGGAGAAATGTTGACCAGGATACCAGGAGAACTTCTTGCTCTTTGAATAGTGACATGGAATCTTTAACATTCACCTGAACCAACAGAATCAACTGTGCCTTATGCCTTATCTGAAAGGTGGCACCTCTGGAAAAAGCAGCACTCCGTCAGTACTGGAGTGTCGCCCTAGATTCTGAGCTCAAGCTTTGGTGCCTTTCGTTCATTGTTTTGTAATAACTTCCATTATGCTTTAGTATAGTAATTTTGAAGGCTAAACTACAATCAGAACAATTTTGTTTGAGGAATCTGAGCCCTTTAGTTCTCAAAAAAAACAATTAGAAAGTAGGCAGCCGTTTAGTTTCCACTGTTTATATTTTTGTTTTTACTATTTTTTTTATTTAGGTAGTTTCCATGTTTCTTAAAAATCTCCAACCAAAAGGGTATGCAGACAACAATCTATAATCAAGCTTTTACCATTATCACTAAATGCAGAAAAGGCAGCCCAAGTTGACTTGTTCTCTTGTTTTTCTTGGACTCCAATTATAATTTTCCTTGTGCGAAGGCACCTACATGCCCTCTTTCTGATGTCCTGGCATGGTTTTGCTCTTACAAATAAGGAATCCATTCCTCGAACTTCTGGACACTGTATATTGTCTCACAAAGTACTGCTCTGCCAGTCTGACCTTTGCTATATGTTCGTAATGAGCTAAATGGAAGCATGTTTAGTGAAGTTGGCTTCTGCAAAGTGTGGTCTGCATGTATATAAGGATCCGCATCGTGCGATTTTCAGTTTTAGATGAATAGAATTTTGGATTTTGTATAAAATTGCCCTTGATAGGAAATCTTTTCCTTAATGAAAATAAAATGGGAGCCTGAACATCTTGTATCTTTGGTCATAGCTCGCCCAGAGATGGTTAATAAATGAAGGTACACAGATACAGTGATTTTCATACTGTTTAGAAATGTTAATCTTTGTATTTAATTTGACTTTTAGGCCTAAAATTTCTATACTCCTCCCATATTGCTGAAGCAGCCTTTAAACTCTGGATGCAACAGGTATCTATCAACTGGAAGTGATCATAATACACAGACTGAAAACACAGGAAATACACTTGGTAGCGAGAAGGTGGGTAAAGCCCCATTTTTCTAGGGACTTGGCCTGTAAGGCTGCAATGGCAGCTGTTGCCACTGATGACCTAAGTCAAATCACAATAACAAAACAGAAAGAAGATACGCAGAAGGTTTTAGAAGCCAAATGGAAAGGGAAGGAGTCAAAGCCAAGGAGAACCCTTGAGTGCCTGATCTGCGGAGCATTCTTCAGCAGTGTTGACAAACTTAAAGTCCATTCATACTCTCACACAGGAGAGAGGCCCTACAAGTGCTCACACCCGGAGTGCGCTAAAGCCTTTGTGTCCAAGTATAAACTTCTCAGGTATGGGAAGCTGAATGGGAAAAGTGCCCTAAAACCTGTTTATCAAATGTATTTAATCCTTTGAGGACGCAACTTTCTATGCTAATTGTGTAACACGTGCATCATCTTTAGCTTACAAAATGGTTTTGAAAGAAATTCGGTAAATAAATTATGAAATTTAATTGGAACAATATTAAGTAATAGCAGTACTTCATGTATTTTCTTATTAACCTCAAACATATGAATCATTTTTTAAAGAATGTTGCAGAAATGCTACTGCAGTCCTCAAAGGGTTAACTTAAGTATATACACCTCCTCCAGGCTGAATGAGGATTCTTGCAAACCATCTGCTAAAGACCACTCCACTTCTGACCATTGCCTGCTCCAGTGATTTCCTGCATAAAATGATGTCACACAATACAGCAAGGATATAATATGCTGTTTGGCTACCGTTACAAATCACGTAGATGTCAAATTATTTCCTGGCACCCAAATGTGTAAAAAAAAAAAGAAACCTCTAAAAACATGTGCTTTTCAAATTGTATATGATGTATTGACTGGGAATTCTGCAATGATTCCAGTCAGAAATCATACCAAACAGCCAACAGTGTATCATATCATCACAGAAATATTGGGTTTTATTTAGAGCAATGTCATGAAATTCCACTTTTTGTCTTGTATTTGTTAGACACATACATTGAAAATATTCCAAACCAGAATGACAGCATTTGATTGAATACAATTTGTGTATTGCTTCTGCCCTGATACCAGGTGATGCTGGGATGCAAAATTCACAGCGGTTTTATTTCTAAGGTGGCTTAGGAATAGGACAGGAGAATGTATCCAGTAGAAACAATAAAAAGAATCTATTAAGACAATATCGGTGCTACTTAAAATTTAATTGAAATTATACCAAGGAGAAAAAAAAACTGTGCAAGAGAGAGCCAGGGGACAGCAGTGTAGTGTTGGTGGTCAGACCAAGAGCAAAAAAAACCGTAACACAGAGCTAAAAAGTAGTGACAACATTTTATAACACTAAAAAACTCCTGATGATTGTATAATAATATGTAAATTTCCATCACGGATCATGCCGAGAAATCAAATGATGATGCTGGTGATGGAAGGCAGTTACAGACATCATTAATGTTGGTACCTCTCTTTCCTAAGCCTCAGCACTAGCTCCCTATCACTGGTCTTTGAAAATGGGAAATTCAACTTCCTGGTGATCTTGGAATCTTGCTGCGAGTGATAACTGACATGCCAGACAGGTCCCATTCAGTTACCAAGCAGTTAGTAAAATATAAAAATGCAAAGATTCTGGTCTTCTAATGGAACAAATAGAAACACAATTGCCTTACCAACAGTGGCTTTAATATGAATTGGATTCAAGCTCCAGCCCTAGGTCAGAAAGTTTCTCCAGTGAGTGGCTGAGTTGTACAGGCTGAGACGGTCTCTGGTTGAATCTCTAGTCTGTGCTTAGTTAGACGAGTTGCTAAGATCACAATCAACCTTGGTGTCCTGGGTACCGGAGAGATTCCTGCTTGTCATGGCTATCTAGTGACCCCTGCAGGAAGTGCATGGGTATAGATGTTAGATGAGAATATTGTCAGATGTGATGCCCCTGCAATTGAAGCACCTATTGACACTCGCCATCAAGGCTCTCAAATGAATAATGGCGTCTTGGGTGGGATACCTGAGGGAAGCCTTCAGGAGATGGAAGGAGAGAAAATTGACAAGATAAAGAAAAGAAATGAGAAGCCTGCTCTGCCTCTGAATAAAAGCAAAGTGCACCCACTGGTGTCATTAGGCACCAAGCAGATGAGGAAGATGCGAGGTTTAATCCACAGTCTGTACTGAAATAGTTGAGCTCAATTAGGAATTTGGTAGTAGAGCTATAGTTCACATCATTGTCCAGGAAGTCTTAAGCAAGATTTCTGTTCCGTATTGCTAGAGTGAGGATAGGATCGGCTTGTCCAGTAGTGAACAGACTACTATGAGTGCCTGGGCCCACAAATGAAGAATGGTGACTTACGTGGGGTTCTGAAAGTCACTGTGGATTTTCGTCCTCCCTTATTCTATATGATGAGTGGGCGGGGTGGGTGATCACCACGGACTTCGTAGTAATTAGTAAGTTGCAAAGTTGCATTGGTAGAGGCCTTGAACCAGATTGTTTGGTCTTTCATTTGATTAGAGAATACTGTATGGATTATGGGGAACTAAAAGAGGGACAAATTGTTTAAAGATTATTTTTGACAAATCAAAGTCTAATTTTTACTGTTATTTACACTCTTAACTTTTATTTTAGACAATGTCATTAAAATAGATTTTATTCAGGATTGAGCCAGGTAAAATTTTAGAAGTTTCTATAATGCACTTTTTTTTTTATCATTGCTTCATTTATCTGTTAAGGTGCTAGTATAGGAACATTCCTCTTTGCTGATGCCATTGTTTCACTGCCAGCTGCTGGTCCCCCTTCACGCATGATCCTCCCATCCCAGCTTTAACTAATCAGACGCAGAGTTTGAAGCACCACATGGTGAGTGTAATTTCCTCTGTACTAGACTGGCTGAACCCTATTACCAATGGTGGCGCAATAAGGAGAAGTTTGGCACAGAAGTCAATGGGAATTTAGAGTTTGCACAACTTGTTGCCCAAAAGGACCACCTGGATCTTAAGCCCATCTGTTAATTTCAGTTTTTTCTACCCTGCCCACAGCATTCACGTAAGCAACAGAACATGAAGAACACCTAGAACTGTCAAAGGCATCATTCTGTGTAGTGGCAAAGACAAATCCAAACCACAACCAAGGCTGAGATAGATAGACTTTTGGACTCCAGAGGAATCCAGGGATATGGGGATAGAGCAGGAAAGTGGAGTTGAGGTTGAAGATCAGCCGTGATCTTACTGAATGGCGGAGCAGCTCGAGGAGCTGTATGGCCGACTCCTCCTATTTCTTCTTATTACAACCTTCGGCATCTCGTCCACGATTGTACTTAATACCAACAATGAGAAGAAGATTACCAATAGAAACCTCTCAACCTGCTTAAAAACCGTCTTTTGAATCATTGTGTGGTTCAACAATACAAGTTTGCTTTCTCTTTACCAATACCATTGTGTTCACCAGAAATGTGAACCAGGATTGGAAAGCAACAGATTTGAACTCAAGCATAATATAACAAAAGTAAAATACTGTGGATGCTGGAAATCTGAAAGAAAAACAGAAAATGCTGGAAGCAGAGCGTATTCTTGTTCAGTTACTGCAAAGTTCCTTGCTGCCTACTGGAGGTTTAAATGTTAACTTTGAATACAAGATGTTTTCGTTAACAAATATAAGAGCGTGGAACATGCGAAAGAATGAAATAGGAAAAGGCTGTTTGGCCCATCACATTGCCTTGCTCAGGCCACATACAGTCTAATCTATCATGGACTCTACCCCAACTATTTCACCTCCGCCAGGAAATTCTTTATAAATACCTACTGTATCCCAAAGCTTAGCACGTAAAACTTCATCTCCACGCCTGCACTGTCAGCTCGGACTTGCTGATATTTGAAGATAATACTTTCCCTTGTCCCAAGTAGCATAGAAATCATGGTGTCTCGTGGATAATTTGATTCTCTCAGGCCGATCCCTATAGTCTTCAGTTCAGTTTCCAACTTCTCGACAAGTAGCCTATCAGTAATGATCGTAGTGCATTTATTAGATTGGCCACTTTTCTCATTTGATGGATCAGACCTGGGAGTGATGGTATTTATCACTCACCATTTACAATAATTGCGGATCAACTAGCAACAAAGCAAACAGAATGCTGAGCTGCCATGTTAGATCAGTCGAGTCTGAGACCATCATGCTGAAGCTCTATAGTGTTCTGGTCAGACAACACCCTGGAGTGCTATGTTCAGTTCTGGTTACCGAACCACAGGGAAACAGTGCAGAGCAGGGAAGCCAAACTGATTCCTGCATTTGAGGGTTGACTTATGAGGAAAGGATAGAAAAACTCAGACTCTTCAACCTTGATTAAAAGGGAATAAGAGGGGACCTTATAGAGGTATGCAAGATACTAAATGGAATAGAAAGCTTAATCCAGAATTCAACCACATTTGTGGGAAAGGTGGAAATAGGTTAAAAACTGGTAAAAGGCAAGTTCAGGACTGAATTCCTGAAGCACTCCTTCACATAGAGTGATTAATACCTGGAATAGTGTTCTGAGTATGATCATGGAAGCAAAAGCTCGGAGTCATTCACGAGGCAGTTAGATACTGTGATGTGGGTGGGCTGCGGGGTGCTGAAAAGTCATATTAAATAAATGGAGCATATTTCCATGATCAGGGAACTTCAATAACCAGCCATCGCTTTATTCAGAATTCCCAGCCAGTAATAAATGTCACAGTATCTCAGAGCCCTTGAACATATTGTCGCCTCCTAAATCTATGTCCATGGTTCCTGCAACTCCATGCTTTCCAATCGGGTTTCTGTCCTCTGCCACAGTGCTGAAACAGCCCTATCCAAAGTCACAAATTGCATCCTCTGTGAGACTGTGGTGTATAATGCCTACTTGACCTCTTAATATCCTTTGACACTGTCGACCACACCATTCTCATCCAGTGTCTCTCCTCTGTTTTTCAACTCAGTGCGACTGTCCTTATTCAGTCTGATCATAGCCAGAGCATCTTCATCAATGGCTTCTCTTCCTGTCCCCACACAATGACCATTTGGGGTCCCCCAAGGATCTATCTTTGGCTCTACTACCATGCAGTGCAAAACTTTGCAGTCTCTCTCTCACCAAAGTTTAGAATTCTGGCATGAATTTATCAGGCACAGCACATCTTAGTGCAGCTTCTAAGTTTTTGACCAGCAGTTGCAAGCGGCATTTCACTTTCATCAGAGTGATTATTGAGAATGTTGACTTGCACAACAGGACCTGCCTCTGCTCTCCATACAGAACGCGGTTGGAGGATGCTTACTCGTTGTCATAATGTGCCCTGTTGGAGCTACTTGTTATTGGCTGGGTTTGCTTTTTTCTACTGGCCTGGAGCGGTTATTCCGATTGGCTGTGCTGATCACGATGACGACTCCTGTTTCCCTTGATGTTTCCGTGCTGCTGAAATTTGGCATTTTCATCCGCGTTACAAACCATTTTCAACAAACAACCAATAAACAGTAACCAAGGAAGTAAAGCACTTACACACTGCTTTTTGTCTTACCATTTTACCAACAAATGCACATCGTTAAAGTAGATATGCATTTGTTGTGTAGATACGAAGATTGAGATTACATGCCCACTGTAATTTTTTTATTTACGAGAAGAAAAATATAATTAGCCACATCTGTATTCTTAATTCATCACACGTGACTAGTTACTAAACATATTGGACAACACTGTCTTGGGACATTTTATCTTGGGTTTAAAGGGGCTATATAAATGCGGCTTGTTAAATGCAGAATGCCTTGATCACATGACTACAAACAAGGGTATCATCCAAAATATATTAAAATCCTTGAGTGTTTGCGATAATTAGTCACACTTAGTTACTCCTGTGTGATAGATGCAAAGAACACAGTTACATGCCAGGCCTTCAGTACACATATCCTCCATCTGTGGCAGTGGAGTGCTTCTTCTCAGTTTGTTTCTTAATTCCCAAGAGCTGAAAGTATCTCCTGAGGCCCTGATAATGTTTTATTTATTACAATTTACCTCCTGCATTCTTTATTCACACTTACTTTTTACTGTGACTTTTTTACAGCTCCTATACACCCCCTCTGCCATGCTCAAATAAATGCTGCCCTGTTACCAGCTCCCACTTCTGCATTCGCCTCTGTCCAGCCTGTACTCCTGCTCCCATCTTCAATGCTGACTAATCTCAAAACATGAAAGCTCCTCACTTGCAGTCCCCTGCCTGCTCAGCCTCCACTCCTTTTAACCCCAGTGTGCCTCTTCTCAATGTAGCCAGACTACCTCTTTGGTATCTTTTCCATCTCTCCTTAACCCTTCCGGTTTTCCTTCTCCATCTACTGCCAGCACCTACACCACTTCGATCTAACTGCACGAGAGCTCCCTGCTCCAATGCCATTTGATGCAAAAAAAAAGATGCAGATACCAAAAGTACCCAAACTTTGTCAAATATAAAATAAGCTTCCTTGCCCTGGCCGTAGCTGGAAAAAAATAGCAGATTATGCTTCTGGCCTCTGAAAAGTGTCATGAAAAGCATTAGGATGCCCCAGCTTTACTCCAGAAAGCCTCCTGCTTCGCTCTCCGACCAATCCAAAAACTAACTACAACTATCGGGAAAGACTGAACAGGTTGGGACTCTTTTCTCTAGAAAAGAGAAGGCTAAGCGGTGACCTGATAGAGGTCTTTAAAAGTTTGAAGGAATTTGATAGGATAGACATAAAGAGAATTTTTCTACTTTTTGAGACCAAAACTAGGGGCCATTAATAGAAGATAGTCATGAATAAATCCAGTAAGGAATTCAGGAGAAACTTCTTTAGTAAGAGAGTTGAACTCGCTATTACATGAAGTAGTTGAAGCAAGTAGCTTAGAATCATTTAAGGAGAAGCTAGGTAAGTACACGAAGGAGTATGGAATAGAAGGATAATTTGATGGAGTGAAATGAAGTTAAGTAGGAGGAGGCTCTTGTGGAGCATAAACACCAACATAGACCTGTTAGACTGAGTGCTTGTTTCTGTGCTGTAAAATTCTATGTAACTACAATTGAATAGATTCCCAAGCCAGGACTCAAATGAAAGGTGTTCTTGTCCAACTCTTCAAGGATCTAAAACTCTCCATCATTCCCAATCATATTGATAATGAACCATCCCCAGCACTCCCCTTTCCTAGTGCCCCAAAGAAACAGGCAGTATTACTTACCTTCCTCCAATTAATCTGCCCCTTCATGTAATTAGGTTAAAATAGATAAATATAGCTCTAATAATTCATTCCATCCTCTTCCAATTCTATTAATTATTTATTTCATTCCTCCTCTTGGATCTCCATTGTTTTGTTATTTGATGTATTTCTTCCAGCTTTATTATTTATTTAATTTCCCTTTCCAGTAAAGTTTAAAAAAAAGTTATACTCCCTTTTCAGTTTCATTGATTTTGTGTTCCCGCCCTCTTTCAACCCCCTCACTTCTTTATTTCATGCCCCCCCTCCACCTCAATTATTTAGTTCAATCTCCCCTCTAAAACTGTAGTTGTTAGTATTATTCGAGACCTGCCACCCCCGCCTTGCACACCTTGGTTCCATTCCAAAACTTCAAATCCTTTCCTTGTCAGCGAACCCCACCTTCTGACTTCTTATGAACTGTGCCATAAGAGATTCCCAAATAATCAAAGAAAGATCAAGAGAATGAGTTTTATCAAGGAAAACAGCTGATTTGGAACATTCTGATTCCTCTCTCATTTGAATTTTTCAAATTTAATAAATACCTTTTCAAAATTAAGTTGCTTAATTCACTTTTCACTTTAATAGTGGGGAAGATACAATGCTACAATGTTGTTATCAGAGTTACATTTTATTTTAAATGAACACAGCGACAAGACCCAGGTTATTATGCTTAGTATTTCATCTTTTGTTTTAACCCCCTGTAGTTATGGCATCACTGTCATAGATCAGCACTGAAATAGGTCAGTTTATAAGATTAAGACATTTAAGGGAAAAACTTAGATTGGCAAAGTTAACATGTAAATGCTTAATAACTTGTGCTACCTACCGATGTGGCTATTTTTACACAGGGATAACCTGTTTATTTTTAATGGGTTAATGCCTGTGTAACATTTGCACACACAAGAATATAGTATGAGGGTGTTAAACTTTCTGTATGTGAACTTTGCAAATCAGAAATTCTACCTTTTTTGAATATACAGAAGTAATTGCTGAAGAATTAATAAAGTATTAGAAAATTCAAATTTAATTAAAAAATGTTATTCAGCAATAGAAATGCACTGCGAATTTTGCTTAACAAAATCACCTGGACAATAAACAATAATGGGACTGTAGAACATGCAGATTGTATGCTTGAAAATTGAGTGATTAGACTACAGTACTGAAAATCTTTGAAGCACCCGTTCCCCACCCAAATTGGGCTGCTTTTATAGCTAACAAAATCTATTAATACTGCTGTATGACAGCTGTATCTCACCTGTCCCACTCCTATATTTGCAGCAAAAGTGCTATCAAATGCAGACTAGATCCCTGATTAATTAAACCTCTAGACTGCTTTCTAATCAGTTCAGTGTTGCCATTATTTTTCTGTTTGCACTATGTGTACCAGAATCATAACTACCTTCTTTATAAATGGGTTTATGATTTTGTTACATAAAGTGCGCAGAGGAAATTGCCCCATTGTTTCGATATGTTGTGTGAAACACTATTATTGTTTTTCTTCAGCAATATCATTAGAACAAATGATTTGCCGACACAAAACTGCTTTTGATACCAATCTGACTCTCATTCTGCAGAAAGTTGGTTGATGTTAAAAGCTGATTCTGCCTCCCTCCCTTTCTCACTATGGGGATTGAGATGACACAATAATGATGAATAACCAATACACCCACGATAATTTATCAAACTATGGCAGTTGTTTACAGCATTTCTTTGGTATGACCAGAACTGTCTGCTAATGATTTTAAGATTGGAGTTTGGGCTCCATTGTTGTAGATTGCCTTTCAGATATAGACTCTTCTGAATCAAATCTAGCCCAAAGTAGCTCTGCGCAGCAAGAAAATGCCCTTTTTTTTGTCATTGACTTTAGTGATACCAGGCTAGAAATTATAGTTGCCGATTGTAGCAGATAAGTGGACATGTTGACATGACAAGCCTCTGTCTGCTCTTTTAATGAACCTGTTAACTTGTTTAAAATAATTGGTTAATGCGGTCATTAAAATTGCACACAGAGAAATGTCATACAAATGTGTTGAGCTTTCATCCACAATCTATGATTATCACCAACGAAGTTTGTATATCTACTTCAGCAAACTGGACATCTGATGGGCCCTCTATACTCACTGAGAACGAATGAATTACACTAAGGGACCATCCAGTGGAATCATTTCATAACGAGGATATTTAGCCAACCATTAAGTTAGCAGAGTTGCATTAAACCTGGGTTATTCTGTGAGCAAAGATTTTATGAAGACCATATAATCTGCCTCGTCAACATTTACAACTGAAGGAATTATCTGGGTCAAGGTTTTGGATGTCTTAAACTGCTTCCAAATAGACTTTACTAGACTCTGTAGGCTAGTCATGTTCCTCCGAGTTTGTAGAACCAACAGATGATTTGTTTCAAATCTATATAAAACTATCATAGACAAGGCAGTGATAAAAAGTTCATAATGACCTGGACCACTGTGTGAAGGGTTTTTTATAACCGTGCAGGCTAAATTGAGAAAACTTGGAATAACCCACCAAGAAAATTAATGAATTTCCACCACGTTGGCTACACAAAACAATAAACTTTCCTAATTTATTTCCTCTTTACTTGCCTTTAAATGAAAGTTTAAAAAAATTATTTTTGCAGTGATGGAGTTGTTTCAGCAATCATGTCAATATGCACACACAAACCCAATAGAAACACCTGCAATATGCTCTAGCATAATACATAAAATTATTGATCATGACCACAACACAGGCCAAGAATCACAGTCAACTCCGTTCTATTTGCGCTTATATTTCTTACTAGCTAGTTTGTCCTGTTTCCATTGGTGGGCCTGGAGGCTTGGAAAAGACTGTTCTTTGTCCTGTTGCCTCATTGCTGGAGACATTTCAAATTGAAACCGGTTAGTATCCACATCAAGATTTATAAATTTAATGGGAATATTCTACATCCACAAGGTACACACTCCTTTCTCGTCTCCCTTATGGCCAATCAATTCCTTGTACTCTTGTATTTGAGAGTGTTAGCTGTCTTTGTGGTGGTGGGGGAAAAAAAAAGAGTTGGAACCACCATCACAAAATATCAGTTGAAGACTTCACCCTAATGGTTCAGTGAGTTTATTCAGTAAGTAGTTAAAGTATTCAGACCAAGAAAGACTTAGGTTTGACCCCAGTCTCATGGGACGGGAATGCTACAAATTGGCCTCCTTGATTCTGGATTGGAAGGATTATCTGACAAATTCTTAATCTTGGACATTATCCAGCAACTCTTACTGAAAGTGTGCATGTGTGGACAGTAAGTGATAACTGAGTCTGGCTCGACTATAATGCTCAGTCATTGTCCAGGCTCGCGCATGCATAATGGCCACTTGGGGAGGTGACAGAGGACAATCAGTGCCTGTGGAAGAAAAGATCTTCAGGAGAGGATGAGGAAGAACAAAATTGGCAAGGAATAAAAGAGCATAGTGAAACCTGGAATATGAAATAATGGTTATCTACAACAGCAGACAAATCTGGTTGATATTTGGGCCGAGTTTTGAAATGCAGCTTGACAACCCAAATGCCGTGATATATCACACGGCTTAATCTATAGGCTTAATTATTCAGCCATCCCAAGGGCCCTAACTCTATACACTCGTTGTGTCCAATGATCCCTGTCTACACTTCCTTTGCTGTCTTCAGTATTGTAGGCATCCTCTGCCTCGCTCTGCATGGCTACCTTTTCCTATGTTTTCCAAATTGCTGTTGTTTTGAAACTAGTAACCTAAATTCTAATTTTGTGATGTATGCAAATGTTGACAAACATCAAATTATTTTACTTTGTATCAACTTAATAGCAACTCGACAGTTATTCTTTCTGCTGTTCTATTTTTCAGTTCTTTATAACATTTCCATTTCCCTCAGAAAACAAATCGTAGTTAACAAAGCATTTGATTTACGAGATGGAAAGTATAATTTTGTGTACTCAAGTATGCAATGCTGCTTTCCATTTTCATTTCAAAATGTCGAATTCTTTCTCTAGTCTTTTGCATTTTCTTGTAACAATTCAAAAGCTGCATTATATATTTTTACTTCGATAAGTTGTGATATTTGCACTGAATTTTGCATTATTTTAAATCTCACTAATATAATTGATCTTTTTTGCGCTCATAACTTTTAATAAACATAAAAGTAATTGAGATTAAATGCTAAGTTTACACTTATTTGTAATCAGCAGTAAATCTATCTAATGTGATGCTACCATTAATTATTTTAAACTAGCTTGTGCATAGTTCTGATTGTTTTCCCTATTATTTTATTTAGGCACATGGCCACACATTCACCACAAAAAACACATAAGTGCACCTACTGTGAAAAAATGTTCCACCGGAAAGACCATCTGAAGAACCACCTTCAAACGCATGATCCAAATAAAGAGGCATTCAAATGCGAAGAATGTGGCAAAAACTACAACACCAAGATGGGCTACAAGCGCCACCTCGCGCTGCATGCTGCCTCCAGTGGTGACCTGACCTGCAAAGTGTGCCTTCAGACATTTGAGAGCACAGAGATTCTGCTTGAGCACCTGAAAACACATTCGGGCAAGTCAACGAGTGGAGTGAAGGAGAAGAAGCACCAGTGTGACCACTGTGACCGACGATTCTACACTCGGAAAGATGTTCGGAGGCACATGGTAGTCCACACAGGCAGGAAAGACTTCCTTTGTCAGTATTGTGCTCAGAGATTTGGCAGAAAGGACCACCTGACAAGACATATGAAGAAGAGTCATTCACAGGAATTGTTGAAAATTAAGACTGAGCCATCCGATATGATGGGTCTGCTTCACTCCAGTCCACCCATAACAGTGAAGGAAGAACTTAGTCCAATGATGTGCATGGCTTCTAAGGAGGCAGTAGGTAAGCCATTTACTAGTTTGCCAATGAACATGTACAGTCCACACATTCAAACCATGACAAATTCAGGATCATCGCATAGTCTGGTTGCTAGTTCTCTAGCTATGGGAATGGGTTGCCAAATGGAGTCCCCATCTTCAATTCATTCAGCACCTCCTCAACCCCCTTCTAAATATCAGCTTGGATCTACCTCATATGCCACTGGCTTGCCAGATAAGCCAACAAAAATCGAGATGGAAAGTTACTTAATGGACTTGCACAGCAGTTTGCCACTTTCATCCCATGAATCTCAGTCTTCAGCTAAAGTAGGTTTAGATTCGCAAACTGGGCCTCTGGATGACATTTCTGGTGAACATTTGCTTTCCAAAAGCCCTGCTATAATTACTGAATCCCTCTGTACAGCAAACATGGACTTTTCACATTTGCTGAGCTTCTTACCACTGAACCACCCTACATACAATCCACCTGTTTCAGCAGGGGGACTGATAATGGGCTACGCACAAAGTGAGCCTCAGTCCTTACTTGCCTCTCTTCAACCTCAGCTGCAGGACTCGCAAGGATCTGGAAATGGCCTGAGCCTTGGGCCTCTTCATCCATTGTCTCCAGTCTTTACCACCAGTCTGAGCACAACAACATTGCCACGTTTTCACCAGGCATTCCAGTGAACTGCTATTGGATCTTTTATTCAGTAATCTGTGCTTGGAAGTGGAATTTTCTGAAGCGCACAAAGCTTTCTAGAACTCAAGGGAAGCTTAAAGCTTTGAAGAAGCTTTTATAAGGCAATTTCCGTTATTCAATTTAATCCATAATATGGAGGTTTTTAAATCTATTAGCAACTGATGAGGCATATACAGTACAAACAGTGAGCCTTTTGCTTTCAACATTCTTAACATGGATACAAATCCACAGGAGGGCTGAACCTATCAGAACTCTAAGAAGTGGATGAGTTTTAATGTGAAAATTACTCCCCAGACAGCTACATGCTTCATATGTTTTAACATACATGGAGACCTGTTACAATTGAGAAGTTATTCATGAGCTAAATGTCTGAAATAGAATTACAGGGAAAAATTAGTGAAGGATGGGAAAAATTAATATAGTTATTATGGCATTATGCAACGTGTATTAATCTCCGCTTTGTCGATCATGCTTGGGTGTCTGTTCAAATAGTGTTTTAAAAAAAAATTGTCACACACAAAAGTCTCAACGTGAAACAGAAGTTGCAGAGTGAAGCAGACTTGGATTATACCCGCAATGTGAGTTGTGCACAGTCAATTGCCCTCTTGATAATAAAGTATTGGCTTATTTCATTATTAAAATACCTTTATTTTCCTAAAAAATCAGATATTTTGAGAGAATCAGGATGTTAATATGTGCAAAAAAGTGCTGACCCTGCTTAATCATTCAAAAAGCTATAGCCTAGAAATTACTGTTTGTAATATGAGTCGGAAAATGCTTAGCATGTCCATATGACTTTCTCTTTCATTTTAATGGTGGCATTAACCCATCTTAAGTAAACTGGTCAATACAGGTTAAAATATCAGACAGAAAACATTCCTATGGACACTTTAATGGTGGCAACAGTAATTTCTAGCTTTATATTTCTATCTGTTATAACTATATTTGTCATACTGGGGTGTACGAAAGTTATCATCTTACCAGGATTGAACCCTATTTATTTTTTTAATAGCAAAGCAGCTGCTTCATTTTTCATATTAAATAATATTTCTTGGGAGGGTAAATATCACCTATTTATGATTCATCACTTCAACCCATGGTTGATCCATTAATAACTATTATCTTACTGTCTTGTGCAGAGCTGGCACTTAGAACTCGTACAGCAGTCTGCTTATGAAAGTTTTTGAATGTTAACAGTAGCTCATTTACAGCGAAGCTTAAATATTGCAACATGTTCAAAAATCAGCAGTTTAAAATGTTGGTGCTTATTTATCTAGGGTACAGATTAAGCACCTCAGTGACATTGTTGAGCGCTGGGCTCAGGAACACCCTGTTTGTGTTCCCTGCAAGTACTGTAAATGCGTTGCTCACTAAAGGTAACATTGCAAACAGTATTGAAAGAGGAATAGCTTAAGGCAAGGTAGACTTAACATTCGTTTGTAACAAAGATACATGCACAAAAATAATCATAGCCGTTCGATCAAACTTAGCATGATGCACATTTTTACACAATTCTGGCTCTATTTTACTAAACTATTATTGCAGAATTATTCTTTGCTTTCAGATTTATGGCACAATTAGCATTTTGAATAAAATTCAGTGTCATAATAGCCAGTAGGTAAATGCGTGTGGTGCAGTTTTCCTTCCAACACTAATTTTGCTTTTTTTAAAAATCAGCTAAAAAAACACTGAACACTCGGAGCTTAATGGGGAGATATTGTGGCTTAATTATAATGCAGTTGCTTCTGATATTTTAATCATCCTGCCTTTTACATCTGAGTAATCCTAAATTTTGTTTGTGTATTCATTTAAACCCCAAACGTATCTTCAAAAAAAGAAAAGACATTATGATATACATCTGTGTATAAATACTATAATGCATATTTTAGAAGATTTAGCTCCAAATGAAGTAGTTAAAGCACATCAAGCTAATGAAATTCTTAACCATCGTCTGCAAGAAATGCATTGTTGGCTAGTAGATGTAGTAATCTTAAAATGCATTGAATATCACCAGACTTTTTATTGTAGTGAATATGTACTTTGAAAATATTGTACCTTTTCTTGTATTTAGGCTGTGAGATCTAGAAAGGATACAGAACAGGGTGTTTGATTTAAGAATACCCTGATTATATTAAGTCAGGGTCTCATAAAGAAAGATTTTTATGTTATGCTTGTGTTTCAATGTAAAGATTTTAGTTCTGTTACTGTTTTTGCCTCTCCTGACAGTGCCTTATTCTGGCCACCAGAGGCTTTGAGCGATTTGAATCCTTATTTCAGTTCTCTGAGCAGGACCTCACAAAGACACAACACATCACCTCATGCATGCTTCTTGCTATAAGCCTAGGAGAAAACCAAACCTGCCTTAGTGAAAATGGACACAACTTCAATTCTGACGGATACAGAATCAACAGCAGTAAAAACTGTTGCTATTGATTCACAAAAATCTTTTCTCCATTTGGCATCTCAGGAGCCCATCGAATGGATAGCCAAACTAGACATCCCATTATAAACTTTACCTGTCATACAAAACAACAACAATCTAGTTCTGCATGACTAAATACATTAAAAACTCTCTTGCAAATCAACCATATATATTTTAATAATATATAGAAACTTATTTTTATGAAATTAGGGGTTGATTAATATCACTACAAAATTACTATTTCAGAATTCTAATGCTATTCCTCTCATAATCAAGAGTGGTTTGTTTTTAATACAGATAAAGCATTACAGCAATATTATAGTGTGGCATTACTAAACATTTTATTCTAAATATTTAAGTGGATTTCCTGAGTTCACTATTTTTGGAGGACATTAATATGTAGACTATTGTGGTACCAATGGGAAAATTGTTAATTTGTTCTGTGTTCCATTCTGCCCTGCAACAAAAGGAAATAGTTCATATCACAGATGTTTTGGAAGGAAATGAGTGAGGGCAACTCTGTACAACCTGTGGACAAACATTTCCTAGTTAACCTTAAAATACTTATGGTGTAGGCCAAAATGACAGCAGAAACTTTATTCACACCGGCAAACAACTGCACAATGATCAAATACACATTTTTCAATGAGCTTTAATTGCTGTATTCATTGTAAGGCTAATAGTTCCTCTTATGGCTGGTTAACTTGCTATGTTCTAGCACTTTCAGAAACCCTTGTAGAAGAGTATCTCTTCAGCACCATAAACTGGTAATAAATCTTTTATAAAATTAAGTGCCATTAGATTTTTGTTAAATGTATTAGTATTCCTTATTATAAAATAGAGCATTACAGTGTTTTGTATTATTACCATTCAGCTGCTCTGTGTTGTACTTTAATACCTAGGATGTCTGATGTATAAATCAACCTAATGTATAAACCACAATTACTCTCAAACCTTTTTCTTTCTTGTTTAACTGAGTGCAGGAATCTCCAATTGTTTAAATGAATGTTGAAAGTCTACATCAACATTCAAAGGTTTAATAACTGTATTTGGAGTTGTACAACTTGCATCTTTCTTCCCTGTATGTTAACAGATGTTTACCAATGATTCATACATCAGATGGCCAATAGTCAGTGTGCTTCCATAGTTGCACAATTTCTTTGTATTTTGTAAAGTTCTTTACAGTTAAAAGTGTCATGTTCTATATTTGTACTGATATTTTAGGACTGAATGAAAACAGATCATGGTAATTTGCCCATTTTATATTTTTTGTCAAAAAAATAAATGTGCCTACTCCTAAAGGAAGTGCATAGACTTGGGGAATGGAGGCACAATCAACATAATGGTGTTTTGCTGGATTGTTCCGCAGTGGATGACCGAAGACTAAAAAACAGTTTGGCTTCCTCACAAATCACTAAATACTGCTACGATGGTTTTCCTCTCAAACATCCACGTGCCAAGTTTCACCCAGGACTAAAGTGAATGTGTAAAACACTTAATGCATAGAGTCAACATAAAGTGTCAATAGATCATTAGTAATAGATAGCAAAAAGTTATTGCAGTTGGAAAAATTGCAGTCTATTTCTATCCTTTATACATTGTGTAGTAAATAGTAATTTTTTTTTCTGCATTTTGTTTTTAAATTACTGCATTCTGTCATGACAGGATGCTTATTGCATATGGTAATCATTATTTTTATATAGCATTTTATTTACATACTACTGGTATTTGTACAAAATGTATTTCAGGTAAAGAGCAACATAATCACATATTTTTACATGAGTGTTTTATCAGGTTTCATTTGCAATCTGTTGCTGCAGTTGAATTTGTTGGACATTTGTATTGGTAGATCCAAAGAAGTATTTCGGCAAACATATTTACTTATTGTACATTATACTTTGACTGCTACCATGTTACTTTTGAACAATTAAACTATGGAGCTTGAACTGCTAAATGTTCATTATTTACATTAATTCTGATTCCAACACATTGTTTGATGAGACAAGTCAACATTTCATGAGGAAAGTGCTGCATGAAATATTAACATTGAAACTTCTTGTTTTGCAATTTTAGGAAAACCATGCAGTGAGATTAACAATTTCAAGCAAATTTGTTTTTTTGATTCCTACTGTAAGCTTTCATTGTGGAGTACACTGAGAACCCCTAGCTTCACTGCTCAACCTGTTCAGTCTTCCATGTTTACCTGTTTCTCCATTCACCCATTGGTTGTAAAACCCCTTTATAGCTGCATACAGAAAGATCACCACATCTATTTCTGGATCATTATAACATCATAATTGAGGCAGACATTTCTGTTTTTGATCAAATTTCCCCATGATCCATTAATCCAGTCTAACTTGATTTATTTACTGGCACCTTTTATTTTTGCAGAAATTGGCACAAGAAAGTTGGAACTGATACTGTATTTAGAATGAATCGAGATGTTTTTGTGATATTCTTGATCTATATTTACCCAGAATGTCACTACAGATCATGAAACAAATTTAAGCTATTCAATACTTTCAGTCGTCTGGCACCACTCCCATAATGTAAGCAACCGCATGTAAACCAACAAGAACATTTCCCCCAATTCCAGTGGTTAGCAAAATTCGAATATTGGCCTAGAATTTGCAGGCAGCGGTCAAGGTTTTTTGCCGCTGGTCCCGAAGTGAGCTTCACACAAGATTTTGCGATCTGTGTCGAAGCTCGCGTTTTCCAACGCGTAATTCAAATCAACATAGTATAGTGTGGGAATCAAGGTTCCCTGTAAGCTGCATGGCCGTGAGCGTGCCAAGGAACCCACGCAGCCGGCTTTTCAATACAAAAAAAATACGCATGCATGCTATTTTGAATGGCCTGCGCAGCCCCTTCAAGGAGGTTGTGCAGGGCTAAACAAAATTTGAGGGAACATTGGTGGGAATCCCATAGAGCGAGCTGCTGTGATGGCAACAAGCTGCATCAGCAGCCAATCAAAACACAGAATTCTCACAGACAGTGAACAAGGAAGTGGGTAAGCTCTTAAAATTCTAACTTTAAAAAATGTTGAGCGCGCAAAACAAAGAATGGGGTACTCTCACATGAGGGGAAAAGGATAACCTGAAATAAAAATACAGACTTTTTCTTAATCGTTTCATACGTTCTTAAGGCCTGCTTGCTGTTCAGTGGTTTTTATAGTTGCCAACCATTCACGTTTTGCACAGCCAGCTGTCTGCAATTCCGCTGTTTTCCACCCTTCAGATATATTCTGCATCTTTGCTTTTCGCAGGAATTGCAAAAGGCCGATCAAGTTGTGCCCTTCTTACAGTATCCTCTGACATTGCTGGGAATTGCTGTGATTCGGAATGGAACGGGAACGTCCTTGGGTGTAAGTGATTGTACTTCAAGTGGAAGGAGATGCAGCACCACAAGTAATGATGTGAGCCTTTTATTTTGGTCCGGTTGAATATCAGTTTGTAACTTTTTTTGTGCATTTCAGTGGTATGTTTTGATGGTGTAATCAGAGAAGTTTCCCCATTAAAAGCAATGATTTCAATCTGAACATCAAAAGATCATAACCATGAATTAGTGCAGTTAATAATTTATACTATCGTTATACTGAGGACTGTTCTTTTTAATACCTTTCAAGATAGTCCAATTTTGTAAATTTAATGTAAAATAGAATTGTACAGCAACGTTATGTTAATCTTTGACACGAAGGGGGAGATATTCAAGTCATTTACGCTCCCAGCAAATGACTTCACGACAGGGCTTGGTCCCACTAAATTTGGTGGGAGTTGAGACAGCAATAATGTGTAGCGCCTTGCCACGCCGGCAACATTATCACCGTGCGCAACGCCCCAGACCCTAAATTGGGTAATGCCCTCAACCTGTGCTGGGTGATGACAGTGCGGGCGACAGTTTAAAGGGGAGTTGGCCATCTGTTAAGAAAATTCAGATTTTCTTGTGTGCCTCGTTGCCGGTTTGAATGCAGGGTCCTTGCAGCGATCAGTCAGCTCGACCCTCTGCTTGAGGGCCGGGCTGTTGACATGACACCCCCACGGGCTCTTCCAACGCAGCAGCGCTCCACTTCCTTTCAGGGGCGATAACCTCAAGAGGCGAGACTTCTGCCTTGGCGCAGTTTCACATCTCGTGACTGTTTCCGTCCCCAATATGAGACCACCCGAATTTTTAGCCCAATCACTTTTGCAATAGTGTGGCTTTATTCAAATCATGCAGAATGGTGTAAATGTTAGCATTTCCCCATTGTTCCTGTGACAAGTTTAGATTTTCTATCAGTATCAGTAATGCACAGTTGCCTGTGAGTGGGGAAAGCCTAAGTCTTATTCATGTGACCATACCTTGACTATGATGACACAGGGAAACAAAGCTTGAAAGTGGAGATATGGTGACGGTTTTACTTTGAGATGAAAGCTTAGTAAACGTGCCCTTAACCTCAGTAAAATATTAGGCTAGAAATTGTGGTCAGAGGCATGCCCCCTCTTAAAGATATGAAAATATTTAAAGCCTTTGCATCAGGTGGTATCTAACAGGGCCTGTGCCTGCATGCATGAACCGAAAGACTTCTGTGCGCAGGCGCAGGGCAAAAAGCCCAATTCTATGCACGCGATTGCTTTTTCATGGCCCCTGCAGAAGGTCCGTCAACACATACGCTGACAGGCCCCAAGTTCTGGATTTTGCGCAAACGGAAATCCCCAACTTGCAGTGGATTTCAGGACCATTAATAATGCGGTATATAAACTCATTATTTGATTCAAAAGTTAGTTAAATCTCAAATTAATTAAATGGTTACAGAAAATAGCTTACAAAATCAAAATACTGCAGATGCTGGAAATCTGAAATAAAGAGAAAATGCTGGAAATAATGTTATGCAGCAGCAGTGGAGAAAGGAAAATTTCAGGTTGTTAACCTTTTGTCAGATTTTGAGCAAGTGCGAAGGCAGGGAAAGGGGACAAGAGGAAAGAACAAACGGGAAGGTCTGCTAGGGTGGAAGGCAGGAGGGATTAAATGACAAAGGTATGATTGTACAATGCAAAATGAAATGGTAATAGGAACGGCAGAATCAACAGCTGCCATCTGAAAAAAAGTAGGGGGCAGAGGTTATAGTCTGAATAGGGAGGGGAAAGATGTTTTTTCATGGTGGATTAAGCTGGAAATCACGAGGAAATAGTTTGTTCAATGGCATTTTTTACTGAACACTATGCAGCACATTTTATTTTGCATTTTTGTTTCACCTCAGCCACACCCTATTTGAATTGTAGTTTTTTTTTTCTTCTTTTCTACTTCAGGTTCCATGGCATTCACAAGAACAGGAACTCAAACCCACATGCATAGAAAGTAGTAACGCACGAGTGTTGAATTTCAAAAGGTTAAAAAATCAGAACGATTTAAACCGAGAGAACAGAAAAAACCAGCAGAAACATATCACAGTCCATGTGAATGCATCAAAGGTCAACATGCCCCAGTCTCTCTCTCCTCACACCAATCTTCTGCCAAAGTTACAGCAGCCACTTGGAATCGCTCCAATTTCAAGCTTGGTTTCCTTTGTGCAACATCATAATAGAAAACAAAAAAAAGAAATGTCATATCAATAAGCTTTAGGCTCCTCTCCTCCTCCTCCCCACCCCCCTTTTCAGAACATGCAATTGTGCATTACTGATACAGAAAATCTAAATTTGCCACATGTACAATGGGGAATAGTCAGCATTTACACCATTCTGTATGATTTGAATAAATGCATACTATTGTGTGCAAAAGATTCTAAAAGTAAGGACCGAGGGCTGGGGATACCTAGGTCTGCAAAGGTGGGAGTCCAGGTAGAAATGGCCACAAATTGAGAGTTAGGACTCAAGTTTTTTTTATATATGCAAGGGCCTTGAATGCAAAAGCAAACAGATACTATATAGGCCAACATCAAAACATTGCATATAAATACAGAAAATGCTGGAAATACTCAGGTCAGGCAGCATCTGTGGAGAGAGTTAACATTTCAGGTCGATGACCTTTCCAATGAATACAACAGTCACCAAGAAATCAAATAGGGAACTTCAAAATATTGCATGCCGTTCTGCCCATCCCATTTAAGGAAGGATAGCAAAGCTATAGAAAGGGCACAGTAAAATCTACTAGAATGACCAGAATTGAAAGGTGAGTTATGAATAAAAGCGTGAAAATTTGGGGCTTTATTCAGTGGAACAGGAGCATCTAATTGCAGCGTTCAAAATTCTAAAAGGTGTTGAGAGGGTAAGTAGTGAAATATTAGGCCTGAAGTTACTGTCTTATTTAAAGACTTGCGCCTATCACGACCATGGGACATCTCAAAGCGCTTTGCGGTCAATTCAGTACTTTTGGAGTGGAGTGTAGTCACTGTTACGTGGGAAACATGGCAGCCAACAGCAATGTGATAATGACCAGGGCACCGGGAATAACTCCCCTGCTCGTCTTCAAAATAGTGGCATGGGATCTTTTACATCCACCAGAGAGCGCAGACCGGGGGGGGGGGGGGGGGGGCCTATGTTTAACGTCGCATTCCAAAGACGGCACCTCCTTCAGTACTGCAATGGGACGTTTACCCATATATAACAGCATGTATTAGCCTTGCTGTTATTTTGACAGCAATTCTGGCCCATTTCACTGGTTGGCAAACCAGTAACAAGGAGGCATAGTCTCTGGAATATCACCAGCAGAATGAAAAGTTTAAAAAAAACGAGAGCATATGGAGTTTATACCACAAGTGACTTGAGGTGGAGAATATATCATTTAAAAGAGATTCGCTAAGTATTTGAAAAATATGAAAAGATACAGGGAAAGGGCAGCAAAATGGGCTTGGAATAGTTCCAGTTTGAGAGATACTTCTGCAAATGCACAATGGGGCTGAATTACTTCATAACCTTGCTTCACTCCTCTCAGAATGCTTTCAGCAATTCTTACTTGGAGATGCAGTGTGTAAAGATAAAATCTTAGCATTTGGCCATGTAATCCCAGTTTCTTCCCAACAGCCTGACGAGACCGTAAGCGATCCAAAATAAAATGCTTCAGTTCTCATAGTACTGCATACCCAGACCAAACCAAGCTCACCCATCTAAATACTACCTGAGTGACACAGCTCTGCAAATCAAACCAACAATAATTCTAACTGAGTTAAAATTTGTTTCACACTGTACTCTGCTGCACCTCCCCAATTGGTTGACCAATATTTGCCAGAAACAAAATATACACAACTCTGTTCCTGGAAGACAAAAAAAGGACAAATTTGCTATGTAATAGGTTAAATGCAAATATTGAGAAAAATACAAGTACCTTGTCTAAACCCAGAAAGTAACAATTTCAGGACAAGCAAGTCATATTGCAAAGTTAATTTCATAAGCATGTCAAAATATATTTTACTCATGACATTTACTAAACCATACAAGCTTCATGCAGTTTCCCTCCGATTTATTACATGAAAAAAGCGCAAGTCACACCACTGCAAAATGTATAAAGGAAAGTTTACACACTTTTATTTTATATTGGACATTATATAAAGAGTAACATGCCTCTGAAACAATTACATAATCATCAGTACATACAGTGCCTATGACCAAAAAGCAAAAGTACAAAATTGCATTTATTTACACCATTAAGTCACAAAAATTTAAATGGATCCCATGAAACCACTGAAGGAAAAAATCTGGTGCAGAATTTCAAAAGGAGCATTTAAATATTTAGAAATGTACAAAACTTAAAATTTAAATCACAGTAAACTTCATATCACCCTTCCCCCACCCCACTTTGGGGGCTATTTTACCACTAATTGTTAGAGAAACATGTACAGAAAAGCGAATCAACAGGTTTACTATATGTTGAACAGCCAAAGACCAGGAGGTGTCTGTACTGGATGAAGTCAGTGCAGTATTTTGTAATACTTCATCAGTAGACTAGTAAATATAAGCATGGCAGCAGCTTCATTTTCTCATCCATATTGATCACAGGTTTAGATGCAAAGAAGAGACACTTATGTCTATTCTTCTTACATTTCCAAATTTCACGGCCAGACAAATGTGTATTCGGTCTTCAATCAAAAAAGGGCTTGAGAAAAAAAAGATAGGTACACAATGCAAAAAGCCAGTTGCAAATTATAGTATGAAGTATTTAAAATAAAGAACAAACTGCTTTATATGTATTACACATGCACTGTGCACAGGCAAAAAAGTGCAAGATGATCTGAATGCAGTTCCTCAGTGCTTTAATTAAGAGTCATTCACAAAAACCGTAAAGGAAGTGATAGAAAACAATATAAATTCGGTCAGGCCTTTGGTAATACTTTAATATTTCTACTGAATTTTTGCAGCTATGCCTATATATTCATATCTAAAAATGCACAACAGCCTCAGTAAATTGAGGTCCAAATCAAAACACTAGTCAGTATAGTACAGGCGATTTCAAACTCTTAATAAACCACATTCTGTATTTTAGAACCAACACATTGAATATGCACCTATAGTAATTTAAAGGCTTCCATTATAAGGTTTGTGTTTACATGGTTTTGTCTTAATTACTTTAACAAGAACTCAAAAAAACAAAACAAAAAACTTCCTTTATTTACATCTAAACAAATAAATGTAGTCAGCTTTTTGGTGTGTAGTCCACTTCAGTTGTTTGGCCCAACTGTAATTGTAGTAACAAATGTGTTCAGACAAGGTACACTTCAACTGAATGTGAAAACATTAAGAGTAAGTGGGAAATCCATGACCAAATTCTAGGCATTCCATCCTTATGACATTCCTCTCTGAGCAACTCTGCTTTCTTCAAAGTATTGGAGTACTCATAGAATGGACATTGTTTACGAATACACTTGAGTACAGTAGGTCACCCTGGTACTTCTTGAGCTACAAGTATTCTGTACCCCTTATTAAAGAGATAATTTTTTTTCAAATTAGTGGACCTACATACAAAGTACAAGTAATGAATTTCTCGAATCAAACAAAAAATGGCACTCAATAGACTTTCTATGGCTCTCACTTAGCAAATTGGCTCTAGCCTGAAATCTGTTGCATTTGCACTCAAATTTCCATATCCTGCTTAAGAGGCAACAAATATTTCCAGTAATAGACTTTTTTTTAATAAAAGTGTCAGCACAATAACACTCAATGTGATGAAGTAGGTAAAAGCTAGTTTAATTCTTTATGTTCACAATGACACATACTGGAACAAAGCTGGGGATGGCGATCACTGCATTTTATAATTGATGCCTATGCAGCATCCTAAATGTGTCTGTCTCCAAAAAGGGCATTTGTTTTCAAAACAAAACTGGCATATAAAAATTACCTCTTAAGAACTCCAATATTGTGGCCTAATCGCTCCAAAAGTGAACACCGTGCAATTACCTAAATTGAAGGAATTTTTCAGAATTATATTCTTCGGAATCAAGAGGTGCTTGCCAACATGTCCCTTAACATTTACAGTTAGAAGGCCCCATTACGTACATGAGCTCCTTATTGTGAGGCTGGTCTTTTCAGTCTATTTTTACAGCAGCGTAGATTTTTCGTATGAACATGTATGCAGCATAGAATCCAATAGTTCCAGTTAGCAGCCAGAAAGAAAGCACCATCAGAGTTGTGTAGCCAAAATACAACAATGATGGGATGAATTCCACAATATCCAACTAGAAAAGAAGAACATTTTGTTTTAAATTCTGTGTAACAGTTTTGAACTTCAGTACCAAAGGATAAACTGCAAACATTTTTTTAAATATATATCAAACTGTGCATCAGCAAATCCATAATTTTAGTCAAACTTAAAAAAAAAAAGCAACATTTAATCAGGTTTGATTTTCCATCATTCATACCTTATTAACAAAATAAAATATGGCATAAACAAGCACATAAAACGCTGATCCACCAGACACCAAGAATGTTCTCCACCACCATCTATAATCCTGAAATGTCAAAGGAAAGAGGTTGTTAACATTTTCATTAGAACTAGAGCAAAGGCTTCCTCCACAGAAACTTCATATTCATCCCAAGACTCTCCCAGCTAAAACATTTCATCGAAATAGACTCTAAATTCATCTCAGGAGTATTCTATTAATGCTGTTTAGTATTAAACAAATGACAGTCAATGGAATTTGCATAGAATTCTGAAATTCACACTTATGACAGCTTATTTTGTTCATTTCCAGTATCAGCAAAGATGGCTGCCATTATCCTAATGCTATATCTAGCAGTCTTGAAAAAAAAGTTTCCTCCTTTCCCACTTGGAATCATCCAAAGTGCGCCTTAGCAGAACCTTTTCTCAACAGCTCATTTGGTAAATACACTCCGCAGTATGGAACTCATTATACAGACCAAAGAGGTCCCAGGTTTGATCGCAGTGCTTGCAGAATCTAATCTCAATAGGGGTGTGATAATTGGCCTCAGCAACTCTGGACTGGGGGCAGAGAGAAAAGAATAGGCAACATAGGGCAGTGACTGTTCTATAATTTCCCCTGTAGGAAACTTTTTGTATGTAAATGTTGGATGAAAGCAGAATTGGGCTCAGCTACAATGACTCCCACATCACAGCCTGCCAACACTCACTATCTAGGCTCACACATGGTCACTTCGACAAAATACCATTGGGCTGCAGACAGACAGTGGTGGAATCACATCCCAGCATGAGTCAGCTCCTTTAGGAAATAAGGGAGTTGGGGAGAAACAAAGTTTTTTTTTAAAAAGTAAAAATGCCAATATAGTAAATCTAATCTCTTTAGTTATCTTGGCCTAAAGCAGGGACCAGCTGAAGAGGTAAGCAGCTATGCAAAAGTACAAGAAAGCTGTAGAAGGATGGGATTGTTTTAGGAAAATTATAGGTTTGCTTTTGTGTGATTTGGGGGTGTTGGCAGCATAAATGAGTGGCCAAGGTCACTTATGGTCTAAGTCTTAGATCACGATCTTACATGGGTCAAGGCCAATTGGACACAGAGCAGAGTGGGTACATTCAGCTAAGTTCGCCGACAAATCAAATGTCTGCTTGCCACACTAAACAAAACGATTGTGAATCATTGATTCACAATTGTCTATTCGCAATTAAATATGGACTGAGCTCCCAATAGCTGAGTTTACCCAGCAAGTAACTGAGCCACTGAGCCACAGACCACAAAGTTCCCACATTCAATCGAGTAGGCAATTAGCTGATCTCAGGCACAGCACTACAATTGACTTTAGCACTCACAGGTTTGGCAGGGGAAATCGCCTTAAGGTTTCTTGTCCCAACTGCAACTACTTCTGCCAAACGTAGATGAGAATGACACTAGGTACGGACAGGATTGTACTTAATTATGATGACGCCATGGTCCATAACCTGGTGATAGTTTCCATCGTTGCTCATTCATGGATAATGGTCATTTGGGTTATGTGCTATGGCATGGAACCCATGGTCCCAGTAAAAAGCCAAAAACTTTTAGGGGAGGGAAACTGCAATATTAAAAATTGGTTCCAGTTTTTCTTGATGCCAATTGAAAAGGACCATCTAACTTAATCGTTTAAAACCAGGTTTTATCACATAAAACAAAAATTAAGTTAAGGACAGTCATATAATTCAATATTTCAATGACCATACCTCTGCACAGAGTTGGAAGTAAACCATGACAATGCTGATTTGAGAGCATGACACAACCAGGATAATAAATACCAAAAATAAGAATCCAAAGAGATAATAGAACTGGTTCTCCCAAATTGCCTGCAAAAAAAATGGTTTCAATTTGAATAAAACTACTGTTGAATAATAACAATTCCTCGTGTGATTCTAATCAAATCTATTTTAGTTGGCAGTTAATTAAAGCATCAGTTTCTGGCTAGGAAAGCCTTATAAATGCTGTAATATTTTTAAACTATAAAGACAGAGTTACAAGATAAGAATTGCGTTAATGGGCATGTTTCACATTACAGGTTGAGCATCCGAAATCCGGAGTTCCGGAATCCAGGCCAATCCATGGCGGGGTTGTCCGGAAACTGTTCCGAAATCTGGATTCCCCCGCCTCGGTGGCCCGACCCCACCTACCTCGGCCTAGGTAAAGACGATCCGGAATCCGGAACGGACTTGGTCCCGAGGTTTCCGGATTTCGGATGTCACACCTGTACTACATTACCCGAGTTATTGAAAATTCTACTTGAAAACACAGGAGAATCTAAGAGAGATTCTCAAAATTATGCAAGGTTTGAGATGGTAAATCAATGAAAAATTGTTTCCGTGGGTCAGTGAATAGGTAACACTAAGCCATAAACTCTAATATTACTAGGATGAAGTAACAAATTAGTAGTTTAGTCAGTTATTAGAATATTGAATGTTTTATCACAAGTAGCCATTGAGGCAGAAAATATATAACAAAAGGGAATTGGATAAATATTTGAAAAGGAGGAATCAAAAAGGATACAAGGAAAGGGAAGGGTAGGGTAATGGAACAAGTAGGTAACTCCAGTAAAAGAACTAGCATCAACTAACAAAATGTGTTAGATTTACTTACGCTGAAAATAAAGAACAGCTCAATAAACATGGCACCAAATGGCAGGATACCAGCCATAAGAATTCTGCAACAAAAAAAAAAAATCAGTAAAATCAGCCTATGGTGCAGAAATACAAATACAGCAATTTAATTGACATTATTATTAAAGGTTATGACAAAATAAGTAATGATAGGATGTTTGGACTGATTGGCAAGACAATGTGAACACAAACTTAAAATAATCACAAAAATTAAGGTGATGGCTGGAACTTTTTTTTTGCAGGTGGTTATAATGTGGACTTCTAAAGCTCAGTTCATACATTGTTTTCAAAAGAGAATTAGATAGTTGCTTGAAGAAAAGGATTATTAAAGGGCATGCGGAGCGAGCTGGCGAGTGGGATTAGACTAGTTGACTAACGTGGAGAAACACATCGACATAATACTTGCTGGGGTGAAGACTATTTGTGTCTTAACATTCTATGATGAAAACAGATGAATTAGTATTACTATTCTAACTGGAAACAAAAAACTGCAGGTGTTTGAAATCTGTAACAAAATGAGAAAACACTAGAAACTGCCACAGCTCAGTCAGCATCTGTGAAGATCCACAGTTGCTGATTGACCTAGAGTGTTTCCAGCATTTGTATTAAATTGCTTCTAGGAATGGGCAATAAATGTCAGCATTGCCATTTGAGAATGAATAAAAATAAATTCCAGAAGGACTGCAACATGCAGCCTGCAGCTTAACTCGAGCCTTTTTGCAACAATTGGAAAATGCAGAGGTTCTTCATCTGGAATTTCACTGATGTTCTGACCACACATTCTGCAATCACTGCTTCTGCAGACTGATCTGTGCATGGGTCTAATTTTGAATTACAAACTATGGCATCTCTTGGAGAGCCGTCTTTAAAATAGAAAATGTTTATAACGCAGAAAGTTACAAAGGGATATAGACAGATTTAGTGAATAGGCAGAACAGGCAAATGCCATTCAATGGGCCCAAATTTGGCCCACCCATTTTTTCAGTGCACTCATCAGAGATGCAGCAACTTCGTAGGCCGTAAACGGCACCAAAAAGATCTCCCCGGATTCTGGCCGCTCTGTTGACTCTCCCAGTGCTTGGCGCAGCGTGGCCAATCGATTGGGGGGGGGGGGGGCTAGGGCCCTGTGCAAAAAGCAGTGTCGGCAGCTGTCCGCATGCGCATTAGAGCGTTCGCACATGCGCAGTAGCTCCTGCCGATGATGTGTGCTGCGGCGTGGGACCCGATGCGTCCCGCCCCTATCCTGGGCCGGGTGGCCTGCCGCACAGTAATGAGAGAAGCCTGCCTTCTTTTAAAGCACTTGGTTCTTTTGTTGGCTGCCTGCATTATTGCCACTTTGTGTCAATATTCTACACACAACTTGAACACTTGAGGACATTGCCATGCAAAAGTTCAGGTAGAATTGTCTATTTTGAAATCCATCTCAAAAGTTTGATAGGATGGGGGGTGGTGTTGGTGGAGGAGGAGTGTTTTGATCCTGGGGTGGGGGAGGGGTGATAACTGTGTAGCCAGTAATTTTAATGAGCTTACTCAAGACTTTCCTTAACCTTGTTGATGAAAATACTTTCCTACATAAGAATTACAAGCAGGAGGTACTTTTATTTTTATTTAGATATTTTGAAAAAATTATGTAAATAGGTTTCGTCTCTCTACTTTTATTTTTGTAGTTTAAGCTTCCATTGTATAGTAAATTAACTTTGCGAAGTTTGTCATATGATGTCCTGTATAGCTGTTCGATCCTATTCACATTCTTTAATCAAGTCATTAGTAACTACCTGTGCTGATTTCTTAACTCTCCGCAAGGGTTTTCTGTGCGGCCACATATATGCTGGCCTAAGTTAGTTTGGAGTAACTATTAGCTGTCCAAAGTGGCCTAAATGGCCAAAACGGGCGTAGATGTCTGGTAACGCCCCCTTTTGAAAAAACTAAACTAAGCAAATCCTAACTCACTTACACTGGCGCAAATTGAATGTGCAAAATGGGGATTTTTTAAGATACTCCAGAAAAATCAAGTTGCTCCAAAAAAAAATGGAGCAACTCCTGGGCAATTTTGAGCCCATAGTGTGGAAGTGCAAGGTCCTCTACTTTGGATCAGAGAAATACAAATCAGAATATTTTCTTAATAGTGAGAGAGTAGGAGCTGTGGAGCAGCAAAGGGATTTAGATGTCCGAGTGCACAGGTGCAAAAGTCATCAAAAAGGCGAATAGAGTGTAGACCTTTATCTCAAAGGGTTTGGAATACAAATGAGTCAGTTGTACAGAACCTTGGTCAGACACCATCAGGCGCACTGTGTTCAGTTTTGGGCACCATACTTCAAGAAAGATATATTGGTCTTGGAGGGGGTACAGCACAGATTCACCAGAATGATACCAGGGCTTAAAGGGATTAATCACTGCATAAAGTTCGTTTGTATTGCCTCGAGTTTAGAAAGTCAAGGTGTGATCTAATCAAAGTGATTAAAGAGAGAGATTCAATAGGGTACATAGAATCATAGAAAGGTGGCCATTCAGCCCAATGTGTCTGTGCCGGCAGAATGAGCGCTACCCAGCCTAATCCCACTTTCCAGCTCTTGGTCTGTATCCTACAGCACTTCAAGAGCATATCCAAGTACTTTTAATGTGATGAGGATTTCTGCCTCCACCACCCTTTTAGGCAGTAAGTTCCAGACCCTCACCACCCTGAGTTCTCCTCAACTCCCCTCTAAACCTCCTACCAATTACTTTAAATCTATGCCCCCTGGTTATTGACCTCTCTGCGAAGGGAAATAGGTCCTTCCTTCCTTATCCACTCTATCTAAGCTCCTCATAATGTTATACATCTCAATCAAGTGTCCTCGCAGCCTCCTCTGTTCCAAAGGAAACAACCCCAGCCTATCCAATCTATCCTCATAGCTAAAATTCTGCAGTCCTGACAACATCCTTGTAAATCTCATCTGTATGCTCTCCAATGTAATCACATCTTTCCTGTAATGTGGTGACCAGAACTGTATTCAGTACTCTAGCTGTGGCCTAACTAGTATTTTATACAGTTCAAGCATAACCTCCCTGCTCTTTTATTCTATGCCTCGGCTAATAAAGGAAAGTATACCATATGCCTTCTGAACCTCCTTATCTACCTGGCCTGCTACCTTCAGGGATTTGTGGAAATATACTCCACAGTCCCTTTGTATCGTATCATTTATTGTGTATTCCCTTCCCTGGTTAGCCCTCCCCAAAAGCATTACCTCACACTTCTCTGGATTGAATTCCATTTGCCACCTTTCTGCCCACCTGACCAGTCCATTGATATCTTCCTCTAGTCTACAGGCAACTTCCTCACTGTCAACCACACAGCCAATTTTTGTATCATCTCCAAACTTCTTAATCATGTCCCCTACATTGAAGTCTAAATCATTATACAGTTGGACCTCTCTGGCATCCTTGGGACCCGACCGGTGCCAGACCAGAGAATTTTCCCGACCATGGGAGGTCACGCCGACTCCATACTTGTCTCGCTCACTCTCTGCTGGAACACTCTGTGTTGATGGAGAATGCACACAGAAACAGCTCAGACTTAATTAAAATTCCTTAGGAGCACAATCACACACAGCAGGAACGCCGACCCTAGACATTATCAGCAGCAGACTTACCAGGTACTGCTGACAACGACGCGGCACAGCATTTTTCAGGCTCAGCTTTGGCGCCTCAGTCAGCCGCCATGCTCTGCCTGCAAAACTCAGGCCTCACTCTGTCTCCGTCGCCGACCCGACCAAGGAGGGAACACGGAGGCAGGGAACAGCCAACCCCAGGATGGATGCTGGACCAGGGACATTTGCAGACTAAGAGAGTCCCGGACTGGAGAGGTACAACCTGTATACCACAAAAAGTAAGGGACCTAGTACTGAGCCCTGCCCTGCGGAATCTCACGAGAAACAGCCCTCCAGTCACAAAACCCCCCGCCGACCATTACCCGTTGCTTCCTGTCTCGGAGCCAATGTTGGATCCAACTTGCCACTTTCCTTTGGATCCCATATAGAGAAACTATTTCCCCCTCTTGTGGGGAATCCTGAACAAAAGGGGCATAATCTTAAAATTAGAGCTAGACCAATTTAGAAGTGGAATCAGGAAGCAATTTTTCATACAAAGGATAGTGGAAATCTGATACACTCTGCCTCAAAAGGCTCCGACTGCTGGAACAGTTAAATCTTCAGACTAAAATTGATGGGATTTTTGTTAGATAAGGATATGAAGGGATATGGAGCAACAGCAGGTAAAGAGAGTGTTGGTACAGATCAGCCATGATCTAAGTGAAGGATGGAACAGGCTCAAGGGACCAAATGGCCTACTCCTGTTCCGATGTTACTATGAAATGCCAGCATGGACCCAACATCTTATGGGTATGTTGCACCAAAGGCTTTTTTTCTTTTAACGTTGTTGGTGAGATGCCCTGCAAGTAAGGCTATTATTTGTGCATTTGTTTCACACATTTACTTAAGCAATCTTATGCAAACACTCAAGTAAACAGGATGCCCTCCACCATGATTACTAAAAGCATTATGTTTGCAAGCCTTGTGCAAGACTAGTTAGGCCACAGCTAGGAGTAACCTACAAGACTACAGACCAAGAACTGGAAAGTGGGATTAGGCTGGATAACTCTTTTTCGACCAGCATAGACTCAATGGGCCATATGGCCTCCTTCTGTATTGTAAGTTTTTATGATTCTATGATATAGTCCAACTTCAATCAAATTAAATTTTGTCCAAAAAAATTCAGCATAAAGGCATGATAAATGAAATAATTTCTGATTGCAGAAAGTTAAACGGGAGACATAATTACTACGGAACTTCACAATACCTCAAATTTGGACTAATAATCTACAACTTACCCCACAAATTTGTTCATGTACCACCTCTGTTCAGGGACCTGACGTGGTATTTGATTGGTGCGCACAGGGTTGTCATATGGCTGTTTTCGAAAACCAAAATAATAGCCAAGGTATACTAAAGGAAGAGAGATGCCAAACCACATGCAGAGAAGAGCCAACATGGTAGGAAAAGGAACCTTTAAAAATACAGAAAAAGCACCAACAGTTAGCTTAAAAGTTTATAAGCTTCTTTCAAAAAACTGTAGAGATGGTTTTAGAAATTAAAGTGCTTGTCCAGTTGTGATTAGAAGGAAACAAAACTCATTTATAAGGTTCTCTTTTATTTAAAGCTTAAGCTTGTAGACTATGCTATGGCCCTGTTACTGCAATTCAGCAATTAAAGTTTCACCAACATTCAGTAGGGAGATTGAAACTTCGGAGCTGATTTTGCTGCTTTCGGAGAAATGAAAAGTAGGGTTAAAAAGTCACAGCACAAATTCAAGCCATATCTAAACATGTAGTACACTCCTCAGAATATCTTAAATCACAGTAAGCATTTTGTTACAATGTATTTCATACCAGGATTGTTACTCGTAGTCAAGAACAAAAGTTCCATTATATCCATTTTCTAAAGGATTTCAGAGTTTGAGATTTCATTGTAATGACAAAGTTGTGTTCACAGATAGTAGAACAAATTTGTGCTCACACCACCGCTCCTCACACTTTTTCTTTCAACAGTGGTGATGGTAGTTAATGTTAAAAATTCTATTGCTTAGGTGTCAGCCTTGGCTCGGTGGTTATAATCTCATCTGAGTCAGGTGGTCAGAGAGTCAAAGCCAACTCAGAGACATAACTTGTGGTACTGCAATGAAGTGTCACCCTAAGAGTGCTGCATTGTCAGTCTTTCCAATGAGATGTTAAACCAAGGATCTTGCGTTTGCCTTCCTTGGCGGACGCAAGATCCTACGAGACTATTCGAAGAGCAGGCGTGTCCTGGCCAACATTCATCCCTCAAACAGAAAATTATTTATTTCATCGCTGTCTGTGGTATCTTGCTGTGCACAATTTGGCTGCTGCATTTCCCTAGATTACAACAATCACTGCATTTCAAAAGTACTTCATTGACTGTGCAGAATTTTGGGATGTTCTCCGGTTCTTTCTTTACCGCTTGCGAGTACAATGAGATAATCACCAAAACAATGAAAGGGGAGTTAGAAACAATTCCTTTACACAGAGGTTAGAATGTGAGATTTTCTGCCAGAAATCATTGTAAAAGCGGAGTGCATAAGTTATTTTAAAATTGAAGAAGATAGTTGCTTGGAAAAGGGGAATATTAAAGGATTTGCGGCACGAGGAACACAGGATTACAGTAGATGGCTCATGTGGGGGGGGGGAAAAAATCACCGGTTCAGGGTTAATGAACAAATGGCCTAGTTCTGTTCTGTAATATTCCTTTAGGATTCTACACATTGCTTTTCACTCAAAACTGGACTCCATCACAAATATCTAAATATAAAAGCAGTAACTGATGCCTTGTTTAAACTAAATCCTCCCAAGAATTTCTACTACTCTTGCTCCATGTGTTTTTTCTCATACTACAATTAAAAGTAAAATAAGCAAAGAAACAACATTTGGACACGCTTGTTTAAAGTAAAATGTAACTGCTTTATTTTGCTTTTAATTTTAGAATACCAGGAGCAGAAAGTGGGTTGAGGTGGGTGTGGGAGGTGTAGAGACATAATTGTTAAACAAACAGAAAGGCAGGAGCATATATATTTTTATGCTTTAAGATTATCCACAAGATAAACAGCTTTCCATAAGCAGTTTTTCCTCACCAAGAATTAAACCTGGATTACAGCACTAAATTATTCTACAAATAAATAGTTCTAATTACTAAAATTATATTTATATCATTACTTACAGCTCCTGATGAATGTTTTCCCCAAATGAAACAATTTAGGACAAAGCACAATCCAAATACAATGCTAGGATAGAGAGTTGCAGTCTGCAAATAAAGAAGAAAACAAACAAATATTGATGAGTAAAATACAGATAGGCAGTAAAATCTTTAAACCTCAGTATTCTTTGAGACAGTGTAGCAAACAACAACACTACAGTGGTGGAACACACTTGCTGCATCACTCAGCCGAGTGTCCAACTTTTGGCTCTGTGGATTTTTCTTCCAAAGGTCAAATAGATTTCATGCATTCATCTTTCCCAGAGCAGCAGAGTAAATAAGGTACAGGAGAAAGTTACATCTAAAAGTGCACAAAGTGCCTAGGGGCATTTGAAATCCAATTCTTAACTATGTGTTGGTTAGCCTAGACTGAAGCAGAGTAGAAAATAATGAGCATTTTGTCGCAGGACATGGTGGAAAAATATTACTCCATTCCTCAAAACAGCGTACTGTTGGACCCCTCTGGTCCGGCATCCTTGGGACCTGACTGGTGCCGGACTACAGGAGGTCACACCGACCCTAGACTTGTCTCACTCTCTGTTGGAACACTCTGTACTGATGGAGAATGCACACAAACAGCTCAGACTTAATTAAAATTCCTTATTTTATTTGGGACCTCATAAATGACACAAACATACACAGCAGGAACACCAACCCTAGACGTCGTCAGCAGCATTGTCAGCAATAGACTTACCGGGTACTGCTGACAACACTACTGACAATGACCCGGCCGCGTTCTGCGCACATGCTGCGCAGAGGCCTACTGCGCAGCATTTCTCAGGCCCAGCTTCGGCGGCTCAGTCAGCCGCCACGCTCCGGCTGCAAAACTCAGGCCTCGCTCCATCTCCGCACCGACCTGACCAAGGAGAGAACACTCCCGGAGGCAGCGGGCAGAAGAGGAGCAACCAGCTCCAGGACACAGTGCGGGACGCCACCCCCGCCGGGAATGAAGCCAAACCAGGCATGTTCCCGGACTAGAGTGTCCCAGACTGGAGAGGGACAACCTGTATTAACATTGCGTGCTTACCATCACTGTTTTAATTAGCTGATTAACTTTATTTCTAAACTTTGTGCTCATCAGGGCAAGTGATAACAGAAGACAGTGACACATTATGGGATCCTTACGACAACTTTTGCACAGAAAGGATTTCAGGCAGAGGGGTGGGGAATTACTTTTAAATGCTGTGTTTGTAAAGTGGTGTGTATTCAGACAAGTTTTTTTTTAAAATACACCGACGATAAGTAGTTAAAATGCTAATAAGCTGGCTTCGACATTGTTTGCCAATAGACTAAATAATGTGCTAGTCGGCAACTTGTTAGCCTATTTTGGCAATCGATAAACACCTGTGTGTTGGGAAGTCTTCCTTTCTGGATGTGAATATAGGGGGGATAGAAAACAGAGGCGGTGGGTGAGTGGCTGACTGTGGGCGAGCAAGGTGAGCAAGCGAGCGGTCGGTTCCAGCAAAGGGTGCAGTCAATCAGGTTTTACCAAATAGAAAGCAGAAGGGGCCAGGTTCAAAAGGTTGGTTAGGAATTATTTTGCTCAAGTATGATGCTCAGAACACTGACAGGAGTGACTAAACTGTTGTACACAAAGGCAAAACCTTAAACTTGTAAACAGACGATGACTTCAAGATTTCAAACTTTTTAAAGACTTCAGTCCCATTTTGAAGTGCTATAGGGCCAATTTTCCAAATGCAGCTCTGAGCACGGGGCCTCATCCACCAGAAGTGCATATCATGAAATTGTGGGAATACGCGCCACAATTTTCCAATACGCATTCCTTGCAGGCAAGGCTCTCCATGCCCAATGCAGGCTATGAAAAAAATGGCCAAGCAGCTCCAAGACCTGAAATAATGTATTAACTACTAGAATGCAATTTAAAAATCAAATAATGGGTAATTATGGGGTTTTGAGCAAGCAACATAAAATCGAGACTACAATGCTGTAGCCCTAGCTCTACTGTTGAACTCACCAACAAGCCTCAACACCAGGAGCCAAGCATCGCAAAGCTACGCCCTAATGCTTACAGTAGCTTTGAAGTATATGCACGGAATTAGAATTGAACTATGGTTTAAAAAAATTCTGTTTCAAAGTAAATTTACACAGATCAAGAAAATATTTGCCCAAGTAACAACTAAGCTCGCAAAATTATTCCAAAGGTTTGTCTAAATAAAAGTGGATAATGTACTTACGCAAAAGGCACCTTTTCTCCATCGGTGACCTTTTAGAGTGCGGTACAAACGGCCTGCAAAATAACCACCAAACAACCTGAAAAAAACACACATTTTCCATAAGACTGACTGGGTAAGTTTAGAGGTATACTGTTCATCAAATACAATCTCCCAACCTGTATTACTGGGTCTTACTATACACGAGTATTACATTTGCACTGTCTTTAGAGATGTCCAATAAAAGCCATTTCCTGAAAGCAATTACTTTATTAAGTGTTCTGGATTTTTGAAAGAATAGAAATGATAGAATGTCATTTGATTTATCAACTCTGCTGATATTTTACTCTTCATGAACCACCTACACTAATCTGGTCACTCCCCATATCCTTTAATATTACTATTTTTCAAGCAAATATCAATTCCCTTTTAAAAGAATTTATAGATTCTGCTACAACATTTTGTCAGAATTCCACATTCTAACAACCCTGTGTAAAGAATTATTTTCTAACTTCCACTTTAATTTTTGCACATAAAGGAACAGTTTACTTCCTGGCACTTACAGGAGGAAGGAATAGTCAGTGTGAATTGAACTTTCCTGAAATGTGCTTAAAGGAATAAGACAAGATAAATATATGGCATTATCGCTGATTATATTCTTCCAAAAAATATCTCCCCTTCTCCCTTTAAAATGCTACCCAATAACTCGTGCACTTTTTAATTATTCCCTGTTTAATCATTTCACAGGTACAAATTTGGAGAAATAAGGCAGCATTGGATCTCTCATTTTAATTCAATTCCTGCAAATGTTTTGTTAGCCATTTTATACATAGACCACCTGCATTGCCACAGTAGGTTTCCTAAGAATTATGGACGTCACCACAGATTCTCAGTTCATATGTAAAATAAACTCCACGTGGCATTCATGGTAAAACAACAAAATGAATCTTGCAGTAGTTTTGAATAAGAATTTAAATGTTATCTATAATTGACATCAAAATTTACTGCTGCATTTGCAGGAACAGCAATGGGAGGCAATGGCTGAGGTCATAGGCAGGCCATTCAACTTCGAGCCTAATCTGCCATTCAATTATGGCTGATTGGTACGTCAGTTGCATTTACCCGCCTTTGATCCATATCCTGATACCCTTACTGAACAAATTTATTTTCGATCTCAATCTTGACCATTTCAATTGACGCAGCACCACAGCTTTTTGGGGAGAGAATTCCACATTTCCACTACTCTTTGTGCGAAAAAGTGCTTGCTGATTTCAGTTCTGAATGGCCTAGCTCTAATGTTAAGACTGTGCCTTATTGCTCTGAATTCCCCTACACCAGAGGAAGTAGCTTCTCTCTACCTATTCTATTATATTTGAAATATCTCAATTAGATCACCCCTCAACCTTCTTAACTCAAGGAAATGCAACTCAAGTTTTCGCAACCTGTCTTCATAATTTAACCCTTTAAGTCCTGGTATAATTTTGGTACATTTGCGCCGATCCTCTTCCAGGTAGGAATTATATCCCTCCTGCGGTGCGGTGCCCAGTACTGAACACAATCCTCCAGATGGGTTCTGACCAAGGTTCTGTACAACTGAAGCACAAGTTACTCCCCCTTTGTATTCCAACACTCTGGAGATAAAGGTCAACATTCCATAAGCCTTTTGGATTACTTTTTGTACCTGTGCACTAGCTTTTAGTGGTTTGTGTACTTGGACACCCAAATTCCTTTGCTGCTCCAGTTTCCAATCTTTCACCATTAAGAACATATTCTGATTCATCTTTCTTGGATCTAAAGTGGATTAACTCACTTTCTCACAATGAGCTCCATCTGCCACAGTTTTGCCCACTGAATCTATCTATGTCCTTTTATAACTTTCTGCTCCCATTTACACAACATACTGTTCCTCGTAACTTAGTGCCATATGCAAATTTGAATATACAACTCTATTCCTTCATCCAAGTCATTGATATACATGTTGAAAAGCTGAGGTCGCAGTACAAATCCTTGGGAACTACTTGTCACACTATACTAATCAGAATAATTCCAGTTATCCCCTACTGCCTGTCTCACAACCAATTGTCAACCCATGTCCTAAGGTTACCTCCAATTGCACGCAGTCTAATTTTTGTTAATAAGCTCTTGTGCGGATCCTTACTAAACGTCTACATAGATTTCCAGAAGGCAACACCCATAGACACTCCTCTATCCAACTCGTATCTGACCTCAAAAAAAGTCAACTAGATTATTCAGCCACAAACTGATTCAACATTGAATGTGACTCATCTACTGCTCCTCTACAGATCTTTTCCTCCCGGCTGGCCTGACCTGGAACAGTGCTTCTTCAGCAAGCTGCAACTCTAGGTCTCTGCAGAGTACTGAGGGAACATGTGCTAATTTGGATATACAAATCCCATTTGAAAGACTTCTTCACAATGAATTTTCTCATGACAGACACCATTGCTGCGCTCAGCACAGCCCATGCAACTCCTTATGGTTATCGGCAACTAGGAAGGATCCATGGCAAGGTGGATTTTCATGCCAGTTGCCCATTTAGCAATGAAAGTTGAAGATGAGCCAAACTACGTCAGGCACCAAAATCAACACAAAACTTAGAGAACATGTTCACGACCTGAAAGCTGATGTCAATAGTTTTCCCTTACCATGTTGACAGTAGAACTGTCTAAGATGAGAGAAAAGAAAACTTAGGTCCACTTTTGGAACAAAGCACGTTATGAACACATGCCTCTAGATTGGAGGAGGTGGAAGAGGAGAAGAGAGAATACGAGTGTCTGGTGCTTGTACAATACCAGAGGCTGATCCAATGGTTGCCCCCAATTTGTGAGATACCTGTAATCTGTTAATTTTGTACAGGGAGGCTTAATAAAGGAGGAAAAAACTCTAGTGCTTGAAACTCAGCATATCGAAAAATAATAATATTCTTTTCAGTTAACATACCCCATGAACATGAAGAGGAAACAAGCCGTTGTCATCAGCGCCCCTCTGCTGGATGGTGATAGCATTCCTAACATGGCAACAACTGAAAATGAATGCATATACAACATTAGAAAAAGCGATGAAAATCCCAGCTGATCATATTTTGAAGGAAGAGTTATGATGGCAAATACTCACTGATTACAATTAGGATCATGCAGAATAATTGTATTCCAGATCCTAAGAGAGAGCTGAGAATCATGGGATACTGAGGTGGCCTGAATACATCACCATGGACCAGTTTCCAACCAGATTCTTCCATTGTGTCCTCCTACAAGCATCAAATTTAAAGTTCTGTGAGGACGAATCTTGTATTAAAAATGTCATTTGGCACATTATTTTCACGCCACTTTATCCAGTGCATAAAACAAGTGCATCAAGAAATGAATTAAGTTAGTCATTCCCATTATCTGCTGAAGAAATCATGACAGCACCCTCTTTCAAAGCCAAAGCTTTTCCCGTTCAGTTTGGCATATTACAATGGGCCAGATTAAAACTCTAGAAATATACAGCACATGCCCAAAGCACAGTAGGACACACAGGGTTTGTGAAGGAACTGAGGCAGAGTCTGGTCACATTTACAATGTGACTCAAAAAAAAAACCATGACTGAAGGCCCAGGTAAATAATCTAAGCTTTGGGAAGAGTAAAGCAGAAAATTATTTTAGTTACTAGAAAATGGGATGGTGACTTTGTTTAATTTTGTTTTTGGCTTTCAGAACTGTTAATATAATGTAGGTGTTTTAAAAAAAATAAAGTTTACTTGTATGGGTATATGGAAGAGTGGGAGGTGTATGGGAGGTGGAAGAGTTTGAGGAACAACATGGATGCTGAAATGACTTGCAATAATTGTACCAGAGGCAGGATCTTTGTGTTTTTTAACTGGTTAAGAAATGTAAGCCAATTGGAATATTTTGAACCTTAGGATACTTTGTTTTGCCCTATAGATGCAGTATACCAGATGGAAAACATTTATATAGATGTATACGTTTTTTTTTCCTCAAGAGTGCAGTGTGCAGGCTGAAAATTTAAACCAGTTGTTGCAGGAAGACAGGAATTTCCCTGGAACTGATAGCAACGCAAGTGTGAAATACCCTCCTTATTCCAAAGTTAGATTCCACTTTAGATCACCAGTCAAAATACATACAATGTCATCTTCTCTGTTATAGTTCGCAATGTCCTTCCTGAGTGTTCGAATGATTATCATGCTGAGAATTCCTGAGAAAGGAAGAAAAGAAAGTTTAAAAATCAGGCTTTCAAAAATGAAAGTTGAATAATGTCAACATTTTCAGATTGTTGTGGCATGGGCTCGAATTTCAACTCAGCTATCATGTCAAGGCACCAGCAAGAGGTGGAAAAATGCTTTCCCTCAAGAGTGTGTATGGAAAAACTACACGGGTTTTTCAAATTATTAACTGTAAGACTTGTATTCTGGAAAATTCCTTTAAGTAATACCCCACTAAAGATGCAGAATGCATTTCTGAGCAGGATCGAGGGAATGCATCACAATATAAACCACTTAATTTTCATGTTGATGCCAAGGATTCAAGACACTAGTGTAGTGAAAAGTCAGTGTAATTTTCCACTGAAGATGAGAAATTCCATCTCTAGACAGCAGCTTAGAAACAACCCAACAATCTAAAAATAAATAACAGAAAAATGCTGGAAATACATGCATGTCAGGTAGAGAGAAACAGAGTTGATGTTTCAGGTACTTGACCTTTAGTCAGAACTAAAAAAGTTAGAGATGTAACAGATTTGAAGAAAGTGCAGGGCCAGGGAAAGGGGAGTGGTGAGTAAAGAACAAAAGGGAAGGTCTGTGATAGGGTGAAAGGCAGGAATGATTAAATAACAAAAAGGTATGATTGTACAAAGCAAAAGGAGATGGTAGTGGGACAAGCAAAGAAACAAAAGATGGGCCTAGAAGAGATGTAAATGGCTATAGCAGAATCATCAACAGCTGAACAGCTGCCATCTGAAAAAACAGAGGCAGAGGTTATGGTATGGACATAAGTAGTTGGCAGGTTCAGCAACACAGTCAGCCCTTAGACAAGCTTTGATTACGTGAAAGAAAATCGCCTTTTTTCATTTTTCAAATGCTACGTGGGAGAAATTGGCCTGCTTTGTGCCTCCCCTTTAGTGCCTGCAGGGGTGGTAATGGTGCGCTAACCGGGTGCGGCGAATTCACTGATGCCCATGAATTTCCCTGGCAGTTTTGAGCTGGCGTGCACTTACCGCCTTGCTCTGTAGTGCCCCGTAGATCGTGACGTTATCCAGTGCACAGCGCCCCGGATGCAATATTCGCTTCCTGTCCCCTGCAGCATCACGGGGCGTCAACAACGGCAGCTACAAGAGGTGTTGTCACCTCGGCTGGCCGCTTGCAAAGCAGGGAATTATTTAAAGGCAGTGGTGGTCAGGTAGGGCAAAATTTATTAATTTCCCCAGTCTGGTGTCTTTTGCTTTATTTTGGACCCTGCGATTCGTCACCCGTGCACTCTGAGTGCTAGGGGCTGTTATGCACGTAGCGCAGGTCCCGTGGCCCCACAGAGATAGGATCAAGATTGCATCAAACCAACATTGGCTTCCCTTTAAGTCATGGAAGGAGCCTCCAAAGACGGCAGCGCTACACGGAACATTGTTCAGTGCTCTGCCGCTACCATCCCTCTCTGACTTTAGTGCTCCAAGGGAACTGATCGTGCTTGATTTAGCACTCCACTTCCCTCTTGGGGAAGCAGAAGTTCCTGGGAGCCAAAATTTTTCACCGCCTGGCTTTACTTTTGTGCTCCCTGAAAATTATCGCCCCAAATGGGGCGCTACACAATTTCTAGCCCTATGTATCCTTCACACATTACAGGAATAAATCCCAACTTGAGTATTTAAATATTTAATTGTGTATATACACACACACACACACACACACACACACGACAGCTATTTGGGATGTGACTGAGATGTCTATTGAGAGTCCCCCATCACAGGGCAATTTTCTTCTTTAATTAATTGGGTGTGTTTTGCACGGCTTATGTAATATTGGGAACCACATTGCTGAAGTGTTCTGAACACTAACCGTTGTTAACAAGACCCCGCAGTAGCTCAGCATTGATGCACCTCCCGGTCCCGAAAGGGCGCAGTAGGTTCGTGGTGTTGGCCGATGCCGGAAGGACCTTGGTACCAATTGGTGCCGATAGGATTTGACAATGGGCAATTATAAATAGCTGGAGATCAACAACTTCCAACTGAAGTGATCTCAATGTTTCCTCAATTATACGGGATATACAGTTATAGGTGTATTTGGAGAACGTCAGGCAACGGTGGTGTTTCATTAACAAGCATTTGCTGCATTTATTGTGCCCATCTTCAGATGTGAACAGGCGACTGCATTTTGCATAATAATTGAAACCGCTTTCAAAAACTGGTGTCAACATTGGTTCCAACATAATGCCCTGACTATTGCATTCCTATACTACATCTACTGGAATTGAGTGGAGGCAAACACACTGCTGTTTTTGTTTTGCCTACTTCACGCCATCTTTGACATGGCTGCCTCGAGTGTGTGTGGTTGGTTGATGTTTGTTGCCATGTGTCCTGAACTGACCCGGGCACAGCTAGTATCTGAGCATTTCGGCAGGCTGCATCGTGTTAACTGAAATTCATCTTGAAAGTCTGCCAGCATTGGCACCATGAATTTCCTGGAAAAACCTTGAAAAAGAACAGACTGACCATTTGAAAACAGAATACACTTCTGAGATTATGTGGATTATCTAATCTAAACTACTCCGGAGGAGAAAGAGAGAGCATTTTCCCAATACTTCATTGAGAAATGTAATGATCAAGCTCAACTTTTAGCTTGGGAAAAGATGAACTGGCACAATGGCACAGATCCTGGGTTTTATTAAATTAAGTGTAAGAGACACATGTGGCATACCTATCTGGTACATCATGACATTTTATGCATGTTAGGTATGTAGTTTCCCCAGACCAGTGAACTTAGCCTCTGTTTTTACAAAATGCAGCTAAGATATGTAATGAAGGAGGAGGTGATGTCTTAACTGCCACATAGACAGCCTGCTCATATTACATATAATTATACAGAATGTGGAGCACAACAGGCCATTCGTCCCAACTGGTCCATGCTGCTGTTTATGTTCCACACAAGCCTCCTCCCATCCCTCTGCATCTAACCCCATCAGCATAACCTTCCATTCCTTCCTCTTGTGTTTATCTAGCTTTCCCTTAAATGCATCTATGCTAGCCACCTCAACTACTCGTTGTAGTAGCAAGTTCCACATTCTAATCACTCTCTGGATAAAGAAGTTTCTCCTGAATTACTTATTGGACCTATTAGTGACCATCATATTTATGGTCCCTAGTTTTGGTCTCCTCCACAAGTGGAAACATCCTCTTACCCTACATCATCTACCCTATCTCAAACTTTCATAATATCAACAACTCATGAAATAGTTCTGAATGAAAAGTGTAACAATAATCAACTCACCAGAGAGGAAGAAAACTACAACCACTGAATTCACAATTGAGAACCAGTGAATCTGTACATCACTCATGGTTAAGTAGGTGTCCCAGCGAGATGCCCATTTAACAAGACTGCCCTAGAAATACAAAATACAAACAATTCTGCATAACATTTTACATTATACATATTCTCCATAAATGATTTGGCATTAATTTGGCACTGAATAGTTTCATGTTGTAGTAGTTTAATTGCACAATTTGAATAAACTTTTACAAGTAACTTGAAGCCAGATAGCAATACAGAAGCCAACCGTAAACCTTCAGGTCACCTGGTCATACTGGGTGTTCATATGTACAAACAAAATCAGATGTTATTTTCTGGTGCATAATCCAAAAAATGATAGACTATTAGTGCATAGCTTTGTGGCTCATGTCCCTCAGATTCAGAGATTCACACTTTCACTCCACAAAATCTTCAAAACTGTAATATTTAAGTTTGGAGTGCACCCATCAGCACTGAGTGAGCTCAGTCAGCTAACACAGATGCTCTAGAATTGACTCGTGTAGGGCTCTAAACAGACACTTGGATTCCTGACATTATGCTTACCTCCCAACGGACAGAGTAAGTAAAAAGCACATCATTTTCTTTGTTGGGATCAATCTCCTGGGGAAGAGAGCCTGCAGCCTCGGGCAGGATGCAATTTCCTTTCTCATCAGCTTTCAGATCTGGGATAAAAAGTAAAATGACAATTCAATAAATAGTTTTACAACAGCGAGATATTTATTGGGCTCAAACATAATTTTTGGAATATTTACTCATTCAGTAATGAGGCAAGTATTTATTTAGCTCAGAAAAATGCTAACTGTACAGACTGAATTTGTTAGCACAATATGATTAAGAAGCCACCTGCAATTTATCACTTACCCAAATTCTGTGAAGTGAGCCTTAGTAGTGTGTCCATTTTTCTGGTTTAACTTTCCCTTCCAGAATAGCTTATTAAAAATGTTATTTTTTAAAAAAAGGGGAATTTACCTTTCCAATACTGACCTAAAATGTATTATGTTATGGGTGGGCAAAGAAATGTAGTTCTTAGTCAAACTCAGCACCATACAAACAAATACAATCCGAAGGAAAGGAAAGAAAAATTGCAGGTACTGCTGCCAAGTATATTAATGCAGTAGCCATTAATGCCCACTGTAAGATTCCACAACAGCAATTAATTTTTTTTTTTGGTGGCCTTGACCGAGGGAGAAATATTGGCCAGGACATTAAGAGAACTCTAAAATAATTAGTAGAAGGATTAGAGTGGAGTCGAGAACTTTTTTTACCCAGAGGATGGTGGGGGTCTGTAACTCACTGCTTGAAAACATGGTAGAGGTAGAAATGCTAATCACATTTAAAAAGTACTTGGATATGCACTTGAAGGCTACGGACCAACAGTTGGAAAGTGGGATTAGGCTGAATTGCAGTTTTGCGGCCAGCAAAGACACAATGACTCGAATAGCCTCCTTCTGTGCTGTAAATTTCTATGATTCTATGAACTTCCTGCTCTTCAAATAATGCAATGGATTTTTAACATCTAGCTGAACTAGCAGACGGGGTCTTGTTTTAACATCTCATCCAAAGGCCAACAACTCCAAAAGTGCAGTACCCCCTCACTGTTGCACTGAAGTACCAGCCTAAATTAGAAGTATTCAGGAATTACCACCCCAAGATCTTGTTTTACAATTTAGTGTTGAATTCATTAATCTTCCTCAAACAAACCACTATTTGGGCCCAAGTTTCCACACGCGCCTAGAACAGCGCAGTCCCAACCTGGACGCCCGTTTTTCGTGCCACAAAGTGCACCTAAAAAATTCCTCCGTATTCTCCACCTCCCTGCAGGTCCTCTGGCCCTCGGCGCAGCAGGAGCTGTGGGGTGGCGGAGCCAGGTCCCTGCGCTGAAAACAGTGCCGGGAGCTCTGCACATGCGCGCTACAGTGGGCACGCAAGTGCAGTAGCTCCAGGCGCCCGAAACTGTGTGGGAGGGGCCCGAAGCACGCAGCCCCGAGCCCTGGCCGAATGACCTCACTGGGGCTGCGTGAATAAGGCTCCTCCCACAGCCAGCTCCAGCTTTCCCCCCCGACCAGACCTGACACCCGCTCCCCCCCCCGCCTCCGGACCGGACCAGACACCCGCTCCCTCCCCCCCCCCCACCGGACTGGACCCGACCCGATTCCCGCTCCCCCCCCCGACTGGACCCGACTCGCGCTCCCCGCCCCCCGGACCCGACCCAATTCGCGCCCCCCCCCCCCCCCGACCCGCACTCCTGCTCCCCCCCACCCCCGACCCGCGCTCCTGCTCCCCCCCCCCCCCCCGACTGGACCCGACCTGACCTCTCTCTCTCTCTCTCTCTCTCTCTCTCCCCATCCCTCCGACCCGAACCAACGCCACCTACCTGTAAATCTGGTAATCTGGTGCTGGGGACGGGCCCTGCCCAAAGTCTCGGGCCGGCCCGTTCAGCCTTCGGTCCCGAAAGGCCTGCCTGAAGCACTTTCACACAGGTAGGAAGATGGTTTATTTAATCTTTTCTTTGCTTATAAATGTTTATTCAGGTTGGATTTATTTGTATAATATTTGTATAAGTATAAATAAGGATTTATTATAGAATTTAATGACTTCCCCTCCTCCCCCCGCCCCCCCCCCCCACCTCGTTCTGGACGCCTAATTTGCAACCTGCGCCTGATTTTTTAATGTGTAGAACAGGTTTTTTCAGTTCTACAAAAATCTTCACTTGCTCCATTCTAACTTAGTTTGGAGCACATTTTCACTGTGGAAACTTTGAAATCAGGCGTCAGTGGCCGGACACGCCCCCTTTTGAAGAAAAAATTCTGTTCCAAAATGGAACTGTTCTAGCTGACTAGAACTGCAGAAAAAAAAATGTGGAGAATTGCGATTTCTAAGATAGTCCGTTCTCCACCAGTTGCTCCTAAAAATCAGGTGCAAATCATGTGGAAACTTGGGCCCTTTATGTCATGTGGTTCATATTGGAACCAAACCTCTAGCTGCTCTCCATCCCCTTTCAAAGGTTTATCCATCTTTTCTTCACCTAGATACCAGACAGGCAAAAAAAGCGTGTCTATACCCTGCTTATACCACTATTATTCTCAGCTAATTGATCCCCAAGTAGTCCCTTGCTCCATGGTGCCAAAATGAAACTCAAGACCATCCTCCTCCGAGTCACTGTCTGGTATCTAGGCAGTGCCTAGCTCAAACTTCCCCAACACTATGCATCTAATACAGTTCCAGTATCTTAGTGGTTACCCGCACCTGCGAGTCCCATCTCCATCTACTGTCCCTACAAATGGTCACCCACTTTTCTCTTTCTACACGATCCCTGTATCCTGAACTGTTTGGCACTATGTCACAGCTGATTATCCAGAAACGCCTCACCCTCTCTACAATTCATTGAGGATCTATGTTGACCCACAAATCGCATTCCACATAAATCACGAGGATTGCCTACATTGCCATACCTGCATGTCTAACTTAAAAACAGCTAGGGTTCTCCTGAACTCCCATTAGCACTAAATTAGTGCAAGAACCAAACTCCACCTCACTTCACATAAGTATCAGTTATAGAAAAAAGCCTCCTGTCCAACTGCAACTGCACGACAGTGTTGAACGTCCACTGGAGCTAAACTCAACACTCTTGGCCTTTCACACTCCACTGGCCTCATAGTTTGAACCTTCAGGTCCCTTTTTGAAGCCTGAAAGGAAAAGAGAGCCGACAATAGAAACAATGGTGACTTTAAAAAAAATGGTGACTGCAGAGTGAATGGATTGAATTACTGTACTGCATCAACAGATTACAAACATATTATATGTCCACAAGAATTGTTTGCATAGTCCCCAACATTGTTTTTTCACATCACTGAATCAATATAGAGCACACGGAAATACCCAGTTACCAATATGTACAGGAACAGTTAGAGGGATCCAACCTGCTAACATTGCTCAAAAAACAGTACATTTTTCAGTCACAACAAAGGACTATCAAGAGAGCAAATCCACATAACCATGGAACCAGAAATTTGAACTACGTTCTTTTTCTAAAGTTCAATACGATTGTTTGTCACATGATAACCTATTGAAAATAGAATGCAGCAAAATAAGCACAGTACAGCATAGGACCAATGACATTACTAACTATGATGTAGAGGTTACCATAAGAACATCATCCTAGGACAAGATTTTTTTTAAGCATAGTTTACTGCTTTATACACAAGTCTATACACAAATATAACAGACACAAACCAGAGCAGTTTTGATAATGCTAGTTTACAGTTGTTCACATGTTTTGCATTTATTTCTCCAGCTTTGTAGTTGTTTGTCTATAAATAATTACTACATGCAAGCGTGCTCAAATTATATCCAGGGATAATGCCATTACCTTCATACTTAACGCTTTGTGGTACAACCTCAAAGCGCACAACTCTGTAGGTAGGTTCCTGATCTTTCTCTATTTCTTCCTTGTGATAATAGATAATGAAAGAGAGATGGTTGTGGAGGTAGAACTGAAAAATAAGAATATGTAAGTTCCCAAAATATGGAAAAGAAGTGTAATCTTGAGATAAAATATATGTCTGTTCTCACACTTGTATTAAAAAGGGGCTCACAATACAGATAAAATAGTGGGTAATTACAATGTTTAATTTATATGTGGCATAGTTTCTATACTGGATAAGTCTAAAATATTAACCTGGTGATAGTGAATATAGCTCACATTTGCCATTCTCAAAATGAGAAATATAGATGAGAATAACGCATTGGTGCTTATTTTGTTACTGCAATGCAGTAATTAATTTCTGCCTTGTAAACAGCCAGAGTGTTGAAATACAGAAACTCGATACATGCAAATTAAGCATGTGTTACAAAATCGCTAATTTCTAGGCTCAAATCTCGACAAAATTCTATTCACCCATCACACACATTCATTTATTAGGGATTCATAAGTGAAATACAGGTACTTAGAGTTTACTGTAATTTAAAAAAATGTTTAATTGCAATGGAAAATTATCTGAAAAGGCATATATATATGTATGTGGAACTTTCATTTTAAAGCATCTTTTGACAAAGCATGCACAAGGCATGGTTTAGTATTTTTAAGTTTATTTTTCATGTTTCAACATTCAGGACAAAACTGTAGGGGTTAAAAGAAGACTTCTCTCCTTAAAAAGTGCACTCCCTGATATAAGGAATCGACACTCCCGCCCGTGTAATGACCACGGAATCAGTCAAACAAAACCTTCGGTACAACTAGCTTATTAACAGCATATGCAAGGGAAAAGTTCAAATGAGAACCTTCTCAGAACAATGGTTCTCACCCACAGTTTATACAACAAACCGAAGTGTGTGCCTCTTCCACAAAAGCACCAGTTGGTTTACTGCTTATCAGCGAAGTTACATTGATTTGTCGTCTCTTATCGGACTGGCTCTGAGTGCAACATGCAACTGTCCATCTCCTATCATATGTTAATTGTGTTTATTCAGTGATGTGAACTTTGCCTTAGTCTTTATGAAGCCTGAAGTAATTCTGTTCCAAAACACTGGCTTTCTTATCTCTTCCCCAGAGACTTCGAGTCAAAATGTTATGTATTGTAACTGCTGTCTTTATTATGTGTTAAGGTTAAGGATGGTTCATTAACCATCAGGCTTAATTCGTTATAAGTGTGCTTTACATACATAAGCAAGTGTTACATACAATAAGCAATTATAATCCATACCGTAAGGTAGAGGAACTTCACCGATTCCTCAGACCTCCTAATACAGACCATTTTACATGTCAGATCAATTCACTACCACAGTATCTCCATTCTTGACCATCTATCTGTCTGCTCTTTGCCTGCTACAACTCTATGGGCCCCAAGTTTCCACATGATTTGCGCCTGATTTTTAGGAGCAACTGGTGGAGAATGGACTATCTTAGAAATCGCAATTCTCCACATTTTTTTTTTCTGCAGTTCTTGTCAGGTAGAACAGTTCTACCTTGGAACAAAATATTTTCTTCAAAAGGGGGCGTGTCCGGCCACTGACGCCTGATTTCAAAGTTTCCACAGTGAAAACGTACTCCAAACTAAGTTAGAATGGAGCATGTGAAGATTTTTGTAGAACTGAAAAAACCTGTTCTACACATTAAAAAATCAGGCGCAGGTTACAAATTAGGCGTCCAGAACGAGGTGGGAGGGAGGGGGGGGGAGGGAAGTCATTAAATTCTACAATAAATCCTTATTTATACTTCTACAAATATTATACAAATAAATCCAACCTGAATAAACATTTATAAGCAAAGAAAAGATTAAATAAAACATCTTCCTACCTGTGTGAAAGTGCTTCAGGCAAGGAGAATGCTGCAGTCAGCCTGAGGCACCCGTTCTTTCCCGCGGGGGGAGGAGGAGGCGGCGCCCGTTCTTTCCCGTGGGGGTGGGGGGGGGGGGAAAGAGGAGAGGAGGAGGAGGCGCCCGTTCTTCCCGCGGGGGGGGGGGGGGGGGGGGGGGGGGGAGGACGCGCCCGTTCTTTCCCGCGGGGGGGGCAGTGAGAAGGCTGCAAGTGCTGATGGCAATGTGCTTTTATAAAAAAAAAATTTCAAAAACTAAACAGCTGCAAAGAACTACAAAAATGGCCGAGTGTCAATGTTTCCTTCACACTGCGCGTGCGCGAACGCTTCAACGCACAGCGTTGCCGGCAGGAAAAAAACTAATTTAAATAGTACCCGCCCCCTCCCACTTACAAAATTGTCGCGAGTGTAGGCTCCGCCCCCCCGGGCGCCGCGCCAGGCAGACAAGGAGCTGCAGAACGCTCCAGAATCGCGAGGTTTTTTTTAGGCGCCGTTTTAGGCGCAAAAAACAGGCGCCCAGCTCGGAGGGGCGCCCATTTTTTATCGTGTGGAAACTTGGGCCCTATACCCTTACAAAACCATTCAACTTACATCAACTATTGAACTCACTAGCACGCAGCTTCAGAAAAATGGCAGTTAGCTAGTTTTTTCTCATACTGGACGCCTATCTAGAAACAATCAAGCTGAGAATTTTCAGCACTGATCAAATCACAGTAAGAGATATTTTAAAGGTTAGTTCTTTGTTTACTCAATGGACCAAATGTTTAATATGTATTTCAGATTATTAGTGCAGTTAAACTACTTGCTCAAGAAGTTTTACCTTGTTGTTATCGATAAATCCCAGTCTGTAACCATGTTCAAACTGAACTTCCTTATCTTTCTTTTTGTCATTGTCATCGTGGTTTGGGTAAAATTCTAACCGTGTTGCGACAGGCAGGTTATCTGCAATTCTGTAACACAGTTATCATTTATATACCGAGGAGAAAAGGAATGCCTCAAACTTTACATTCAAAAGATCATAGAAATTACAGCCTCAACAGTAAAGTATTCGATGCTCGAATAACCTCTGAAACAATGTCTTCTGACTTCCCTCTTTGTTCTAATCATATTCCTGAGTCTATGCCCCCCGGTCACTGGTCACAAAACAGTTGATTCCTTTCAAAACTGTGTCTAGTTTTGAAAACCTGTTAGATTTGTTCTCTGTTCCAATGATAAAAGCCTCCATTTCTTGAGGCTTTCTTCATAACTATAACTTCTCATTCCTGCTATCATTCCAGTGAATTTTTCCTGGAATATATGACAGGGTAGTCTAACTCTCGTTCCCTTCAAGCTGTGGTTGGGAGCTTGGGGTTGGTGAATTTACCCTGATGTGTTAGCTTCAAGTACTCCTTGGTCATGCATAATACAGCAAGTATAAAGCGCTCTACTCGATCCTAACTGCAATCTCAGGAGAGCAACAGCTACAGGACAAGGATGATTTTTTTCTATTTTTCCACACGAGACTGCCAACTTAGTGCTTAAGTGCAGGTTATTTTGCACTGGGTATTCATGCCTATTCGGAACTGGGTTGATGCAAATACATTTCAGATAGAGCCTGCGCTGCCAGCAGAAGAGAAATGTTTCATTCCAAGCTCTCAGAGATTGCATTCTTAAACATTTACTAGAAGACTACAGATGAGTTTTGTTAATATTGATCAAAGCTAGAAGCTATGTATCCAGATGTTATTTTAATCATACGTGGTGAAGGCCTATGAAGAAAAATACCCCAAATCAGATACAAATCACCCAATAATTATGTATCTCTATCTTTGTAACAGTCAGTCAATCATGCTTTGTCAAAGTAACTCATGGCCTGGCAAATATTAATCCCTCAATCCAACATCACAAACAGATTATCTGGTCAGTATCAATGCTGCTTGTAGGAGCTTGTTTTATGCAAATTGGCAGCTGTGTTTCCGACATTACAAGTGACTACTCTTCAACAGTACTTTGTTGACTGTAAAGCTCTTTGGGATGTCCCGAGGTCATGAAAGGCGCTATAGAAATGCAAGTTTTTTTAATCTGCAAAGTGAACCTAAAAGTGGGGCAATACATGATTTAGTAGAGCGTGCGATGTTAATGAATTACAAAAGGGGAGGCAAGCACCTCATCAGCAACTGGTAACTTTATACTCCAGATGTCGAAGAAACATGAATGAGGGCCGACACATTAAAGGAGCTCAATCTAAATCAGCTTTTTAAAAGCAAAGCCCAAAATTTCTATTCACGTGGGACAAATTTGTCCATAGGACAAGCAACAATCGGTAACATTTCTCAGAATTAAATCAATTTAGCCTCAGCCACCAACATTTCTCTTCTTTCTTTCTCCCTCAACCATTCATTACTGTTTGGCATGATCTTAATTTCTTTTGCTCGCTCACTATCTTTCTTACTTAGCTCTTTGCTCTATCCCTAAATCAACATCACTAAAAACAGATTATCTGGCCACTATCACACTGCTGTTTGTGGGAGCTTGATGCGCACAAATTGGATGCCGGATTTCCTACATTACAACAGTGACTGCACTTCAATAAGTACTTTATTGGCTGTAATGTGCTTTGGGGTATCCGAGCCGAAACGTTAACTCTGTTTCTCTCTCCATAGATGCTGCCTGATCTGCTGAGCATTTCCTCTTACAGTTGTACAGGGCCTTGGTGAGGCCACACCTGGAGTATTGTGTACAGTTTTGGTCTCCTAACTTGAGGAAGGACATTCTTGCTATTGAGGGAGTGCAGCGAAGATTCACCAGACTGATTCCCGGGATGGCGGGACTGACCCATCAAGAAAGACTGGATCAACTGGGCTTGTATTCACTGGAGTTCAGAAGAATGAGAGGGGACCTCATAGAAACGTTTAAAATTCTGACGGGTTTAGACAGGTTAGATGCAGGAAGAATGTTCCCAATGTTGGGGAAGTCCAGAACCAGAGGTCACGGTCTAAGGATAAGGGGTAAGCCATTTAGGACCGAGATGAGGAGAAACTTCTTCACCCAGAGAGTGGTGAACCTGTGGAATTCTCTACCACAGAAAGTAGTTGAGGCCAATTCACTAAATATATTCAAAAGGGAGTTAGATGAAGTCCTTACTACTCGGGGGATCAAGGGTTATGGCGAGAAAGCAGGAAGGGGGTACTGAAGTTTCATGTTCAGCCATGAACTCATTGAATGACGGTGCAGGCTAGAAGGGCTGAATGGCCTGCTCCTGCACCTATTTTCTATGTTTCTATGTTTAATCTTTCAGTTTATCAGTTCTGAGGGTTGCCAAATGGGACCCCTTCCTAGGTGGATGAAAAATAGTTATGTGCACTTATCTTCCCCTAGAGTGCAAATATGAAATAGTATAATGCACCCATTTAGAAATCTCCAGCTGAATGTGGATACAGCACGAGTTGTGGAGGTAAAGATCTCAGATTTCAAAAAAGGTCAAACTACACCAGGAAAACACCCTATTTAATCTGCTTTAATTTCTATGTGTGTGGGTTTTATTTTTTTTAAAAGCTGTGTGGAAAACTCAGATGTGACAATCATTTAAGTGTTGTTTCCAGTCCCTGATCAACTGACAATCCATTACAATGAAGGGCAGAGAACTAGCAATGCCTTCATCGCCCTCTGTCAACTCTGAAACTGACCAATTCTGAATTATTTTTTTGGTCTTAGCCACTCCAGTTTTCCACTAGCATTCCTTTTACAAATTAAGTATGCGAGATAAGGGTGATTTTTATTGTTAATTTGTTTCAATATTTTTCTTTACACTATGAGCATTCACATGGATGCAGAAAGACAGCAGAATGATACGAATGCTAAGGTTGACGATATGAAGGAGCTCAATTTAAACAGCCAGCATAAAGGGCAAGACAAGATCGCATAAACAGTCTGTATCTATCTACAGATTTAACTCCGTGCACACAGTTAGCTTTCCACCTATTTTAACAGCAAGCAGGAGACTAATTAAACCATGCATGTCACAAGGGCTTTCTCCAGACTTCACATTGTGGAGAAGGATTTTAAGTATACTGTGCAATGAATAAAGGTAGCTTTCACCCTCCTGTTGGTAAAAACTACTTCTAAATGTACTCTGCACTACAAAATAGGCATTAACTTCTCCATGACAACTTAGACAACATTAAAATTTTAAAAAAGCTAAAGTTTTGTTGGTTCTTAAAAGGCAATAGTAGCTTCACTGATGGCGCAGTTGGTTAAGTGACGGTGCAGCCATACAGGCCCGAAGATTCCAAGTTTAATTCCTGGTTGTGTTGTGTTAGCTAATTGGGGCAGGAGTACAGGGGCTATCATTGGACTCAGCACCTTCATCCTCGGGAGGGGAAAATAAATCCTGGGTCCTGCTTGCTATCCAACATGTATTTGTGGCCATGCATGCACAGGCCTATAGGTTCGGGCTCAGCTGTGATGCCCCATGGGAGAATAGCCTACCAATACACAGTCTACAATAAACTCAAAGCAAGGTTCCTTTATAGAAGCAGTGTGGTTAAAAAAAGATGTTTTAAAGAAATCAAACTGCAGGCTGCACACAATCAATGTATTAGAACAAAAATAGTTACACATACAAATGAACATAATATTCTTCCCGAATCCTTTCTACGACCAGTTTACTTTCTGTCACTTTAAACTTGACAGGCTTGTTTGGCTTGTCACAGAGCACTGCACATTTCTTTTCAATGTTCATATGCAAGTCATATGGTGTATTCACAATCCGATCACCTCTTAACACCTCACCTGTATAATTAAAAAAAACAAATTTAAGAAGTTATTTCTTTTTTGCATTCCACCTATCGACATCATTTTTGGATGTGTAAGATTATTGATGACACGTACAGGGACCAAATAAAACAGCAGTACCAGACCCTTCCAGTATTGCCATGTTAATACAAATTCAGTTCATTTGTACTGTTTGAACCATGATGTGCTAAGTGGTACTGTATTTAAATTCTCTGCACTTCAACATAGGTTTCAGCTCTTAAATGCCCTATCAGATGCAAAAATCAATGCCATTTTGTGCTGACTAAGCAGCAACTTATCAGTAACGATCTAAATCACGAACAAAAGCAAGTTTTTGCTTAGATTTGAATTGACATTGCAAGCAGCAACCAACCTGTGCTGTCTTTAGAATCCATTACTAGAATCATAAAACACTGATAATTTTTCTCCGAGCTCAGGAACTATGTCACTGAAAGATAACTGCACTGCCTCCAGATTAGGAACAGCACAAACAGAGCCAGAAATACTTACTAATACCTCAATGCCAGAACCATAACTCGTTAGAAGAGTTCAACCTGTTACATTAACAAACTGCATCTTCCACAGTTCAATAGTATTCTTGAGGCTATACTGCATGCATCTATTCATGGCAATCTGCAATTTTACATTTAACTGACATTATAAAACATGCATTACAGGATTAGGACAAAACATTCCAATCTCTGCAATCATTTTGCTTAATTCTGTCTTTGCATTTAATATACTGGCCATTCCCTTCAGCTCTGAACTCAGACCATCAATACAGCACAAGTCAATTAGCATGCAAGTTGTGCCTTTGTTTATGCCATAAAACATTTTAGATTATAATAAACTCACCAAGATTTTCTGCCTTGTATTCAATTTTTTCTGGCCGACAAAAAGGGAGGGAATAATATTCATAGGGGAGCTGTGTCCGTGAGCTAGTCAATTTCACAGCCTGAAATATGAAGATTAAAGGCTCAAGACTTTTTTTTTAAAAATTGGCATTTTATGCAAGGTCACTTATTTTGGTGAAACTAATCATAAGACAGCACAAGAGCATATATATCAGCTGGGAAAAAAACTTACATCATGTTGGTCTATACACTTTTGATTCAGTTAACATATTGTATTAATGAGAAACTGTTATTAATTAATATTTATTAATTTCAATGTCTCATCAGCTTTTGGAGTCAACTATTCTAGACTGGGTCTTGTGTAATGAGAGAGGATTAATTAGCAATCTTGTCATGCGAGGCCCCTTGGGGAAGAGTGACCATAATATGGTAGAATTCTTCATTAAGATGGAGAGTGACACAGTTAATTCAGAGACTAAGGTGCTGAATTTAAAGAAAGGTAACTTTGATGGTATGAGACGTGAATTGGCTAGGATAGACTGGTGAATGATACTTAAAGGGTTGACGGTAGATAGACAATGGCAGACATTTAAAGATCAAATGGATGAACTACAACAATTGTACATCCCTGTCTGACGTAAAAATAAAACGGGGAAGATGGCTCAACTGTGGCTAACAAGGAAAATTAGGGATAGTGTTAAATCCAAGGAAGAGGCATATAAATTGGCCAGAAAAAGCAGCAAACCTGAGGACTGGGAGAATTTTAGAATTCAGCAGAGGAGGACTAAGGGTTTAATTAGGAGGGGCAAAATAAGAGTACGAGGGGAAGCTTGCAGGGAACATAAAAACTGACTGCAAAAGCTTCTATAGCTATGTGAAGAGAAAAAGATTAGTGAAGACTAATGTAGGTCCCTTGCAGTCAGAATCGGGTGAATTCATAATGGGGAACAAAGAAATGGCAGATCAATTGAACAAATACTTTGGTTCTGTCTTCACTAAGGAAGTCATGAATAACCTCCCGAAAATACTAGGGGACCGAGGGTCTAGCGAGAAGAAGGAACTGAGGGAAATCCTTATTAGTCAGGAAATGGTGTTAGGGAAATTGATGGGCTTGAAGGCCGGTAATTCCCCAGGGCCTGATAGTCTGTATCCCAGAGTACTTAAGGAAGTGGCCCTAGAAATAGTAGATGCATTGGTGGTAATTTTCCAACATTCCACGGACTCTGGATCAGTTCCTATGGATTGGAGGGTAGCTAATGTAACACCACTTTTTAAAAAAGGAGGGAGAGAAAACGGGGAATTATAGACCAGTTAGTCTGACATCGATAGTGGGGAAAATGCTGGAATCAATTATTTAAGATGTAATAGCAGCGCATTTGGAAAGCAGTGACAGGATCGGTCCAAGTCAGCATGGATTTATGAAAGGGAAATCATGCTTGACAAATCTAGAATTTTTTGAGGATGTAACTAGTAGAGTGGATAAGGGAGAACCAGTGGATGTGGTGTATTTGGACTTTCAAAAGGCTTTTGACAAGGTCCCACACAGGAGATTAATGTGCAAAATTAAGGCACATGGGATTGGGAGTAATGTATTGACGTGGATAGATAACTGGTTGGCAGACAGGAAGCAAAGAATGGGAATAAATGGGTCCTTTTCAGAATGGCAGGCAATGACTACTGGGGGTACCGCAAGGCTCAGTGCTGGGACCCCAGCTATTTACAATATATATTAATGATTTAGACGAAGAAATTGAATGTAATATCCCCAAGTTTGCAGATGACACTAAGCTGGGTGGCAGTGTGAGCTGTGAGGAGGATGCTAAGAGGCTGCATGGTGACTTGGACAGGTTAGGTGAGTGGGCAAATGCATGGCAGATGCAGTATAATGTGGATAAGTGTGAGGTTATCCACTTTGGTGGCAAAAACAGGAAGGCAGATTATCTGAATGGTGACAGATTAGTAAAAGGGGAGGTGCAACGAGACCTGGGTGTCATGGTACATCAGTCAATGAAAGTAGGCATGCAGGTACAGAAAGCAAATGGCATGTTGGCCTTTATAGCGAGAGGATTTGAGTATAGGAGCAGGGAGGTCTTGCTGCAGTTGTACAGGGCCTTGAGTATTGTGTGCAGTTTTGGTCTCCTAATCGGAGGAAGGACATTCTTGCTATTGAGGGAAAGCAGCGAAGGTTCACCAGACTGATTCCCGGAATGGCAGGAGTGACATATGAAGAAAGACTGGATCGACTAGGCTTATACTCCTCACTGTAATTTAGAAGAGAGGGTATCTCATAGAAGCATATAAAATTCTGACGGGATTGGACAGTTAGATGCAGGAAGAATGTTCCCGATGTTGGGGAAGTCCAGAGCCAGGGGGTCACGGTCTAAGGATAAGGTGTAAGCCATATAGGACCGAGTTGAGGAGAAACTTTTTCACCCAGACAATTGTGAACCTGTGGACTTCTCTACCACAGAAAGTTGTTGAGTCCAGTTCGTTGGATATATTCAAAAAGGGGGTTAGATGTGGCCCGTACGGCTAAAGGGATCAGGGGGTATGGAGAGAAGGCAGGAGTGGGGTACTGAAGTTGCATGATCAGCCATGATTATATTCAATGGTGGTGCAGGCTCGAAGGGCTGAATGGCCTTGCTCTTGCACCTATTTTCTATGTTTCTATTGCAATCAAAATTGACATTCCTTGACTAGACATCCTCCAGTCCTTTGATCTGAACACGGATTTTAGCATCATCAATTCTTGCCTATTTCCCCATTTTTTTGCCCACTTTTGTCATCTGCCTCCCAGTTCATTGACCTGTTTTGGAAGGCATTTTTTGTGTGCACCTTTCCTGTGCTTTTTCACTGAACTGTTTAGATATTTTCACACCCTTTTGTTCTTTGCAAGCCATTTCATTCTTCATTATACATCAATCACTGGTTTTCAGCTATTTACAGCTTTTGTAAAAACCTATTCGCAGTGCACTAAACTGATTAGCTGCCTCTACACTTGGAGTCAGCACTCCTGACTTCACCTGTTGTTTTCACTCTCCTCCGGCACTTTTGCTTTGTTCAGTCAGAGGCTAATCTTCCCGTTTCCAGTTCTGATGAAGTGTCTATTCCTTTCTATTGCAAGGGGATTGGAGTACAAGAGTAAGGAAGTCTTGCCACAATTCTACAGGGCTTGTTGAGACCACACCAGGAGTACTGTACACAGTTTGGTCTCCTTGACTTGGAGGTGGTGCAACAAAGGTTCACTAGATTGATTCCTGGGATGAGAGGGTTGTCCTGCGATGACAGATTGAGTAGATTGGGCTTATAAACTGATGTTTAGAAGAATGAGGGGTGATCACATAGAAACATACAAGATTCTGAGAGGGCTTGACAAGGCAGATGCTAAGAGGTCGTTTCCCCTAGGTGGAGTGTCTAGAACTAGTGGACATATTCTCAGGATAAGGGATTGGCCATTTAAGATGGCGATGTGGAGGAATTTCTTCACTCAGAGGGTTGTGATCTTTGGAATCCTTTACCCAAGAGGGTTGTGGGTGCTCAGTTGTTGAGTATTGTCAAGGCCGAGTCAGATAGATGTTTGGACTTTAGGAAAATCAAGAGATATGGGGATCTGACGGGAATGTGGAGTGGAGCTCGAAGATCAGCTATGATCGTATTGAATGGTGGAACAGGCTCGAGGGGCCTGCTCCTAATTCTTATGTTCTATTAAACTACATATCTCAAGTTGCCTGCATGACTACTTGCAAAACCAAATTCCTAGTTAAGAGTCTGGATAGTGGAGAGTATAAGGTAACAAACTGCGGTGGAAATTATAATCCAGTTTCTTATATTCTATTTAGCGTGACAAATTAGTTTGGGATTCAGAAACAAATCATATATTCATATTCCTCCTTTCTATACTAGGTACAGACTTTGGAGCTGCCAGGTAGGAAAAAAATGTAGTCATTATTCCCAACTGCTCCATAGCCAGCTTCCATCTATAACGGTTTACATTTAATATATCTTGCTTGACATATGCAGACCAAAAGAAATCTGATGTTGAAAATATTCTGCACATTGACTTTTCTTTCCTTAAAAAGGAAGTGCCAGGGTCTGGCTGTTTCGGTCAGCGGCAGCACCACAACTAGAATAGATAATTTAAAAACGTTGGTACAAGATTGATTGCATGTCAACTGTAGGAGGGTGAGGCTCGTCAGGGGACTTGGACATTTTCTGCAAGTTTTCCTACATGTGTAGGCTTCAAGACTATCCTGCATGGGCCATTTACTAAACAGGACTCCATATCAGCCAATTCTGAGATCTAATGTAATTCCAAATATTTTGTGCTCCAACAGACATTGCGTCCAACAGAATTAAATTTAAATCTGAAATTTGTTTATCGTACTAAGTGATTTATTATAAAGAGGGAAGTCTTGCAGTTTTCCTACGTTGATGGGCAAACTATTAAATCAGAGAAACAGCAGTTTCCCTCCTACTCTGGGCAACTATCGATGAGCAATAAATGTCAGCCTTACCAGCGACAGCCATTCAAGAATGAATGAAAAAATAGCACACTCGCTTACCTTAATTTCCACAGGATGATTATGATGAAAGTCAATTGGTGCCACACCTGGTACATAAAAAGAATTTGAAGTATGCAGGCCTAAGAGAAGCACCAATGGCCAGATTAATATTGCCTGAAAAATAAGGGATGAAAATTGGTTAGGGTCTATATGTATACGAGTTTGACAAGATCAGAACTGATAAGATTACCAGAAATGTTGAACACATACAAAATAAAAATGTGTTCAAGAATATTCATTCCTACATGAAGCAAATTTTGAATTTTAAAAACATGCAATGTTGCATAAGGAGAATGTTGTGATGGCCTAGACGTCTCCTCAGTGAGCTGTGAGCAGTATATCTACCTCTAGCCAAAGTACTCCATTTTCTGTGTGCATACCAACCATCCCCGTTGCTGTAGGTGGAAATGCAAAACCAGACTGGAACCTTCGCATGGCACACTTGAAATGTAGCAAAAAGGCCATGTGTAGAGTTAGTATTGTTGCACCAAACTGGAAACTCCATTCACAACTTGCAGCAGAGATGGCACAGAGGGCCCCATTGTATGTAATTAAGCAGTTCATCAAAACACAAATGTTGAAACACCCCTGTGGTCCAAGATCTGCTAAGTTGCAATGATGCAGTCAGTACCTGTACCAGTTTACTTGAGCAAGAGGGAGATCTACTACTCACTGAGGTACTCTAGTGGCACAAACGCAGTACTGCAATATTGTATCAGGCAGTTCACAGTTAAAATTCTGCAGCCACTTTCAGAAGGTCCGCTCTACTAGACGCACTCGAGCAATTAGAGTCAGTAATGCAATCTGATTCCATGAATATCCTAAATGATATAATCTTTCCCATGTGTCATTAAATTTTCACTTTATTATAATGTAAATCTCTTTTTTTTTTAAATCAAAGAATAGACTAGCCTTTCATCTCTGGAACCCAAGTTGAAAATCCAACCGAAACTAATGCAATGACGTTTTTTTTTGTCTGTTGGTTGTAGGGTCCAACATAAAATATGTCTCAACAGTCTTAACCCAGTTCCCAGTGAGCACCAGCCCAACAGTGCAGAACTGCTTCTAACAGACACTAAATTGGTAGTTATGGGAAATTAAAACTGATGGGGTGCTCGGAGTTTGGAGCTAAGGCACATTATTGGGACAAAGTAGAGGGATATTTACTATCTAACTATACCATACCTAATCGGAAAGTATTGGTATTAAGTGACTGAAAGAATGTCCACTACCCAACATCACTCACTTGGGTACAGAAATGCATACAAAACAATTAACTGAATTCTCAATAAACACAAAATAAACTGCATAAACTACAGTTGTAGATTCCTTCCTTAAAAAGCAAGTTAGGTGTACAAAACACCAAAAAAGCTCTGGATTAAATTCAGAGGATATCTATTTTATGAAAAGCATGTATCACCTATACAAAAAGCGAGTGATACGGTTGATTTACTCGAGGGGTTTTGGATATCAATGACAAACTCAGATGTAAATGAACAGAGATTACATTAAAAGCTTATTACACTCCCCTTTCCCATTTATCACTGTTTCGAAGTATACCCCACTGTTAATTCAAAGTTGCCTAATTCAAATTTCAGGGCAAAGGCTATGTTGAATTAACAGTGGGGTATACAGTACTTACAACTTTTTACAACACCTGCTAATTCCAATTGAGTAAAAACAGTGCTTAATGATAGGTAAAACTGTGCTGAAAGATCATTGTTTGAGCTCGACAAGACTGTTTCAATGATTTACCATAAAGTTTAAGACTCAATTTATCGCTTTACATTTTCATTCTCTGAGTCACGTGCAATCAGTTCACTTCATTTCGTGTACAAGCAATAACAGACCTGGGATTCTATTTCTCTCCATTCCACCATTCGCACAAAACGGCCAACCACTGAGAGCTCAAAAAGTGGATTTAAATCAAGATTATATCATAGCACAATCCTTTGCCAAACTCAATTTATCTCAATTTACACATTGAAAAGTTTGGTATAACTACTAAACTTTTTTTTAAATTGTGCTGGGCATTGAATCAACATCCAAGAACAGTGATTACTGATAATAGGAGGAGATGAGCCAACCAAAGGAAAACTGCTCCATACTTCACCTGAACAGCAGTTTGCTAGCCAGATCATCAATGAGTACAGATCTCTACGGGCTATTTTTCAGTCCAAAAAGTTGAAATTTAAAAAAAATTACAACAAAGCAAAAGAGAAGTGTTTATGAGCTTTTGCAGTTCGGATTCATAGAAACATAGAAAATAGGTGCAGGAGTAGGCCATTCGGCCCTTCGAGCCTGCACCGCCATTCAATGAGTTCATGGCTGAACATGCAACTTCAGTATCCCATTCAAACTGCATCTTCCACTCCCATTAAATATTTCTCTTCTCTGTGGGGAAGGGAGCACTTCAAGCTATCGATCAAAATCTAAGCCAATATGCAGTCTTGAAAGGCAGCTCATGGATTTTTGTGAGGACCCAATCATATCATAGGCAGTCCCTCAGGATCGAGGAAGACTTGCTTCCACTCTAAAAATATGAGTCCTTAGGTGGCTGAACAGTCCAATACGAAATCCACAGACTCTGTCATAGATGGGACAGATAGTCGTTGAGGGAAGGGGTGGGTGGGACAGGTTTGCCGCACGCTCTTTCCGCTACCTGCGCTTGATTTCTGCATACAGTCGGCGATGAGACTCGAAGTGCTCAGCACCCTCCCGGATGTACTTCCTCCACTTAGGTCGGTCTTTGGCCAGGGACTCCGAGTTAAATGAGTAATATGATTTATTTCTTGCTTGACTTTCAAAAAAAAATTAACCAGATCACTCAATTCCCAGCTAAAGTGCAACCACATAGGATCAAAAATGAAAGCAGATGTGGAATATCTTAATTGATTAAATAATAAAACAGTTAGTCATAATGGTATTTTAAAATAGATAGCTTCGACCAATCTTTCATATAATCCTGATAAAGATACTGCAAGTAGAGTACGCAACTTTGAATATTAGCATTCTCCTTTCCCACATAACTAGACATCACTACAAAGAGATCTATGTTAATAACTGGGCGAGTGGCGGTCAACAATGAGAAGCATAACACAATCTATTCTGAAGACAGCAAATACAATTGCAAAGGAAATTATTTTTTTTTAAACTGCAGCAAGAAAGATATTTAAATACGCAATTTGACCACATGATGAAACGCTCTCATTATCCAGCAGCAATTTCAATGATAAACATTTTCTTTGGGTGTACAAGTAGAACCATAGAGCGAGCACTGGCGAAACCATACCTTGGAGTACCATACACAGCTTTCATCATCATAATTGTAAAAAGCTAGCTATTGAAAAGGACACAAGGGCACAAAATTCATACACTCGGTAATAAGCCAATGAACTACAATGCTGTAAGATGCATGTGCAGTACTAGAAGAGAGGCGGACAGGGTATTAAAATCGCAAATGGCAATCAATAGATAAAAGTAGAGAAGACATTATTATAAGCTAAATAAACCCTAGCCTGAAAGGCAACTATCAACTACATCACACTCGGCTGGTTACTTTTTGGATAGACCTGATGATACTAAATTGGGGGTGTATAGTTAATAATGTGGAGGGCTACCCCAAAATACATGAAGGCATAAACAGGCTTGCAGAGTGGGGAGATAAATGGCAAAGTATATTAAATACAGCAGAGTATAAATTGGTTCATTTTCATAGGAAATAAGGTCACTTATTCCCTGGAAGCTAAGGACGACTTGGGATAGAGAAGCAGAGATCTGGGAATACAGGTAGCAATGCAAGTTGATCAAGTCCATAAAGGGTGTAAACAAAATACTGTGGTTTATTTCTAGAGGAATAGAATAGAAATGCAAGGAGGTAATGTTAAATTTATACAGAATCTTAGTTAGACCACACTTGGGAGTACTGTTTGCAGTTCTGGTCTCCGTACTACAAAAAGGATATTGATGCACTGGAGAAAACGCAGAACAGATCTACAAGGATGTTACCAGAATTGAGAGGATACAACTACAAGAAAAGACTGAGCAGGTTGCAACTCCTTTCTCTGGAAAAGAGAAGACTAAGAGGAGACCTGGTAGAGATTGTTAAAATTATGAAGGGGTTTTGATCAGGTAGATGTAGAGATACTGGGCCCAAGTTTCTACCGACCCTTAGAACGGCGCACCACCATGAGGTGCCCCGACTTTCCAGAATAAAAAGGGCGCCGTAAACTTATCTTGTAATTCCCCACGCTTCTCGGGATGTCTTCGGGCTCGGCGCAGCGCAGCACAAAGGGTGGGGGGCGGAGCCAGGTCCCGGACCTCTGCACATGCGTGTGCATGTGTAGTAGCTCCTGGCAGCCCGAATCTCTGCAGGCTGTGTGGGAGGGGCCCAAAGCACACCGTCCCTATCCCGGGGCGAGTGGTCTGCCTTGCAGGCCGGCCACTGCCTTCCTGCGCTGAGGGCTACAAGAGACAGGTTGGTGGGGGTAAAAGAGAAGAGTTTGATTGGGATGGGGGGGGGGGGGCAAAAGAAAAAGAGAGTTTTGATCTGGTGGGGGGGGGGTCTTCAAAGATTTTCCAGTACTAAAAATATACTCCGTTTAATCAGACTGATAGCACCTACTCTCCAGATTCTCTCAGAAACATAGAAATTAGGTGCAGGAGCAGGCCATTCGGCCCTTCGAGCCTACACCGCCATTCAATAAGATCATGGCTGATCATTCAACCTCAGCACCCCTTTCCTGCTTTCTCTTCATACCCCTTGATCCCGTTGGCCGTAAGGGCCATATCTAACTCCCTTTTGAATATATCTAACGAACTGGCCTCAACAATTTTCTGCGGTAGAGAATTCCACAGGTTAACCACTCTCTGAGTGAAGAAGTTTCTCCTCATCTCAGTCCTAAATGGCTTACCTCTTATTCTTAGATTGTGACCCCTAGTTCTGGAACTCCCCAGCAACGGGAACATTCTTCCTGCCTCTAACCTGTCCAATCCTGTCAGAATTTTATATGTTTCTATGAGATCCCCTCTCATTCTTCTAAACTCCAGTGGATACAAGCCCAGTTGATCCAGTCTCTCCTCATCTATACAACTGCAGTAAGACCTCCCTGCTCCTATACTCAAATCCTCTAGCTATGAAGGCCAACATGCCATTTGCCTTCTTCACCGCCTGCTGTACCTGCATGCCAAACTTCAATGACTGATGTACCATGACACCCAGGTCTCGTTGCACCTCACCTTTTCCTAATGTCACCATTCAGATAATATTCTGTCTTCCTGTTTTTGCCACAAAAGTGGATAACCTCATATTTATCCACATTATACTGCATCTGCCATGCATTTGCCCATTCACCTAACCTGTCCAAGTCACCCTGCAGCCTCTTAGTATCCTCCTCACAGCTCACGCCGCCACCCAGTTTAGTGTCATCTGCAAACTTGGAGATAGTACATTCAATTCCTTCATCTAAATCATTGATGTATATTGTAAATAGCTGGGGTCCCAGCACTGGTCACTGCCTGCCATTCTGAAAAGGACCCGTTTATTCCCACTCTCTGCTTCCTGTCTGCCAACCAGTTCTCTATCCACGTCAATACATTACCCCCAATACCATGTGCTTTATTTTTGCACACTAATCTCTTGTGTGGGACCTTGTCAAAAGCCTTTTGAAAGTCCAAATACACCACATCCACTGGTTCTTCCTTGTCCACTCTACTAGTTACATCCTCAAAAAATTCTAGAAGATTTGTCAAGCATGATTTCCCTTTCATAAATCCAGGCTGACTTGGACCGATCCTGTCACTGCTTTCCAAATGCGCGATTTCATCTTTAATAATTGATTCCAACATTGTCAGGCTAACCGGTCTATAATTTTCTCTCTCCCTCCTTTTTTAAAAAGTGGTGTTACATTAGCTACCCTCCAATCCATACGAACTGATCCAGATTCAATAGAATGTTAGAAAATGATCACCAATGCATCCATTATTTCTAGGGCCACTTCCTTAAATACTCTGGGTTGCAGCCTATCAGGCCCTGGGGATTTATCGGCCTTCAAGCCCATCAATTTCCCTAACACAATTTCCTGATTAAAAAGGATTTCCTTCAGTTCCTCCTTTTCGCTACACCCTCGAACCTTTAGTATTTCTGGAAGGTTATTTGTGCTTGGGACTTTAAAAAAAAAAATTAGCATTCCTATCATAACACTGTCATATTGATGATGGTTCTTTATTGTTAAAAGTGAAGTGTTTAATGCTTTGGAAAATCCTCTAACTTCCCGCCCCCCTACCCCCCACATCTAGCTACCTGTGCCTGATTTCTAAAGTGTCCGCAAAGTTTTTCCTGAGCGTACAAAAGTGGACACAGTACTTAGTTTGGAGTAACTTTTTGCTGTCTAAACTTGCTTAATGGCCAAAACAGGTGCAAGTGGCTGGTAACGCCCCCTTTTGAAAAAAAAACTAAAAAGAAACTGAACTAACTCACTGAAACTGGAGCAAACTAAATGTGGAGAATTGCGATTTTTAGGATACTCCAAAAAAAAGCTAGTTGCTCCAAAAAAATAGGAACAACTTCTGTGGAAACTTGGGCTCACAGTTTCTACTTGTGGGTGAGCCCAGAACAAGAGGGCAGAAATATAAAATAGCAACTTACAGATAAAATAAATAATTTATTTACACAAAACGTGGAACTCGCTACCACATGGCTTTCGTTACCTCTAGACTTAACTATTCCAACACATTCCTGGCGGGCCTCCCACATTCTACCCTATGTAAACTTGTCATCTGAAATTCAGCTGCCCATGCCCAAACTCGCACCAAGTCCTGTTCGTCCATCAACCGATGGCTTGTTGATCTATATTGGCTCTCGGTTAAGCAATGCCTCAATTTCAAAATTCTCATCCTGGTTTTCAAATCCCTCTATGAGCTCGCTATCTCTATAATCTCCTCTAGTCCCACAACTCTCCGAGCTATCTGCGCTCCTCCAAATTTGGCCTCGAGCATCCTCGATTTTAATAGTTCAACCATTGGTGGCCGCGCCTTTAGCTGCCAAGGCCCTAAGCTCTCGAATCCCCTCCCTAAACCTCTGCCTCTCTATCCTCCTTAAGACGCTCTTTAAAACCTACCTCTTTGACCTCATCTGCCCTAATATCTCCTTATGTCGCTCGGTATCAAATTTTGTTTTATAACACTCCTGTAAAGCACCTTGGAACTTTTAACGACGTTAAAGGCACTATATAAATAGAAGTTGTTATTGTTGTTGGAGGTTTGATGCATCCACGAGGGTGAAGGGAATGAAGGGATGCAGGGTAGTTTGAGAAGAGGTAATTAGAGTAGGCGGAGGCTTGTGTGGAGTATAAACATTGGTATAGACCAGTTGGGCTGAATAGCCTGACCAGAGAAAATATATTTAAAATATGCAGGTAAACATATAATCTTGATTCAAAATGGAGAAAACCAAAATAGGTAGGCAACAAGATAGAAGAAAACAATGTGGGTGCTGAACATAGACCTAAAATAACAGGGATGGGCAGAATGGCCTTTGTTTAATCGAGCTTTCTATTATTAAAGTCCAAACACAATCATTTTTTCTGTTCCAGTATTCCTGAATTTGAGGGTTTATACTACATTCAAAAAAGGCAGGTTTTGAACAGTATTGTTTTAAATTATTTCCTTTCACAAAAGAATTAGTCTGCAAACCAGGCAAATGTTTCTACCTTGTCACATAAATCATAAGCACAATGTTCTCTATAAATTCTAGGCCACTACATGTGGGATAGGGTATAGGCAGTAGACCTCAAACTCAGCACCAAGCTCATGGTCTACAGAGCAGAGGTGATACCCGCCCTCCTATATGCTTCAGAGACATGGACAACGTACAGTAGGCACCTCAAAGCATCGGAGAAGTATCACCAACACTGCCTCCGCAAAATCCTGCAAATCCATTGGCAGGATATGTGTACCAAGTCAGTGTTCTCTCTCAGGCCAACATCGAGGCATTAATTATGCTCAATCAGCTCCGATGGCCGGGCCACATAGTCCGCATGCCTGATACAAGCACTCTACTCCGAGCTCCGTCACGGCAAGCATGTCCCAGGAGGGCAGAGAAAACGCTTCTAGGACACCCTCAAAGCCTCCTTGAAAAACAGTGACATCCATACAGACTATTGGGAATCCCTGGCCCAAGACCACTCAAAGTGGAGGAGAAGCATTCGAGAAGGCCCCGAACACTTCGAGTCTCTTCGCCAGGAGCATGCGGAAACCAAGTACAAACAGCGGAAGCAGTGTACAACAAACCAAGTACCCCACCCACCCATCCCTTCAACCATCACCTGCCCCACTTATGGCAGAGTCTGTAGACCCTGCGTAGAACTCATTAGTCACCGTAGAACTCATAAATCTTAGTGTGGAAGCAAGTCATCCTCAACTCCAGTGGACTGCCTAAGAAGAACATACTGTTCTTTCACCTCTGTGCCGTGCGTTTGAATCTAGCCTAATTTGGTGGGACAAATCTTCCTTCATACTCTCAAGCATTTGGGTAATCTCAACTCTAATCCTAATGTGTATGGCTCCAGATTCCAGTGATGTAGCAAAGTAATAACTTATACTTGTCCGCATTACAAGCAGCACTAAAATTATGGTTGTATTACACTTTCTGCTTATTTTATTACACATCTGCAGTACAATAACCATTTTTTATATAATTGCAGCTATTTAGTACATTCTCTCGCTAGATCTGCCCAAGTGTAAGCGTTCTCACGGTTACAACCATTGTATATTTTTTATCAACCTAAATATTGCTCAATTTTCCTCTTATTTCTCCTAACTTTTCCCCTAGAAACATAGAAAATAGGTGCAGGAGTAGGCCATTTGGCCCTTTGAGCCTGCACCACCATTCAATAAGATCATGGCTGAGCATTCACCTCAGTACCCCTTGATCCCTTTAGCCGTAAGGGCCATATCTAACTCCCTCTTGAATATATCCAACAAACTGGCATCTGCAGTAGAGCATTCCACAGGTTAACAACTCTGAGTGAAGAAGTTTCTCCTCATCTCGGTCCTAAATGGCTTATCCCTTAGACTGTGTCCCCTGGTTCTGGACTTCCCCAACATCGGGAACATTCTTCCTACATCTAACCTGTACAGTCCCGTCAGAATGTTATATGTTTCTATGAGATCCCCTCTCATCCTTCTAAACTCCAGTGAATACAGGCCCAGTCTCTCCTCATATGTCAGTCCTGCCATCCCGAGAATCAGTCTGGTAAACCTTCGCTGCACTCCCTCAATAGCAAGAACATCCTTCCTCAGATTAGGAGACCAAAACTGAACACAATATTCCAGGTGAGGCCTCACCAAGGCCCTGTACAACTGCAGTAAGACTCCCTGCTCCTATACTCAAATCCCCTAGCTGTGAAGGCCAACATGCTATTTGCCTTCTTTACCGCTTGCTGTACCTGCATGCCAACTTTCAATGACTGATGTACCATGACACCCAGGTCTCGTTGCACCTCCCCTTTTCCTAATCTGCCACCATTCAGATAATATTCTGCCTTTGTGTTTTTGCCACTCACCTAACCTGTCCAAGTCACCCTGCAGCCTCTTAGCATCCTCCTCACAGCTCACACCGCACCCAGCTTAGTGTCATCTGCACACTTGGAGATACTACACTCAATTCCTTCATCTAAATCATTGATGTATATTGTAAATAGCGGCACCCCACTAGTCACTGCCTACCATTCTGAAAAGGACCCGTTTATCCCGACTCTCCGCTTCCTGTCTGCCAACCAGTTCTCTATCCACGTCAGTACATTACCCCCAATACCATGTGCTTTAATTTTGCACACCGATCTTGTGTGGGACCTTGTCAAAAGCTTTTTGAAAGTCCAAATACACCACATCCACTGGTTCTCCCTTGTCCACTCTACTAATTATATCCAAAAAAATTCTAGAAGATTTGTCAAGCATGATTTCCCTTTCATAAATCTATGCTGACTTGGACCGATCCTGTTACTGCTTTCCAAAAGCGCTGCTATTTCATCTTTAAGAATTGATTCCAACATTTCCCCCCCTACTGATGTCGGGCTAACCGGTCTAAAATTACCCGTTTTCTCTCTCCCGCCTTTTTAAAAAAGTGGTGTTACATTAGCTACCCTCCAGTTCATAAGAACTGATCCAGAGTCGATAGACTGTTGGAAAATTATCCACTATTTCTAGGGTCATTTCCTTATGTATTCTGGGATGCAGACTATCAGGCCCTGGGGATTTATCGGCCTTCAATCCCATCAATTTCCCCGAGCACAATTTCCCGACTAATAAGGATATCCTTCAGTTCCTCCTTCTCACTAGACCCTCGGTCCCTTAGTATTTCTGGAAGGTTATTTAAGTCTTCCTTCGTGAAGACAGAACCAAAGTATTTGTTCAACTGGTGTGCCATTTCTTTATTCTCCATTATAAATTCACCTGATTCTGACTGCAAGGGACCTACGTTTATCTTCACTAACACTAATCTTTTTCTCTTCACAAACCTCTAGAAGCTTTTGCAGTCAGTTTTTATGTTCCCAGCAAGCTTCCTCTCATACTCTTATTTTCCCCCTCCTAATTAAACCCTTTGTCCTCCTCTGCTGAATTCTAAATTTCTCCCAGTCCTCAGGTTTGCTGCTTTTTCTGACCAATTTATATGCCTCTTCCTTGGATTTAACACTATTCTTAATGTCCCTTGTTAGCCACAGTTGAGCCACCTTCCCAGTTTTATTTTTACTCCAGACAGGGATGTACAATTGTTGAAGTTCATCCATGTGATCTTTAAATGTTTTGCCATTGCCTATCCACCGTCACCCCTTTAAGTATCATTCGCCAGTCTATTCTAGCCAATTCACATCTCATACCATCAAAGTTACCTTTCCTTAAGTTCAGGACCCTAGTCTCTGAATTAACTGTCACTTTCCATCTTAATAAAGAATTCTACCATATTATGGTCATTCTTCCCCAAGGGGCCTCGCACAACAAGATTGCTAATTAGTCCTTTCTTATTACACATCAAGTCTAGGATGGCCAGCCCTCTTATTGGTTCCTCAACATATTGGTCTAGAAAACCATCCCTAATACACGCCAGGAAATCCTCTTCCACTGTACTGCTGCCAGTTTGGTTAGCCCAATTTATATGTAGATTAAAGTCGCCCATGATAACTGCTGTACCTTTATTGCACGCATCCATAATTTCTTGTTTGCTGTCCCCAACCTCACTACTACTGTTTGGTGGTCTGTACACAATTCCCACTAGCGTTTTCTGCCCTTTGGTATTCCGCAGCTCTACCCATACAGATTCCACATCCTCCAAGCTAACGATGTCCTTCCTTACTATTGCATTAATTTCCTCTTTAACCAGCAACGCTACCCCACCTTCCTTTCCTTTCTGTCTATCCTTCCTAAATGTTGAATACCCCTGGATGTTGAGCTCCCAGCCTTAGTCACCCTGGAGCCATGTCTCCGTAATGCCAATTATATCATATTCATTAATTGCTGCCTACGCAGTTAATTCGTCCACCTTATTACAAATACTCCTCGCATTGTGGCACAGAACCTTCAGGCTTGCCTTTAGAATTTTGCTGTAATGTGGCCCTTTTTGATTTTTGTCTTGGGTTTCTCTGTCCTCCACTTTTACTTTTCTTCTTTTTATCTTTTGCTTCTGCCCCCATTCTACTTCCCTCTGTCTCCCTGCATAAGTTCCCATTCCCCTGTCATATTAGTTTAACCCCTCCCCAACAGCACCAGCAAACACTCCCTCTAGGACATGAGTGTAGGAATCAAGATTAGTTTCCAGGACCCCTAAATTGTGCAACTCCACACTATTCACTGGCTGTGAAGCACTTGCAATATCCTGAAGTTGTTGAAGCCAATATATAAATACAAGTTCATTCTTGCTTTCTTTGCCTCCACCCAGTCCTTCCTTTCTCCGATGATCTACAGGCTTGGCAATGCATATTTAGCATAACCTGGTCTCCACTTTTACGAAAGACTTGCATTTTTATCGTGCCTTTCACAACCACTGGACGTCCCAAAGCGCATTACAGCCTATGAAGTATTTTTTGAAATGTAGTCATTGTTGCAATGTAGGAAATTATTATTTTTAACCTCAATGGTGTTCTGAATTATGCACCTTGGCTCGTCACTTTAGTTTTTCAAATAACGGCAAAATAAGTAAGGTGCCATCCATTGAGTGCCAACCAGTGGCTCAGTTGGTAGCACCCTCACCTCTGAGTCAGAAGGTTGTGGGTTCAAGTCCCACTCCAGAGACTTGAGCAGAAAAATCTAGATTCCAATGCAGTACTGAGGCAGTGCTGCACTGTCGGAGGAGCTATCTTTTGGATGTTCTCTCAGGTGGATGTAAAAGATCTCATAGCACTATTCCAAAGAAGAGCAGGGAAGTTATCACCGGTGTCCTGGCCAGTATTTATCCCTAAATCAACATCACTAAAAACAGATTATCTGGCCACTATCACACTGCTGTTTGTGGGAGCTTGATGCGCACAAATTGGATGCCGGATTTCCTACATTACAACAGTGACTGCACTTCAATAAGTACTTTATTGGCTGTAATGTGCTTTGGGGTATCCGAGCCGAAACGTTAACTCTGTTTCTCTCTCCATAGATGCTGCCTGACCTGCTGAGCATTTCCTCTTTTTATTATTACACATTGCCAGCATCTGCAGTATTTTGCTTTTGAATTAAATGTGTACACAGCTTAAAACAAACTACAGCTGTTGATAGTATCAGCTGATATTACTTCAACTGGTACATTTTTGGAATCAGCAGATCTGCCATGCATGTTATCAGGACTCAACTTTTAAATATGTTTAATAGAGGAAAATATCAGAACAATCAAGTCAACTATCATCTCGAACAGTATTTTTTTTTTTAAAAAAGGATCCTCCTGCAATTTAGGACTGATGTGAAGAACCTCTTTAACACACATGGAATGGACTTCCAGTTACAGTAATGGAGGCAAAAATGTTGGAATCATTTAAAAAACTGGATTCCAAGGTTGTTCTGGGTGGAAGTTAATGGCCTTCCACATACGCATTTATTTTCTGATGGTTAGACTTTATGATTATGCAGTAAACAACAGGTAAATAAATCAGATTCTTCAGATATCACCATAATCAACAAGGCATCTTCACATTTTTTCAAAAGCCAAGGACCAAAGATCAACCAAATATATGATTTCACTTGCACACTGAACACTTCAAAAAAAAATTAAGATTTATGCAACTCTTACATTTGATGTGCATAAATATCAAAATAGGAATACATATTTCAGTCTCTGGCAAGATGCCCCTTCAATTATTTCATAATTTGACAAAATACAATACTGCTGAATTTGCAAGCAATCCTGTGAATAAGATAGCCAAAACTGTCACAAAAATGCTTCATACTCAAGTGGACATTAGTGTCATATAAAAATAACTATATATTCAGAATTACTATCCTGATATAGATTTACCTGACTGTTCAGTGTCCAGATGTTGAACACCTCCAGACTATAGACATGCAATTGCTCCATGTAGGTTTCATAAGAACATAAGAAATAGGAGCAGAAGGCTATACAGCTCCTCGAGCCTGCTCCGCCATATAATACAATCATGGCTGATCCGATCATGGACTCGGGTCCACTTTCCTGCCCGCTCTCCATAACCCCTTATTCCCTTATCGTTTAAGAAACTGTCTATTTCTATCTTAAATTTATTCAATGTCCCAGCTTCCACAGCTCTCTGAGGCAGCAATTCCACAGATCCACAACCCTCAGAAAAGAAATTTCTCCTCATTTCAGTTTTAAATGGGCAGCCCCTTATTCTAAGATTATGCACTCTACTTCTAGTCTCCCCTATCAGTGGAAACATCCTCTCTGCATCCACCCTGTCAAGCCCCTTCATAATCTTATACGTTTCGATAAGATCACCTCTCATTCTTCTGAATTCCAATGAGTTTCATTTTTATTAATTTAACAGTAGAATGCATATAAATCTTTATCTTAAAAGTAGTTTTCAAACCAAATCTTTTGAGTATTCAGGAGAACTCCCTTAAAAATGTTGATAAACGCCCCAAGATCCCTCTCCAAATGCTAACACACTCCTGAGAAACTGTAAATTCTAACATTCCCAGGACATATCCCCCGGGAAAAAACCTGACACACTCTTGAGAAGCACCCCCTGCAAATCTCTCTGTATTCCTGGGGACCCTCTTGGCAGGGGTGGGTGGGGGAAACAACGCCAAACATCTCCCTGCAAATGCTGTCAGTCTCAGCAAACCCTGAAAATCCTCGGCAATGGAAAATCAAACTATGTTATGTGCAGCCCTTGCTTACGTACATTGGTTTTTAAATAAACTTGCAACAGCTCTTTATTTACAACCGTGTTGAACATACCAATCCAACTATTTAACGTCAACACATTTGATGTGCCTTATCTTTATCAAAAAGTACTTGCAGAACTATTTGGGTAAAATGCAACGACTAAGCGTTATGATGCCGCGGAGTCCACTTTGGTCAAGGATTTCTAGATATAGGCGAGCACGGAGCGAGGATGGGTTAGTATCGCATTCCTAAAGTTCAAAGTAACCCGTCGCAAATATGCTGAGGGAAGGTTTGCCGGGCGGGGGGCTACAGCGGCTGCTGTAAGGGAGCAGATACATTCGGCAGAGCCAGGCCCAGCTCTGTCCCGGCAGCGGCTACTTCCTTTCCTCGCCCAACCGCCCGATCAAAGGCAACCGAGAGCCGGTCTCTTAGGCCATCGCTCGCTGACAGGATCGGGCGGCGGCAACGCGCTCCACAGCAACAGCGCGGTCTCCAACATCCCCGCGTCCTGCCCACCTCACCCCTCCCGGCCGCGACCCCACTGACAGCGAGCAAACGGGTTGTTGGTTGAGTGGAGGGGGGAGGGGGGGGGGGAAGAGGGTGACACTTTTCCTCTTACCCTCCTCTGCGCCATCTTGGAATCCACGTGTCATCCGTGACGTCATCGGATGTGAGGTCAGGCCCTCCCTCCCTGCTTGCTGGGTGGGTACTGACGTTTCAACACTTTGAATTGCACCTTTGCTGAGGGGTTGGGCACCAGGTTGCTGCTTATGGGTTTTTTTTGGGGGTTGAGCATTTACAGTTGAGTGTAACTTTAAAGAAAGCCATTTATTTTCTCCCAGTGATTGCAGTTTTCCTCAACCTCACTGGGGGTGCATTTACACGTTAGTTCAGAGTCACTACAGCTATAGTACAAATGCAGTTTGAAAAATAAGTCATGGGATCATGGAATGATCCAGCAAAAAAGGAGGCCATTCAGCCCATGGTGCCTGTGCCAGCTTTTTGAAAGAGATCCATTCAAATAGTTCCGCTCCCCTGCTCTTTCCCCATAGCCCAGCATTTTCTCCCTTTTCAAGTATTTATCCAATTCCCTTTTGAAAATTATTATTCCAGACCATAACAATTTGCTACATAAATGTTTTTTTCATTCAGCTTTGCCAAACAACGTGGGGCCATCCCCTGGTACAATCCACAGCGGGAGTTCGTGTACTGCTCCGTCTTAGGAGACTTTGACTTCTGCACTGCCAATTACAGGGATTAGTTCCTTGGTGCATGTCATGTATGTAACCACAATGTAACACCACTGTATTACTGTATACACTCAACCTAGATGCACACCTTGACCACAAGGGGTGAACTTGTGGGAGACACTCCTTACCTGATCACTCAGGTATAAAAAGGGAGGTCCCACGCAGGGTCAAGGTCTTTGGAGACCTGCGAATAAACAGTTAAGATCACAGAGTGACCTTGTCCCCAGAATGTGCCTCGTGTGGTTTCATACTGTAGAGTAAGGACTTTACATTGGCGACGAGAAACGGGAATTCACGACCCACGAGAATGGCCACCGGTAGCGCAGAGGAACGGTACTGTGTTGGGGAAGACTGGGACGATTTTGTCGAGAGGTTTCAGCAAAGCTTCGTTACGAAAGAATGGCTGGAGGATGCAGCGGCCAACAAGCGAAGGGCTCATCTTTTGACCAGCTGCAGACCAAAGACTTACGCGCTCATGAAGAACTTATTAACACCCGAAAAGCCGATGGACAAAACCTTTGAAGAATTTACCAAATTGATCGGGGAGCACCTCAAACCGGCGAGTAGCATACATATGGCCCGACAAAGATTCTACACCCACCGACGTCGTGAAGGACAGAGCATCCCGGACTTCATAGTGGACCTCCGGCGTTTGGCCAGCCTCTGTAAGTTCACAGACGCCTGCAGGGGGGAGATGCTAAGGGACTTCTTTATCGAGGGCATCGGTCATGCGGGAATTTTCCGCAAATTAATTGAGACCAAGGATTTGATCTTGGAAGCAGCCGCGTTGATAGCTCAAACTTTCACGGCGGGGGAGGAAGAGACGAAAATAATATACGCGCGCAATTCTGCCTCTAACGCGGTGATGGATCAGGGAGTCAACACCATCAATGCGACTCAGAGCACCACAGGCAGGCAGGGGCAGTCCGACACTCCCCAGGCAGCAATAGACCCCAGAGTAGGACTTCAACAGAGACAATGGCAGGCTGAACGGACATTCACGCCATCACAGTGGACAACGCGGCCCGGGATGGGGCCATTAACACCCACTAATAGGGTACTTAAGAGCAGTCAAAGGGACAGTCAGCGCGGAATGCCTGACCATAGTCCCTTTGTTCCCAACAATGGAAACTTTAATTCATGCTGGAGGTGTGGGGGAAAATACTCAGCTAGTTCTTGCAGATTTCAACAGTTTGTCTGCAGGAACTGCAATCTCAGTGGCCACTTAGCTCGAATGTGCAGGAAATCTGCAACCAGATTAATATATGAGGCGGATGGACCAGAAGAGGGTTCTTTAAGGCAGGATGACTTTTGGGACAAATCGATGGATGCCGAGGTTCAGCGGGTCCATGTGGCGAATATTCACTGTTGACACACCAAAACGCCACCAATGATGATGAAGGTTTTATTAAACGGTATCCCAGTATGCATGGAGCTGGACACTGGGGCCAGCCAGTCACTCATGGGCGTTCAGCAATTTGAGAAGCTATGGCCACTTAAAGCCAGTGGCTTTAGCACGTATTGAGACACAATTACGGACTTACACTAAAGAAATCATTCCGGTGCTAGGCAGTGCAATGTTGGCTGTCACACACAATGGTTAGTGAATCGGCTGCCGCTCTGGATTGTCCCGGGCAATGGTCCCGCACTGTTGGGGAGGAGCTGGTTAGCCGAGATGAACTGGAAATGGGGGGATGTTCACGCAATGTCATCTGTGGAGCGAAGTTCGTGCTCACAAGTCCTGCAACAATTCGATTCACTATTCCAATCTGGCATCGGGACTTTCAAAGGCACTAAAGTAGTGATACACATCACCCCGGATGCCAGGCCAGTTCACCACAAAGCCAGAGCGGTGCCGTATGTGATGCGGGAAAAGATCGAGAGTGAATTGGACCGGCTGTTGAGAGAGGGCATCATCTCGCCTGTTGAATTCAGCGACTGGGTGAGCCCCATTGTTCCCGTCCTAAAAGCGGATGGCTCTGTCAGGATCTGTGGCGACTACAAGGCCACCATCAATCGGGTGTCCCTACAAGATCAATACCCGCTCCTGAGAGCGGAGGACCTCTTCGCCACGCTGGCAGGCAGCAAGCTGTTCACCAAGTCAGACCTCACTTCAGCCTATATGACCCAGGAACTGGCGGATGAATCTAAACTACTGACCACCATCACCACGCACAAGGGAATGTTCCTTTATAACAGGTGCCCGTTTGGCATTCGATCAGCGGCCATGATTTTTCAACAAAACATGGAAAGCCTGCTTAAATCCATTCCTGGAATGATCGTATTCCAGGACGACATCCTCATCACGGGTTGAGACACCAAGGAACACTTCCACAACCTGGAGGAGGTGCTACGCCGACTGGACCGGGTAGGCCTGCGACTCAAGAAGTCTAAATGTGCATTCTTAGCTCCTGAGGTTGAGTTTCTGGGCAGGAGGGTTGCTGCAGATGGGATTCGGCCCACCGAATCCAAAACAGAGGCAATTTGACGAGTACCCAGGCCCTGCAACACATCGGAGTTGCGTTCATTCCTGGGACTGTTGAACTATTTCGGGAACTTTCTGCCGAACTTGAGCACGTTGTTGGAGCCGTTACACATGCTCCTGCGTAACAGTTGCGATTGGTTTTGGGGGGAATGTCAGGAATGGGCTTTTGATCGGGTGCAAAACCTACTTTGTTCAATCAAGTTGTTGACCCTGTACGACCCCTGTAAAAAATTGGTTCTGACATGTGATACATCATCCTATGGGGTTGGGTGAGTGTTGCAGCAGGGCAATGCTGAGGGTCAACTACAACCTGTGGCTTATGCCTCTAGGTCACTCTCTCAAGCAGAACAGGGATATGGGCTGGTCAAGAAGGAAGCGCTTCCATGTGTCTATGGTGTAAACAAAATGCATCAGTACCTCTTTGATAGGAAGTTTGAATTAGAGACGGACCACAAGCCATTAACATCCCTGTTGTCAGACAGCAAGGCTATCAATGCCAGCGCATCAGCTCGCATACAGCGATGGGCTCTCACGCTGGCTGCTTATGACTACTCCATCCGGCACGGGCCCGGCACTGAAAATTGCGCTGACGTGCTCAGCAGGCTTCCACTGGCCACCACTGAGGGGGCAGCGGAGCAACGCGCTGAGATGGTCATGGCTATCGATGCCTTTGACAGTGCAGGCTCCCCCATCACAGCCCGCCAGATCAAAATCTGGACAAACAGAGATCCCCTCCTATCCCTGATTAAGAAATGTGTCCTGACTGGGGATTGGGCGCCCACACACGGAGCATGCCCTGAAGAGGTCAGACCGTTTCACAGACGGATGGATGAACTCTCCGTCCCAGCCGACTACCTACTATGGGGCAGCCGGGTAGTTAAGCCCCAGAAGGGCAGAGAGGCATTCATCAGGGAACTCCACAGCGAGCACCCAGGCATTGTGCTGATGAAGGCCATTGCCCGGTCACACGTTTGGTGACCTGGAATTGATTCAGACCTGGAACACTGTGTTCGCAGGTGCACGACGTGTGCCAGCTGGGTAATGTCCCCAGGGAGGCCCCGCTCATCCCGAGGCCCTGGCCCAGCAGGCCATGGTCACGCATTCATGTTGCCTACGCGGACCCGTTCATGGGAAAGATGTTCCTTATTGTGGTAGATGCGTACTCCAAATGGATCGAGTGCATCATCTGAATTCATGCATGCCATCCACCACCATGGAAAGCCTACGTGCGATCTTTGCAACCCATGGCTTGCTGGACATCCTGGTTAGTGATAATGGCCCAAGTGTTACAAGCTATGAATTCCGAGAGTTTATGTCGGGCAATGGCATCAACCACATCAGGACTGCGCCGTTCAAGCCGGCCTCCAATGGCCAGGCGGAACGTGTGGTCCAAATCATTAAGCAAGGTAGCTCAGGATTCAAGGACCCTCCCTACAATGCCGTCTATCGCGTCTCCTGCTGGCCTTTAGATCCCGACTGCACTCGCTCATGGGGGTCCCGCCCGCAGAGCTACAAATGAAACGAACACTCAAAACTCGGTTGTCCCTCATTCACCCAGTCCTGACCGACATAGTTGAGGGCAAGCGCAAGTCACAAAATGAGTACCATGACCGTATTTCGAGGGGGAGGTGTATAGAAATAAATGATCCTGTATTCGTCCTCAATCATGCCATGGGGCCCAAATGGCTTGAGGGCACTGTAATTGACAAAGAGGGGAATAGGGTCATTGTGATAAAACTCAACAATGGCCAGATAGGCCATAAGCATCTAGACCAAGTAAAAAAAAGGTTCAGTATTGACACGGAGGAACCTGAAGAAGACCACGAGATGGAGTTCACACTACCACCAGTGAACGAGCAACAAGAGCAATCAGAGGAATGCACATTCCCTGCGGTCAGTCCGGACAGGCCGGAATTACCACAGGTGACAGAAACTCACGTCAGTGTCCAACAACCAGAGCCCCAACTGCGGCACTCCACGAGGGAGCGTAGACCACCTGAAAGACTAAACCTATGATCCCAATAAGACTTTGGGGGGGGGGGGAAGGTGATGTCATGTATGTAACCACAATGTAACACCACTGTATTACTGTATACACTCAACCTAAATGCACACCTTGACCACAAGGGGTGAACTTGTGGGAAACACTCCTCACCTGATCAGGTATAAAAAGGGAGGTCCCACGCAGGGTCATCGTTGTTGGAGTCCTGTGAATAAAGAGTTAAGGTCACAGAGTGACCTTTTCCCCAGAATGTGCCTCGTGTGGTTTCATATTGTAGAGTAAGGACTTTACAGTGTAAGTCCTTAGTTTGGTGTGAATGGGGCTGAGCTTGGGCCTGTGTGCCTTTTTGCCCCACAGCTTGTTGAAGACCTTTTTACTCATAATGGACTGACTTGCCCCTGTGTCCAGCTCCATAGATACTGGAATGCCGTTCAGTTCAACTTTCAACATTATTGGTGGACATTTCTTTTTTTCAAAAATATACTTTATTCATATAAAATTTTCACAATACACTGGAAAATAGCTCAGTACCTTGTGGTCAGCAATTCCATACAATTCGTTTGGATGCTGACAGCGGTTCCATACAATGCACTAGTGTGCATTTCATTTCAAGGTACAGTTTAGTACAATCCATAAATCACGTTACATGTAGTACTGTGTAAGTAAGGGTATTACATGGAGTAGATAAGAACAAATTTACATTACATTCCAGGATACATTTCAATACCGATCACGAATCATGTTACTTGTAGCACTATGCAGATGAAAGCAGTACACGGAACAGATGGGGATACATTCATATTTCTTTACAAGTTACTGAACAGTGCAGAGATTTTCATTATACATGGCACAGCACAGGTGTTTTTTCAGTACATGGTGCTCTATGTATATAAGCAGATTAACAAGTACAGCCCGAGGTGGGTCTGATTTCAACCTCTGGGTTTACCGTGGCGGAAGGGCCTTAAACAGTGGCTCTTCTCCACCGTGCCTTTGCAGCAACTGCACCAATCTTTAGTGCGTCCCTCAGCACGTACTCCTGGACCTTGGATTGCGCCAGTCTGCAACACTCGGCCGTGGACATCTCCTTGCTCTGGAAGACCAGCAACATTTCGTAGTGAATGTGTGTACCCCGTACACTTCTGCCTCCTCAGTACGAGTCTCCAATTCAGCCTGATCCACTGTAGTTCGATCTTCCTCTGCAACGTAGTGGTTTGCAGAGTTTGCAGCTCGCCTGCACATTCGTTGGTGGTGTCCCATTGTTCTGCAACCATTGCACGCACAGTGCTTAAAGCGGCATTGATGGGGCCGATGATCACTTCTGCACCGCCAACAAGGTGTTAACTGCCTCGCATCAACAATTGATGGCGGACTCTGGGTTATTTGAGGTCGGGCCGCAGCAACCGGCGTGTACGTTCTGACATGTACATTTCTGCTCGAGACCGACATTACTTTATGCACAGTACTGGCCAAAACGTCTTTATTCTGTGAAATCTGCTTGGTGTTGTCGCTGGTGGACATAAATGCCTGGACTATCGTTATGGCTGTACTTAGATTCAGAGTTTCTACAGTCAACAGTTTGCGAAGGATTGTCTCATGTCCAATGCCCAGTACAAAAAAGTCTCTGAGCATTTGTTCTAGGAATCCCTCAAACTCACAATGTCCTGCGAGGCACCTTAGTTCAGCGAAGTAGCTCGCCACTTCCTGGCCCTCCGATCGTTGACACGTGTAGACCGATATCTTGCCATCAAAATGCCTTCTTTAGGATTTAGGTGCTCCCGGACCAGCGTACACAATTCTTCGTAGGATTTTTCTGTTGGTTTTGCCGGGGCCAGGAGATTCTTCATGAAGCCATAGGCTGTTGCCCCACAGACAGTTAGGAGGATCGCCCTTCGTTTGGTAGCGTTCTCATCCCCTTCCAGCTCGTTGGCACGAAGTATTGGTCGAGTCACTCCACGAAGGCCTCCCAATCGTCCCCTTCTGAGAGCTTCTCCAGGATGCCGACTGTTCTTTGCGTTTTTGCGCGGTTGTTTGTTACCTCGTCGCCAATTGATACACTCATAATAAAAGTTGAAACTGAGTTTTGTGTGTAATGAGCAAGTGTGACCTTAGCTCCTTTAGTAAGATTCCAGAGTGCAGGTACCTTGTGGGTGGCCTGCTTATATACTGTGCTCCCAAGGGATGCTGGGATCCCTTGGGACTCCAACAGGTGGGCTCTCTGGTGATTAAGTGTCATGCAGGTTACAAAGGGTTAAATACATAACAGAGGCCATTCAGCCCATTGAGTCTGTGCTGGTTCTTTCGAAGAGCAATTCCCCACTCTCCATACCCCTGCAATTTTTTTATCCTTTAAGTATTTATCTAATTCCCTTTTGAAAGCTACTATTGAATCTGTATCCACCATACTATCAGGAAATGCATTGCAAATCCTAACCACTCGTTGCATAACAAAGTTTTACCACATGTCCCCTCTGGCTCTTTTGCCAATCGCCTTAAATCTCTTGTTATCGACCCTTCAGCCATTGGAAACAGTTTCTTTTTATTTGCTCCATCTAAACCCTTCATGATTTTAAACAACTCTATCAAATCTCCTCTTAGCCTTCTCTGCTCCAATGAGAACAACTCCAGCTTTTACAGTCTGTCCATGTAACTGCATTCCCTCATCCCTGGAACCATTCTAGTAAATCTCTTCTATACCCTCTCCAAAGCCTTCACGTTCTTCCTAAAGTGTTGTACCCAGAATTGGACTCAATACTCCAGCTAGGGCTAAACTAGTGTTTTATATAGGTTTAGCATAGCTTCTGGCTTTTGTACTCTACTGAAATTCAGGGTCCGGATAAGGCCCGTTACCACCGTTTTGCAGTGGCCATGCGGCGGAATCGAGTGGCCGGCGCGTTGCAGTCCGTTGGCCACCACGATCCAAATTCAACTCGGAGATTTTTCGGCCAGTCCCCACTTTCGTCCTGAAGCTGCCGACCGCTCCAAGCGCATCATCAAAGTGCCCACCGCTGCTCTCCCACACCTCCATCCCACCCAGCGTGAAATTTACCTGAAAAAAATTGACGAGCCTCCGCGCAGTGCCCCCGAAAGCTTTTTCTGTCAGTGCACCTGGTTTATTGTGTGTGAGGCACGGCAGCGTGGCGGCCCTTCAAGGGGCAGCGCGCTGCCGCAGCCGGCATGTTTTTTTTGCCGGCTGACTTCCCGATTGGCTGGACAATTATGGCCCTGAGTTCAGCCAGGCCACCAACAGGCAGCCTGGCAGCCCCTCTTGGGTGCCAGGCTGCTGGCCTGGCCAAAACCCTCCCTGGTGGCCCAGTGGCTGAACCTAAAAAAAACGCTGCTTCTCTCCCCTTTAAATAAGAGAGAGGCGTGGTGACACACATGCGCACTGACGTCACCACTGCTCTGCTGCTGAATGACTGCTGCAGAGACTCTGTCCCGCCCCTCACTAGCACTGACCGCTGCACTTCCGCCCCTTTTATGACCATCTGAAAAAAACGGCAAAGAGGAGAAAATTGATCGAGAGCCCGCCTCATCGGACCTGACAGTAAAAACATTTTTAAAAAAAAGGTAGGTGTGCCAGCTTTCTCATGGGCCTGAATTTCGGCCCCTATGCCTCCATTTATAAATCCCAGGGTCCCATATGCTTTATTAACTATTATGTTGACCTGCCTGCCACCTCAAATACTTGTGCACAAGTAACATAGAAACATAGAAAATAGGTGCAGGAGAAAGCCATTCGGCCCTTCTAGCCTGCACCGCCATTCAATGAGTTCATGGCTGAACATGCAACTTCAGTACCCCATTCCTGCTTTCTCGCCATGCCCCTTGATTCCCCGAGTAGTAAGGACTTCATCTAACTCCTTTTTGAATATATTTAGTGAATTGGCCTCAACAACTTTCTGTGGTAGAGAATTCCACAGGTTCACCACTCTCTGGTTGAAGAAGTTTCTCCTCATCTCGGTCCTAAATGGCTTACCCCTTATCCTTAGACTGTGACCCCTGGTTCTGGACTTCCCCAACATTGGGAACATTCTTCCTGCATCTAACCTGTCTAAACCCATCAGAATTTTAAACGTTTCTATGAGATCCCCTCTCATTCTTCTGAACTCCAGTGAATACAAGCCCAGTTGATCCAGTCTTTCTTGATAGGTCAGTCCCGCCATCCCGGGAATCAGTCTGGTGAACCTTCGCTGCACTCCCTCAATAGCAAGAATGTCCTTCCTCAGGTTAGGAGACCAAAACTGTACACAATACTCCAGATGTGGCCTCACCAAGGTCCTGTACAACTGTAGCAACACCTCCCTGCCCCTGTACTCAAATCCCCTCGCTATGAAGGCCAACATGCCATTTGCTTTCTTAACCACCTGATGTACCTGCATGTCAATGACTGATGTACCATAACACCCAGGTCTCGTTGCACCTCCCCTTTTCCTAATCTGTCACCATTCAGATAATAGTCTGTCTCTCTGTTTTTACTACCAAAGTGGATAACCTCACATTTATCCACATTATACTTCATCTGCCATGCATTTGCCCACTCACCTAACCTATCCAAGTCACTCTGCAGCCTCATAGCTCCTCGCAGCTCACACTGCCACCCAACTTAGTGTCATCTGCAAATTTGGAGATACTACATTCAATCCCCTCGTCTAAATCATTAATGTACAGTGTAAACAGTTGGGGCCCCAGCACAGAACCTTGCGGTACCCCATTAGTCACTGCCTGCCATTCTGAAAAGTACCCATTTACTCGTACTCTTTGCTTCCTGTCTGACAACCAGTTCTCAATCCATGTCAGCACACTACCCCCAATCCCATGTGCTTTAACTTTGCACATTAATCTCTTGTGTGGGACCTTGTTGAAAGCCTTCTGAAAGTCCAAATATACCACATCAACTGGTTCTCCCTTGTCCACTCTACTAGAAACATCCTCAAAAAATTCCAGAAGATTTGTCAAGCATGATTTCCCTTTCACAAATCCGTGCTGACTTGGACCTATCATGTCACCTCTTTCCAAATGCGCTGCTATGACATCCTTAATAATTGATTCCATCATTTTACCCACTACCGATGTCAGGCTGACCGGTCTATAATTCCCTGTTTTCTCTCTCCCTCCTTTTTTAAAAGGAGAACCTAGGCTTCTCTCTTCTTGCACCCCTTTAGAATTGTACAATTTAGCATATATTGTCTCCACTCATTCTTTGTACCAAAATGTATCACCTCACACTTTTCTGGGTTGAATTTCACCTGCCATGTACTCCCCCATTCCACCAACCTGTCTATATCCTCTTGAGGTCTATTACTATTATCCGCATTGTTTACTACACTTCCAAGTTTTGTGTCGTTTGCAAATTTCGAAATTGTGCCCTGTATCCAATGTTCCTGCAGCAGTGGTCCTAGTACTGAACCTTGGGGAACTCCACTGTATACCTCTCTCCAGTCCAAAAAAAACCCATTCACCTCAACTCTTTTTTCTATCCCTTAGCCAATTTTGTTTCCATGCTGTTACTGCCCCTTTTATACCAATAGGTGGTTCTTTCTCAAACGCCATTTGAAGGTCCATATACAAATCTGCCCTCATCCACCCTCTCTGTTACCGCATCAAAAATTCAATCAACTTAGTCAAACATCATTTGCCCTTACCAAATCCATACTGGCTCTCCTTTCAGAGTGCATGCTTATCCAAGTAACTGGTAATTTTCTCATGGATTATTGTTTTGCATAGCTTGTTTTCTACGGTTCTATGGCTCTATGGCTCATTTATAAAGCCAAGGATCCATATTTCGTGTTGGCAGACTGTAACTAATGTGGTACCGCAACGATCAGTGCTTGGGCCTCAGCTCTTCGCAATCTAGGCCAATGATTTGGATGAGGGGACCAAATGTAATATATCCAAGTTTGCTGATGATACAAAGCTAGGAGGGAATGTAAGTTGTGAAGAGAATGCAAAGAGGCTTCAAGGGGAATATAGACTGGGCAAGAAGATGGCAAAAGGAATTAAATGTGAAGTTATCCACTTGAGTAGGAAAAATAGAAAAGCAGAGTATTTTTTAAATGGTGAGAGATTGGGAAATGTTGGTGTTCAGAGGGATCTGGGTGACTTTGTAGAAGAATCACTGAAAGTTAACATGCAGGTACTGCAAGCAATTAAGAAAGCAAATGGTATGTTGGCCTCTTAGACTCAACTCCTATTACAAGAGGAGTTGAGTCTAAGAGTAAAGATGCCTTTCTGCAATTTTTGCGGCCATTGATGGCGGGCAAGATGGCGGCGGCCCAACCACCGGCCGTCTCCAATCCGGCGACATTGGGTGGCGAGGGATGAGGAAACTGGTAAAACCAATGCGCACCAGGGGCCGGGGGGCCATGGGCGGCGAGAATCGGCGGGTGATGAGGATCGGAGGACCGGCAGGAATCGGAAGGCAGCGAGGACCCAGGGAAGGTACAGCACGGACCAGCAGTGAGGCCGGGACCCAGGGAAGGTACAGCATGGACCAGCAGCAAGGTTGGGAGGCCGAGTCCAACAGCGAGGTCGGGAGATCGAGGCCAGCAGCGAGGCCGGGACACGAGGCCAGAATATGTGTGGTCACTAGTAAAGAACCAACGACCAAAGCTTGAGTGGCTGGAGAGTGAGCGGAAAAGCGCAGGAGAGCAGCGTGCTGGAGCTACAGTGTCAGTATTTTATGGAACAATTCACAGGCTGCTCCAAGATTAATGCACTCACCTACACTGTAATCTCTGCAATTATATAGGGCCCTGGTGAGACCACACCTGGAGTAGTGTGTACAATTTTGGTCTCCCTACCTAAGGAAGAATATACTTGCCACAGAGGGAGTGCAACAAAGGTTCACTAGATTGATTCCTGAGATGGGGAGATTGAGTAGACTAGGCCTATATTCTCTAGAGTTTAGAAGAATGAGAGGTGATCTCATTGAAACATACAAAATTCTTACAGGGCTTGACAGGGCAGATGCAGGGAAGAGGTTTTCCCTGGCTGGGAAGTCTAGAACCAGGGGTCACAGTCTCAGAATAATGGGTCGGCCATTTAGGACAGAGATGAGAAATTTCTTCACTCAGAGGGTGGTGAATCTTTGGATTTCTCTATCCCTTGAGGTGGTGGATGTTCAGTTGTTGAGTATATTCAAGACAGAGAGGGATAGATTTTTGGATATTAAGGGAATCAACAGAGATGGGGAAAGTGCAGGAAAGTGGAGTTGAGGTAGAAGATCAGCCATGATCGTATTAAATGGTGGAGCAGGCTCGAGGGGCCAAATGGCCTACTCCTGCTCCTATTTCTAATGTTCTTATGTTCTCAACTTGTCCTGCCACTTTCAAAAACTTGAACACGTACACGCCCAGGTCTCTCTGTTCCTACATCCACTTTAAAATTGGACCATTCCGTTTTTATTGCCTCTCCTCATTGTTCCTACCAAAATGTATCATTTCATACTTCTCTGCATTAAATTTCATCTGCTATGTATCTACAAGTCTGTCTCTGTCCTCCTGAAGTATGTTACTATCCACCTCACTGTTTACAACATTTCCGAGTTTCGTGTCATCTGCAAACTTTGAAATTATTCCCTGTATACCCAAGTCCCAGTCATTAATGAGAGGTGATCTTATTGAAATGTGTAAGATTATGAGGGAGCTTAACAGGTTGGATACAGAGAGGATGTTTCCACTGATAGGGGAGACTAGAACTAGAGGGCATAACTGAGATGAGGAGAAATTTCTTCTCTCAGAGAGTTGTGGATCTGTGGAATGCGCTGCCTCAAAGAGCTGTGGAAGCTGGGACATTGAATAAATTTAAGACAGAAATAGACAGTTTCTAAAACGATAAGGGAATAAGGGGTTATGGAGAGCGGGCAGGAAAGTGGACCCGAGTCCATGATCGGATCAGCCATGATCGTATTGAATGGCGGAGCATGCTCGAGGGGCCATATGGCCTACTCGTGCTCCTATTTTTTATGTTCTTATGTTAATGTATATTTAAAAAGTCAGGACCAGAATTGAAACCAAAGCAAACTGAAGTGACATTCCCTGACCACACATGGACACTAGAATTTGTGGTCTCAGTTCACTTCATTCAATTTGGGCCTTAATGTGTAATTTACACACAAATTTACCATTGGTGCAATGCTGAAACCACTTTGCACTCTTATTAAATATGTAGTATAACTCCACTCTAAATTGCAATCTTTCGAGTTCTGACAAATTGCAAACATCGAAAACATTATCTCCTCTAATTATAGATGGTGACAGGTATGCTGTATATTTCCATCATTTTCTGATTGTTTGATATTTTTGTGTGATGTGAGAATCTTTAAAGTTCTTGTATGAATCATTCTCTGCGTTATTTTCCACATTTTCAAACAATATGAGAGAAATAGAGAGAGAGAAGTGATCAAATATCAGTACTCTATTGAACATCACAAAGGAAATTCAAATTCAAATATAATAACTATAAATTATGTATATCCACGTGCTTCCTATCTGTCAGACTTCAGGCATCACACACTGTGTCATGCTTAAGGGAGGGAATAAGGTTGAATAGAATTTTTTAAAATTCGTTCCAGGATGTGAGCATCCCTAATTGCCCTTGAAAAGGTGGTAGTGAGCCGCATTTTTGAACCGCTGCAGTACGTATAGTGAAGGTGCTCCCACAGTGCTGTTAGGGAGGGAGTTCCAAGATTTTGACCCAGCGACGATGAAGGAACGGCAATATATTTCCAAGTCAGTATGTAACTTGGAGGGGAACTTGTAGGTGATGTTGCTGTCATGTATTCAACTATCATTGTAACCCATGTATAAGCTGACCTAAATTGTACACCTTGAGAACATTGACCACAATGGGCAAGCTTGTGGGAGACACTCCTAACCTGGACTTTCAGGTATAAAAGGGGAAGCTCCACCCACCTTCATCATTTGAGGTCTTGGTAATAAAGGTAACTAGTCACAGAGTGACCTTCTCTCAAGTATGGGCCTCGTGTGCATTTATACTGTAAAGTAAGGACATATCAGTTGCTCTCATTCGCCTGCTGTCCTTGTCCTTCTAGGTGGTAGAGGTCGCTGATTTGGGAGGTGCTGCTGAAGAAGCCTTGGCGAGTTGCTGCAGCGCATCTTGTAGATGGTACACACTGCAGCTATGGTACGCCGGTGGTGGAGGGAGTGAATGTTGAAGGTGGTGGGTGGGGTGCCAATCAAGCGGGCTGCTTTGTTCTGGATGGTGTCGAGCTTCTTGATGTGTTGTTGGAGCTGCACTCATCCAGGCAAGTGGAGCGTATTGCATCACATTGCTGACTTGTGCCTCGTAGATATTGGAAAGGCTTTGGGGAGTCAGGAGGTGAACCACTCACCACAGAATACCCAGCCTCTGAACAGTTCTTGTTACCACAGTATTTATGTGGGTGGTCCAGTTAGGTTTTTGGACAATGGTGACCCCCCAGGATATTGATGGTGGGAGTTTCGGTGATGGTATTGCCGTTGAATATCATGGGGAGGTGGTTGGATTCTCACTGGATGGAGATGGTCATTACCTGGCACTTGTGAGGCGTGAATGATTGATACTTGCCACTTATCAGCCCAAACCTGAATGTCGTCCAGGGCGTAATGCATGTGGGCATGGACTGCTTTATTTTCTGAGAAGTTGTGAAGGGCACTGAACACTGTGCAGTCATCAACGAACATTCCCACTTCTGACTTTATGATGGAGAGAAGGTCATTGATGAAGCAGTTGAAGGTGCTTGGGCCTAGGATACTGCCCTGAGGAACTCCTGCAGCGATGTCCTGGGTCTGGGATGATTGATCTTCAACCACCACAACCATCTTCCTTTGTGCTAGTTGTGGTTGTTGAAGATCAATCATCCCAGCCAGTCAGTGGAGCATTTTCCCCCTGATTCCCAGTGACTTCAATTTTACTCGGGCTCCTTGATGCCACACTCGATCAAATGCTGCCTTGATGTCAAGGGCAGTCATTCTCACCTCACCTCTGAAATTTAGCTCCTTTGTCCATGTTTGCACCAAGGCTGTAATGAAGTTTAGAGCCGAGTGGTCCTGGCGGAACCCAAACTGAGCATCAGTGAACAGATTACTCGTGAGTAAGTGCTATTTGATAGCACTGTCGTTGACACCTTCCATCACTTTGCTGATGATTGAAAGTAGACTGATGGAGCGGTAATTGGTTGGATTGGTTTTGTCCTGCTTTTTGTGGACAGGACATCCCTGTGCAGTTTTCCACAATGTCAGGTAGATGCCAGTGGTGTAGCTGTACTGGAAGGTTGGGGCAATGATGCAGCCCTGTTTGACCCGGTCCGGACGTGGATTGAGTCGGTAATGCATCTGTTGGTAAGGATCACGTCGTCATGGAGCAGGCGGAGGATGGTGACGAACTTTTGGGGGTATCCGAAATGGAGGAGGATGCTCCATAGACTCTCACGGTTGACAGTGTCAAAGACCTTTTTAAGGTTGAAGAAGGCTATGTATAAGGGCTGTAGTAATACCCGCCCTCCTGTATGGCAAAGAGACATAGACCATATACAGTAGATATCTCAAGTCGCTGGAGAAATACCTGCAACGATGCCTCCGCAAGATCCTACAAATCCCCTGGGAGGACAGACGCACCAACATTAGCGTCCTTGACCAGGCCAACATCCCCCAGCATTGAAGCACTGACCACACTTGATCAGCTCCGCTGGGCAGGCCACATCATTCTCATGCCACAAACAAAACTCCCAAAGCAAGCCTTCATGGCAAATGAGCCAAAGATGGGCAGAGGAAACGTTACAGGGACACCCTCAAACCTCCCTGAAAAAGTGCAACATCCCCACTGACACCTGGGAGTCCCTGGCCAAAGACCGCCCTAAGTGGAGGAAGTGCATCCGGGAGGGCGCTGAGCACCTCGAGTCTCATCGCCGAGAGTGTGCAGAAACCAAGCGCAGGCAGCGGAAAGAGCGTGCGGCAAACCTGTCCCACCCACCCTTTCCCTCAGCGACTATCTGTCCCACCTGTGACAGGGACTGTGGTTCTCGTATTGGACTGTTCAGCCGCCTAAGAACTTATTTTAAGAGTGGAAGCAAGTCTTCCTCGATTCTGAGGGACTGCCTATGATGATGATGATGATGAGCTGTACTGGAACAGCTTGACTAGACGTGCGACTTGTTCTGGGGCACAGGTCTTCAGCGCGACAACCAGGATGTTGTCGGGCCCCATAGCCTTTGCTGTATCCAGTGCACTCAGCCACTTCTGGATATCATGTGGAATTAATTGAATTAGCTTACAACTGGCTTCTGTGATGGCGGAGACCTCAGGAAGAGGCTGATAAAGATCATCTACTTGGCACTTGTGGCTGAAGATAGTTGAAAATGCATCAGCCTTTTCTTTTGTACTTGCGCACTGGGTTCCGCCATCATTGAGGATGGGGATATTCATGGAGCCTCCTCCTCCTGTTAGTTGTTTAATTCTCCACCACCATTCATGACTGAATGTGGCAGGACTGCAGAGCTTTGATCTGATCCGTTGTTTGTGGGATTGCTTATAGCATTCTGCTTCCGCTGCTTAGCATGCATGTAGTCCTGTGTTGCAGCTTCCCCAGGTTGCTACCTCATTTTTAACTACACCTGGTGCTGCTCCTGGCACACTTTTCTGCACTCCGCATTGAACCAGAGTTGGTCCCCTGGCTTGATGCTAATGGTAGAGTGAGGGATATGCCGGGCCATGAGGTTACAGATTGTGGTGGAATACAATTCTGCTGCTTCTGATGGCCCACAGCGCCTCATGGATGCCCAGCTATGAGCTGCTAAATCTGTTCTGAATCTATCCCATTTAGCACGGTGGTAGTGCCACACAATACGACGGAGGATTTCTTCAGTGTGAAGACGGAACTTTGTCTCCACAAATGACTGTGCGGTGATCACTGCTACCAATGCTATAATGGACAGGTGCATCTGCAACAGATAGATTGGTGAAGACGAGATCAAGTAGGTTTTTCTCCTCGTGTTAGTTCTCTCACCACCTGCTGCAGGCCCAGTCTGGCAGCTATGTCCTTCAGGACTCGGCCAGCTCGGTCAGTAGTGGTACTACTGAGCTACTCTTGGTGTTGAACATTGAAGTCCCTACCTAGAGTACATTCTGTGTCCTTGCTGCCCTCAGTGCTTCTTCCAAATAGTGTTCAACATGGAGGAGTACTGATTCATCAGCTGAAGGAGGGCGGTAGGTGGTAATCAGCAGGAGGTTTCCTTGCCCATGCTTGACCTGAAGCCATGAGACTTCATGGGGTCTAGAGTTGAGAACTCTCAGGGCCTCCCGACTGTATATCACTGTGCTACCATCTCGGGTGGGTCTATCCTGCCGGTGGGATAGGACATACCCAGGGATGGTGATGGAAGAGTTTGGGACATTGGCTGAAAATATGATTTTGTGAGTATGACTATGTCAGGCTGTTGCTTGACAAATCTGTGGGACAGCTCTCCCAATTTTGGCACAAGTCCCCAGATGTTAGTGAGGAGGACTTTGCACTGTCGACTGGGCTGGGTGTGCTGTTGTCGTGTCCAAAGCCGGTAAATGACAGGATAAATGCTGAGAGGCTACACTTACTGGAGTGTTTAGAACTAGTCTAGGGATAACGGGGTTGGCATTTAGGACTGAGACGAGGAGAAATTTCTTCACTCAGAGTGTTATGAATCTTTGGAATTCTCTACCCCAAGAAGGCTCAGTCTGGATGCTCAGTCATTGAATATAGTCAAGACTGTAAGAATTATTTATGACTTTCGCACCTCCCACTTTAGCTGTTGGAATGGGATTTGTAGACCTGAATCCACCTTAACAAAAACACATAGATACATCACCTCTCTGAGATCTTTTATTTAACCATTAATGCATGGATTTAATAAGAAACACAACTTGTCAGCGCAGGCATGCCGAGCCGAATGGTCTCCTTCTATGCTGTAAGTTTCCAGACCTGTTCTGGAGTCTTCAAGTGTCTGGTGACCAAAACGCCGATCACCTGAAGTCTGTTGAAACCTTTAGACGTCTTCTTTCCATTAGACCAGGACATGTTGTGGAGCTGAGTCCACGGCCAGATCAGCCATGATCTTGTTGAAGGCGGAGCAGGCTCGAGGGGCTAGATGTTCCTAATTCTTATGTTCTTATGTTCTTATGTTTGTCCTGGCTGACTGCAGTAAACGAGCTAGGTATTATTAAGTTCTTATATTCTTTGTGTCCAGACTTCTCGCATGTGATTTTCACATGGACGTCTCAATGATTGAACCAGAAGGGGAACAGCCATGCTTGAAGGAACCAAAGTTTAGAGGGGTTATTTCACCACTCAAATTGCTGCTGGATAAGAAACAATTGAAGTTTAATGAGTGTCTTATCTCAAGACAGTACCGACTGGTCCCATAGCAACCCAAGATTTATCCTTGGTTACAAGCTGCTTTTGTCTGACATATTGGCCTGGAATTTATGGTCAGCGGCAAGCGATGGCACTCGTCGCTCACCTCCAAGAAAGTTGCCCACAAAGATCTCATGATCTCTGTGACATTGATTTCAGCTCTCCCAAACTTTGCTTGAATCTGGCGCCAAATAAAACAAATCTCCAGTGTCCAGCAACAGGTGTCATCATGTTGGCTAAGCAGTCAATCACATTGAAGAATTTTCACAGACAGCAAATCAGGAAGTAAAATGCACAGATTCTAATTTACCTTTTATAAATTTTACAGAGAGTAAAATAAAGATTGGGACATACACATAGGATTATGGTAGAAACTGAAATAGCATAAACAAACTTAAAAAAATATTGTTTTAAAAACCATGTAATTCTTAATCATATTAATGAAAAAAATTGACATTCCATAAATATAACATTCATTTTTCAGAGCCAGAACGGTTGTACAACAGTCAATATGCTATTAAAACCTCATTTACATCTCTTTCAACAGGGGCGTGGGGGGGTTAACATCAGAGGCCACTCTCTGCTCTGTCTGTCGCTCTGATTCTCTCCTCCCCTCCCGCTCTCGCTGGTTCATCTCTCACTTTGCCTCCTCCCCTCCCTGCCTCTCTCACTCTGTGCCTTTCTCAGTCAGATCGGGGCCCCGCTACATAAAAATGGAACCAGAAGGAGTTTGTTTCTTATCCAGCAAAATTGTTTAACAGCGATATTCCAGCGCAATGAGGGCAGTTTTCATCCTTCAGTGTCATTTCAATTGATTGCCGACTCTGCAGAGTTCCACAGCGCAACCTGTGGCGGAGCAGGGAATGATTGACGGCAACTTCAGGATTTCCACGTTTATCTGCGCATACGCTAAATCCTGAAGTTGCAGAGTTTCAGTTTCAGAGGGACAATGACGGCGAACGCTGACAGTTTTGCCGTCACTACTACTGCAAAAACCAGGGCAGCGTGTGTTTAAAAGGTTCTTCCATATTCCTGTTCCTCAACTTGCATTTTAATGTGGTTTAGCCATCATTAAAAGATCTTGTTGTTGTTAGGGATGTTTAAAGCAGATTTTTCCTTCAACTGAGATTGATAGAGTTTTGGACTCTAATTAGGGCTAAATATTTGGGTGCGCCCCATTTGGGGGTGGTGGGTGGTAACACACACGGGGTGCGAGACTTTGCGGCAGGCGTAGAAGTCTCACCTCTCATGAGAAATTGGCAAAATCAAGCGCTCCACTTCCTTTCTGGGGCGGGAGCGGGCGCACAGCTGGGGGGGGAGGGGCATTGCCGCATAGGAGGGGCTCTTCCCTGAATTAAAGGGATCGGGCCAAACTACATATTCTCCATTAATGAAAAGATCCTACCTGTGGAGCGGAGGCACTCGAGCAGAGGCTGGGCTGACTGATTGCGGCATAGACCCCGCGTCCAAAGCAGAAAAGGGACGCACAAGAAAACCGGCCTTTTTTTTTGAACAGCAGCCCCCCTCCCTTTCAACTTTCACCCCGCTATCGGCCTGCCGCCCGGTACACGTCCCCTGAAGCTGTCACTGTCATCGCCCGGTGCAATTTCAGGGAGCGATACCCAATTTAGGGTCCGGGGCGCTAACGGGGCACTGCACATGGTGATGATGTCAGCATCGCCGGCGCAGTAGAGCGGGGTGCTACGTTTAACCGCCACCGCTAAACTCCTGCCAAATTTAGCGGGAGTCGTTAGCGGCACCTCGCCCAGTCACAAAGTCATTTGTGCCCTTTAACGGGAGGCACAAATTATCTGAATTTCTCCTCCTAAGGGTATCACGGGATATGGGGCGGAGAAATGTAGTCGAGGTAGAAGAGCAGCCATGATCGATTGAATGATGGAGCAGGCTCGAGGGACTGTACGGCCCATGTCTCCTCCTATTTCTTATATTCTTATAAAACAAAGGCAATAATTTGTAATGTAAAGTCTCCAGTGGTGAAATACGAGAAGGACAATAACTGCAACTGTTAACTGACTTTTGAACAAGCACACCCAGTTTTTAAATTAACAGCATTTAACTTTTACAGTCTACAGGGACAGACACCTATATTTCAGCAGACTATTACAACATGTTTTACATTATAAAAGGTTCCTGTACTTATAACATATGCATTGCTCTGACATAATGTGAGCAATGCCACATGATATTCATTCATCATCATAGGCAGTCCCTTGGAATCGAGGAAGACTTGCATCCACTCTTAGTATGAGTTCTTAGGTGTCTGTACAGTCCAATACAAGAACCACAGTCTCTGTCACAGGTGGGACAGACAGTGGTTGAAGGAAAGGGTGGGCGGGGAGTCTGGTTTGTCGCACGCTCCTTCCGCTGCCTGCGCTTGAGTTCTGCATGCTCTCGGTGACGAGACTCGAGGAGCTCAGTGCCCTCCTGGATGCACTTCTCCCACTTAGGGCGGTCTTTGGCCAGGGACTCTCAGGTGTCACTGGGAATGTCGCACTTTATCAGGGAGGCTTCAAGGATGTCCTTGTAACGTTTCCACTACCCACCTTTGGCTCGTTTGTCGTGGACGAGTTCCAAATAGAGCGCTTGCTTTGGGAGTCTCGTGTCTGGCATGCGAACTATGTGGCCTGCCCAGCAGAGCTGATCAAGTGCGTTCAATGCTTCAATGCTGGGGGATGTTGGCGCATCTGTCCTCCCAGGGGATTTGTAGGATCTTGCGGAGACATCGTTGATGGTATTTCTCCAGTGACTTGAGGTGGTCTACTGTACATGGTCCATGTCTCTGAGCCATACAGGAGGGCGGATATTACTATGGCCCTATAGACCATGAGCTTGGTGACAATTTTGAGGGCCTGGTCTTCAAACACTCTTTTCCTCAGGCGGCCAAAGGCTGCACTGGCGCACTGGAGGCAGTGTTGGATCTCGTCGTCAATGCCTGCTCTTGTTGATGGAAGGCTCCCGAGATAAGGGAAGTGATCCACGGTGTCTAGGGCCGCGCCGTGGATCTTGATGTCTGGGGGGCAGTGCTGTGCGGCGAGGACAGGCTCTTGTCGTACTGATGTTTAGCGTAAGGTCCATGCTTTCGTACGCCTCAATAAATACGTCGATTATGTCCTGGAGTTCAGCCTCTGTGTATGCGTAGCTCGACGACAGAGGTTGGGGTAGTCTTGAACTTGGCCTGGAGACGGCAAAGGTTGAACAGCTTCCCTCTGCTACTGTAGTTTAGTTCCACTTGTCAACTGTGAGGTGGAGCATAGCAGCGAGGAAGATTGAGAAGAGGGTTGGGGTGATGACGCAGCCCCGTTTGACCCCGGTCCAGACGTGGATTGGGTCTGTGATGGATCCGTTGGTAAGGATCATGGCCTGCATGTCGTTGTGGAGCAGGCGGAGGATGGTGATGTACTTTTGGGGGCATCCAAAACAGAGGAGGACGCTCCATAGACCCTCGCGGCTGACAGTGTCAAAGGCCTTTGTAAGGTCGAAGGCGGCCATGTATAAGGGCTGGCGCTGTTCCCTGCATTTTTCCTGCAGCTGTCGCGCTGCAAAAACCATGTCCGTTGTGCCCTGGAGGGGCCGAAATCCACACTGATTCCGGGAGGAGTTCCTCGTTCACGGAGAGAAGACAGTTGAGGAGGACAGTACTACGTTAAATAGCGAGGGTTAAAATGGATAACTGGCGAGTTTGAGTCTGACAGTACGAACTGTATGCGGGGAACAATCCCTGTGCCGGAACAGGTTGGCCCAAGGCCCACTCAATATTGGATTTCATTTAAGTAGATGTAAATAGCCTCATTTAAATTCGGACAGCGTGCTGTGGGTGTCTACTGGACGTCCTCAGGCACTCAAGAGGTGAAAGAATGTGAATTTAACTCACTGCATTACCAGTGTAAACATCTTAATCTTTTGTAAGTAGTCACAACATTCTGCCGTTTTAAACTTAAGAAATTGCACTGTATCATCTCCATTGAAGTACAAGAGGCAAATATCTTCTCAGAACATTTTTATTGTAACTGCAGCATACAAGAGGACTACAACTCTCAATCAACAGGGAAGCCACAAAAGCCTCGAAAACAAATGATCAGACTTTAGCTGTAATTGTAATTCTGTTTAACAGTTATTCCAAGGAAGTGAAGTTAAATTTGAACACAACATTAGTTAGGTCAAAGCATGACTAATGTGTACTGTGTTGGGAAACCATTATTAGAAAGATATTAGGGTAATGCAAAGGATACAGTAGAGATTTATTAGAATGATACCAGAAATGAGAGATTATAGTATGAATGACTTAAACAATTGGAGCTTTTGTCACTGCAACGGGGAAGGTTAAGGTGGAACCTGATACAGGTTTTCAAAATCATGAAAAGTTTTCAGCTGGTAACAATTTCCATTGGTTGGTGAATCAGAAACAAGGAGAAATTGAGTGATTATCATTAGAAGAATGAAGGGGGAAGTTGGAAGAATATTTTCACACTTTATTATTAGAACATAGAATGCTTTATGAGAAATAGCTATCGAGACAAAGACTTTATAGTTTAAACTAGAACAGGATAAGCATTTGAAAATGATACTAAGAAAGGGTGGGGACATATGATTAGATGAATTAACTTCAAGAGAAGAGTTAATGCCTTCACAGGCATGATGGACTGATTGGCTCCCTTCTGGAGTAAAAACAGAAAATGCTTGAAACGCTCAGATGATCAGGCAGCAGCTGTGGAAAGAGAAACAGAGTTAACGTTTCAGGTCTGTGATCCTTCATCAGAACTGGAAAAAGTTAGAGATGTAACAGATTTTTAAGCCAAAATGGAAGGTCTGTGATAGGATGGAAGGCAGGAGAGATTAAAAGACAAAAGGGACGATAGTGCAAAGCAAAAGGAGATGGTAATGGGACAAGTAAAGAACTAAAAGATGAGTCTAGATGAGGTGTAAATGGGTATAGCTAATTCATAACAGCTGCCATGTGAGAGATAAAAAAAATAGGGGCAGAGTTTATGGTCTAAAATTGTTGAACTCGATGTTGAGTCCAGAAAGCTGTAAAGTACCTAATCGACAGATGAGGTGCTGTTTCTCGAGCTTATGTTGTGCTTCATTGGAACAGTGTAAGAGGCCGAGGATGGAGAGATCAAAGTGGGAGTGGAGCGGAGAATTAAAGTGGCAGGCGACTAGAAGCTGAGGTTACGCTTATGAACTTAAAAAAAAATTGTTCATGGGAAGTGGGCGTCGCTGGCAAGGCCAGCATTTATTGCCCATCCCTAATTGCCCTTGAGAAGATGGTGGTGAGCTGCCTTCTTCAACCGCTGCAGTCCGTGTGGTGAAGGTACTCCCACAATGCTGTTAGGAAAGGAGTTCCAGGATTTTGACCCAGCGACGATGAAGGAACGGCGATATATTTCCAATTCAGGATGGTGTGTGACTTGGAGGGGAACATGGAGGTGGTGGTGTTCTCATGTGCCTGCTGCCCTTGCCCTTCTAGCTGGTAGAGGTCACGGGTTTGGCTGATGCTGCCGTACAAGCCTTGGTGAGTTCCTGCAGTGCATCTTGTAGACGGTACACACTGCAAGCACGGTATGGTCTGTGATGGAGGGAGTGAATGTTTAAGGTGGTGGATGGGGTGCCAATCAAGTGGGCTGTTTTGTCCTGGGTGGTGTCGAGCTTCTTGTTGGAGCTGCATTCATCCATACAGTGCCTTGTGGAAAGGCTTTGGGGAGTTAGGAAGCGAGACACTTGCTGCAGAATACCCAGCCTCTGAACTGTTCTTGTTGCCACAGTTAATTGTCCAGTCAATGGTGACCCCCAGGATGTTGCTGCTGGGGGATTCGGTGATGTATTAGTATTAGTAGTATTAGGCAGTCCCTCGTATCGAGGATGACCTGCTTCCACACCAAAAAGGGATGAGTTCACAGATGTTTCAACGTGGGGTGGCCATTGTACACCAGCCACCACACAGGCTTGACAGAGCTAGGTCTTGATCCAGTGGCAAGAGTTAACCAAGATGACTGGAGACCAAGCTCTGCTGCATGGGCCTAGTGCACACGCACGTACTCCCACTTTGATGTCTCCAAGATAAGAGGAGACTAATTGATGTCCTGTTATTGACTGCTCCATTTTTGATTGGGGCGGAGGAGTGGTGAGATATTGGAACCCAGGAGCATCGTGATTGGGGCCAGGGGAGGCGAGTGTTTGGGGCCCAGAAGAGGCGAGGGTCCAGGGACAGCACGGGCCAGCCCACACTAGAGAGCAGAGAACTGACATTCGATATGATATTTAAACAAGTCCAATATGTCTCCGAGCTACACTCGTAGTGGTAAAACAGCTTTTTCCTCATGGAACGTGCAGCTCTGAGTTCCTGGCCCAATTACAAAAATAAAGTGCAACATTAACTGAGCCTAAAATGAACAACAAAATGGGTTTAGTCCAAGGTTATCAAAGTAATCCTATCAAAATCAGATGGAATTTAGCTTCATACCAAAACCTCTTCTTCCAGTTGTTTAATTTGGAATCAAATCAACAATTTTCCCTAAAGATATATCCAGCATGAGGGATAAACACCAAACCCTAGAATCCAAATAGGTAATTTCAGGTCTAATTAGTAAAATACAGTTAGCTCACTTTAGATCAGAAGAAATAGGTAACATTCTTGCTCAGAACAAGCAAATGTCCCTCTGAGCCATCATAAGGTCATTAAAGGGGGATGCCATGATCCAGCACTGTCTGTGGGGACCACCCCTCATACGGGCACATCTTGAGAAATCTCAGGCATGCAATCGTGCTTTTCTATCCACTAATTTTAATGGATCTAAAATCAATGGCTGAAAGCAATTTCATGCTGGGGGTAGCAGGTCATGGAATCACCCTGTCCTGTTACAAGTTTCATGGTCTTATAGCTGTTGATTGGCTCAATAACACTAAAAGTGGCCTCATAGTAGCTTTGATGATCCAGTGGCCTACAACAAGTCACTAACCATCAGTTGAGGGAAGTGAAGTGCGATGGAGATCATGTGGTATGATTCTGATTTAGTTGTGTAAATATAGCTTACATCGCTACACCAGAGTAAAACATGACATTGCACGAACTTTGCTGGAAATGGTTAAAGAGAGACAACAGCCTGGCTGTTTGTCCAAGTACAGAAGTTCTAAAAACTCATCTGTTTCTTTTATTGCACTTATGAACCACAAATGTTAACATAGTATACCCAGATTCTCACCACTCAGACGCGGTTAAGTCCAAACTAAACTGAAGAGAAGTTAAAATAAACAGAATGGGTAAGATTATCCAACCATCTCACTCTTTCTATATTAGCTACACCGCATCTACTAACTATGCCACTGTTTTTGTGCTCCTGACCAAAACATTTGCGAGTGGCACAGACTGAGATGGAACAAGAGAAGAGATCAAAACAGTTGGGGATTGGGTTTACTGGATCTTGGCTGGATGCCAGAGACCTGGATCCAGTAACAGTTCTTTTTCACACAGACAGCCACAGTTTTTTTTACACATCCATAAAATAACACGGTTAATGTTCAATGTTGATTTTTTTCTCTCTGAAAGACCCAGGCCAAATTGAGCTTGTGTTCATAAAGCCGAAGTAAGTGTTTGTTTGGGAAGATTTGATTTCTTAAAAAAACAACTTTGTTCATTTACTACAAACACCTTAATTCATGTTACCAAACAGTACAAGGTAATAAACACCTCACTAATTTGATAGTTAATTACTTGTAACTGCAGATTATTCAAAAAGGATACTTTATAATGTTTGAGAAGCAGTGGAATTACAGCCATGGATCTACTGGATCCAAACTACTTCATCTGTTCTTCCCCATGGCATCATGGGTAAATGCTCCACCAGGTGTGGTTCCTGACTCAAATACATCATAAGCTTCTAGGTGTGATTCAAAGTCTATGCTGACTTAACTGGTCTCAGCCAGAGCAGCAGTGGAAGTGCTACAATTGTCCTCAATTTGCCTGTGCTAGGAAGAGGAAAACAAATCCCCAGACTCCTGATCTTGATTATTATCTAGTGCTCTCCAATGGAAAGTGTGCATTGGTGTGAACATCGGGTGAGGTTTGGACTTTTGACAAGGTCCCACACAAGAGATTGGTGTGCAAAACCAAAGCACATGGTTTTGGGTGTAATGTACTGACGTGGATAGAGAACTAGTTGGCAGACAGGAAGCAGAGAGTCGGGATAAACGCGTCTTTTTCAGAATGGCAGGCAGTGACTAGTGAGGTGCCGCATGGCTCAGTGCTGGGACCCCAGCTCTTTACAATATACATTAATGATTTAGATGAAGGAATTGAGTTTAATATCTCCAAGTTTGCAGATGATACTAAACTGGGTGGCGGTGTGAGCTGTGAGGAGGACGCTAAGAGGCTGCAGGGTGACTTGGACAGGTTAAGTGAGTGGGCAAATGCATGGCAGATGCAGTATAATGTGGGTAAATGTGAGGTTATCCACTTTAGGGGCAAAAACACGCAGGCAGAATATTATCTGAATGGCGGCAGATTAGGAAAAGGGGAGATGCAAGGAGACCTGGGTGTCATGGTACATCAGTCATTGAAAGTTGGCATGCAGGTACAGCAGGCAGTGAAGAAGGCAAATGGTATGTTGGCCTTCATAGCTAGGGGATTTGAGCATAGGAGCAGGGAGGTCTTACTGCAGTTGTACAGGACCTTGGTGAGGCCTCACCTGGAATACTGTGTTCAGTTTTGGTCTCCTAATCTGAGGAAGGACGTTCTTGCTATTGAGGGAGTGCAACGAAGGTTCACCAGACTGATTCCCGGGATGGCTGGACTGACATATGAGGAGAGACTGGATCAACTGCGCCTTTTATATACTGGAGTTTAGAAGGATGAGAGGGGATCTCATAGAAACATATAAGATTCTGACTAGACTGGACAGGTTAGATGCGGGAAGAATGTTCTCGCTGTTGGGGAAGTCCAGAACCAGGGGGCAGAGTCTTAGGATAACGGGTAGGCCATTTAGGACTGAGTTGAGGAGGAACTTCTTCACTCAGAGAATTGTTAACCTGTGGAATTCCCTGCTGCAGAGAGCTGTTGATTGTTCATTGGATATATTCCTAAAGGGATCAAGAGGTACGGAGAGAAAGCAAGAAAGGGGTACTGAGGGAATGATCAGCCATGATCTTATTGAATGGTGATGCAGGCTCGAAGGGCCGAATGGCCTACTCCTGCACCTATTTTCTATGTTTCTATGTTTGTCTGTAATGTCTTCACGCTCGAATAGTCTGCCAATACACAAAGATCTACCACTTAGAATCTTACAGCACAGAAGGAGTCCATTCAGCCCATCGTACCTGTGCCGGGTCTTTAAACGGGCTACCAATTAATCCCACTGCCCGCTTTTTCCCCATAGCCCTGCAATTTTTTCCCCTTCAAGTATTTATCCAATTCTCTTTTGTAAGCTACTACTGAATCTGGTTCCACCACCCTCTCAGGCAGTGCATTCCAGATTACAACAACTCGCTGCGTAAAAAAATTCTCATCTCCCTTAGGCAGCAGCATGAGCCAACAGAGGTCAGAAGAAAAGTATTTATTAAAAGGTGGGAATGCAGCATTTGCCTCCCAACCTTGAGGTAATTGGTTTGCGTCACTGTGTAAATGCCTGCTTGACTGCACTTAATTTCATCAGTCCTTGACCAGGCAGTGAGATATAAATGGCACGAGGAAGTGAGATATGTTATCACTGAGTAATGAAAACCTGATGTCAATCTCACCCAATTTAGATTAACATATCATGGGAGATGCTTACAGTGGAGCAATAATGCCATTGATTATCAGGGGGCAGTGGTTAGACTCGCTTGTTGGAGATAGTCGTTGCCTGGCACTTGGGCGGTGCGAATGTCACTTGCCACTTATCAGCCCAAGCCTGAATGTCGCCCAGGTCTTGCTGCATGCAGGCATAGACTGCTCCATTATCTGAGGGGTTGCGAATGGCACTGAACACTGTGCAGTCATCAGCAAACACCCCCACATCTGACCTTATGATGGAGGGAAGGTCGTTGATGAAGCAGCTGAAGATGGTTGGGCCTAGGACACTGCCCTGAGAAACTCCTGCAGCGATGTCCGGAGGCTGTGATGATTGACCTCCAACAACCACAATCATCTTCCTTTGTGCTAGGTATGACTCCAGCCAGTGGAGAGTTTTTCCGCTGATTCCCATTGACTGCAGTTTTACTAGGGCTCCTTGATGCCACACTCGGTCAAATACAGCCTTGATGTCAAGGGCAGTCACTCTCATCTCACCTCTGGAATTCAGCTCTTTTGTCCATGTTTGAACCAAGGCTGTAATGAGATCTGGAGCCGTGGTGCTGGCGGAACCCAAACTGAGCATTGATGAGCAGGTTATTGGTGAGTAAGTGCTGATGATTGAGAGTAGGCTGATAGAGCGGTAATTGGCCGGATTGGATTTGTCCTGCTTTTTGTCAACAGGACATACCTGAGCAGTTTTCCACATTGTCGGATAGATGCTAGTTTTGTAGCTGTACTGGAATAGCTTGACTAGAGACGCGCCTAGTTCTGGAGCACAAGCCTTCAGCACGACAGCTGGGATGTTGTCGGGGCCCATAGCCTTTGCTGTATCCAGTGCGCTCAGCGACTTTTTGATATCACGTGGAATGAATCGAATTGGCTGAAGACTGGCTTTTATGATGATGAGGACCTCAGGAGGAGGCCGATATGAATTGTCCACTTGGCACTTCTGGCTGAAGATGGTTGCAAATGCTTCAGCCTTGTCTTTTGCACTCACGTGCTGGGCTCCACCATCACCAAGGACAGAGATATTCATGGAGCCTCTGCCTCTCCTCATTAGTTGTTTAAAAGTGGGTTGTAATCATAAGGAGGTTTCCTTGCCCATGCTTAACCTGAAACCATGAGACTTTATGGGATCCGGAGTCAATGTTGAAGATTCCCAGGGCCACTCCCTCCTGACTGTATACCACTATGCCACCACCCCTGTGGGTCTGTCCTTCCAGTGGGACAGGACATATCCAGGTGGTGATGGAAGAGTCTGGGACATTGGCTGAAAGATATGATTCTGTGAGTCTGGCTGTTGCATGACTAGTCTGTGTCAAGTCTTGCCTAATCCTAATCTTTTTAGTCTGTGGGACAGCTGTCCCAATTTTGGCACAAGTCCCCAGATGTTGGTGAGGAGGACTTTGCATAGTCGACTGGGCTGGCTGTACCATTGTCGTGTCTGTAGCCAGTGCCGAGGTCGATGCCGGGGTGGTCCATCTGGTTTTATTCTTCTTATTGTTACTCGTAGAGGTTTTGTTACAACTGAGTGGCTTGCTAGGTCATTTCAGAGGGCAGTTGTGTCAACTACATTGCCGTGGGTGTGGAGTCACATGTAGGCCAGACCAGACAAGAACGGCAGATTTCCTTCCCTAAAGTACATTAGTGAACCAGATGGGGTTTTACAACAATCCGAAAGTTTCATGGTCACCATTACTAATACTAGCTTTTTATTCCAGATTTATTTAATTAACTGAATTTAAATTCCCCAGCTGCCGTGGTGGGATTTGAACTCACGCCTCTGGATTAATAATCCAGGCTGCTGGATTACTAGTCCAGTAACATTACCACTATGCTACGGTTCAGGAAGATTTGTTTGGTGGTGGGATCACGCTGGAGGTGGCAGAAATAGCGGAGAATGATATGGTGAATGAGGAGACTGATAGGGTTCCCCTTGTCCTCACATTTCACCCCATCATGGTTCTGGGAGGAGAGGAAGGGGTGAGAGCAGAAGTGCAGGAAATAGAGTGGAGAGTCAAAGGCCATGTCAACCTTGGTAGAAGGGAATCCTCAGTTGAGGAAAAAGGAAGACATATCATCAGAGCAGATGCGACAAATACAGAGAAACTGGGAGAATGGAATAGAGTCCTTACAGGAAGTGTAGTCCAGGTAACTATGGGAGTCAGTGGGCTTATAGTGAATGTTTGTCAACAATCGATCCCCAGAAATGGAGATAGAAAAGTCGAGGAAGTGAAGGGAAGAGTCGGAGATGGACCATGTGAAGGTAAGGGAAGGGTGGGAATTGGAAGCAAAGTGAATGAAATTTTCTAGTTCAGGGTGAGAGAAGGAAATGGCACCGATACAATCATCAATGTACCAGAAAAAGAGATGAGAGAGGGGACCCGAGTAGGACTGGAACAAAGAATGTTCCATGTAGCCTATAGGCATAGCTCAGACCCATGTCGGTTCCCATAACAACACCTTTAATTTGGAGGACGTGAGTGGAATCAAAGGAGAAGTTGTTCAATGTGAGAACAAGTTCAGCCAGGCGAAGGAGGGTGGAGACTGGTTGTGTCTCTGCTCAAGGAAAAAGCGAAGCACCCTCAGGCCATCCTGGTGGGGGATGGAAGTGTAGAGTGATTGGACGTCCATGCGAAAAGGAAATGGTTTGGGGCCAGGAAACTGGAAACTGTTAAAGTGGTGGAGAGTGACGGAAGAGTCAGTGGGAAGAGAGTGAACAAAGGGAGAAAAGATAGAGTCGAGTTGGGAAGAGGTAAGTTCCGCAACCTCCTGTGTTGTAAATTCTATAATTAAGATATCCAACAACGGATGTAGAGTGTTTAGTTCATCATTGCACATTCTTTTTAATAAACATTACTCTCTGTATGTTCTAAGTATATATAAGCCTAGAATTAGTATTAGTGGACTAATAGTTAATAAAGTTCTACAACATTCCTTTGTCTGCTACTTTAACATTAACCCATTCATATTAAATGGCTTAGGAGGAGAAATTCGGGGCTTTTGCGCCTCCCATTAGTGTCGCTGGAGGGCGCTAACGGGACGCAAACGACTTTTCACCGTTACCGATTCCCGTAAAATTCCGCGGGAGTTTAGTGGCAGCGGTAACCAGTATCGCTCCACTCTAACCAATAGCGCCCTGCTCCGCTGCGCCAGCGATGACAATGTCATCACCATGTGCAGTGACCCGTTTTCGCCTCGTTGCGAACATTCGATAGCACCCCCTGAAACCACTTGCGGGGTGACAATTAAAGAGGAGGTGGGGAACTTACCCCCAAAAATAGCCGACTTGCCGGGCGCGGCCTTCTTCCTCCTCGGTCACGGGGCCTTTGTCACAATCTTGCAGCCCAGCACTCTGCTTGTGTGACGGCCTGCTGCTACGGCACCTCGCTCCCTGGTGTTCCAGGGATGGCCCTTTTTCCCACCCGCAGAGTCGGCGGCTTGGCCCTCACCTGTTGCCGGCATGGCCAAACCAGCAGCCGCCATTGTCGGGCCAACTCTAGAGTCAGCCGACAATTAAATTAAGATGGCAGCCGCGGTGCTGGGCCCTCCCCTTTAAGGGGGGCCGCTGCGCTCCAGCCACCGACAGCTTCGTCGCCCCGTGTGGGCCGCCTCCTGGGGTGCCAACTACGGGGTGCGGCGCAAAGCCATTTTCGTCCGCGGTATCCCGCCCTCTGCCCTCGGGTGCAAACCATTTATTGCCTGGCTAGTGCTGGCCGGAGGCGCTAACGGGCCTTGCGCAGAGGAGCAATTTCGGCACCTATGCCTCTATTTATATAGCCCAGGATCCCAGATGCTTTACGAACAGCTTTGTTAACCTGTCCTGCCACCTTCAAAGATTTGTGCCCAAGACTCCCCAGTCTCCCTGTTCTTGCAGCCCTTTTAAAATTGTACCATTTCTTGTGTATGGTCTCTTCTCATTCTTCCTACCAAAATGGATCACTTCTTACTTCTCTACGTTGAATTTTATCTGCCATGTGTCCACCCATTCTGCCAACCTGTCTATGTCTTCAAGTCTATTGCTACCTTCCTCACTGTTTACTACACTTCCAAGTTTCATGTCATCTGCAAATTTCAAAATTATGGTCTGTACCCTACAGTCCAATTAACAGTGCTGGGGAATTCCACACAAAGACACAATGAAAGTCTTTAATTTCTTTTTTCCAACATGTTATAACAAATTGAACCTAAAATGCTTGACCTCAGAATAAATAAAATACTTCCCTAGTTACAGATAATGACAGGAATTTCTTACTTGTTGGATGTGGTTCTCTTATTCTTAGAGCTATGTATGTAAACAGTTACTACGACTGTAAAAAATTGAACAAGCAATAGAAGTGAATACCGATAGTTACTGCTTTTCTTTCATCTTCCACCAGCACATCCACTCATCCAGCAGGGAAGATGAGACAGTCTGAGCTACAGAATTCTCTACAACTGACTTTAATACTACCCTATGTACAAGTAGATTACCTTGTTTTGACCTCGCCCCCCCATAATTCTCCGTTCCCACGAGATAGAGAGCTCCACTGCTGTGCTAGCTTATTCTGGCAAGAAACATTCATTTGAATGCCAGACAAGGGGGAGTTATATCTCCCTCGGCTGGAAGCCCAGTGTTCTAAATCACAATTATTTTTCTTTCAAATGTTATTATTACTGGAATGTGATCATTCATATTGAAGATATTAAAATATGTTGCAATTATTTGTTAAATGCCTCAAACATTCATTAAATACATTCTGTTAAACAGTAGCAGCTATCTGCAGTCCTGCATCACCTATGAAACATTAAAGACACTGAAGTGCTAATAATACATTCTCAGATTTAATTCATTCAATGCAAACAAAGTTCTCAAGCCTTTTTACTTCATGTTTGTGCTGTAACAACAGAACATGAACTTTATTGTGTTCCTAACACAGATGAGACTGCACACAGATGAGACAGTGACCTCAGTCTTTATTAAGACAGTCCAGAGTGAGGAACAGGCTTATATACAGTGCTCCCAAGAGATGCTGGGATCCCTTGGGATTTCAGGGGATGCGCTCCCTGGTGGTGGAACATAGGAGTGCATGCTTTACAGATACACAACATCACTCCTCCCCCCCCCCAAAGTCAAAGTGAAAACTATTTACAAGGTGAGGCGGTTGTGAGCCTTTCTTTCCCTGGTGGACCTCTTTCTCTCGGTACAAATGTCTGTTCTGGTGTGTTGGCTGTGCCCTCACTGGGCTGGCGTGTTGTTGGCCCTGCAGGGCTGCTGGGTGAGCCTGGCCTTGCTGGGCTGTTGGGCGTGATGGGTTCGATTTCCTGGTCCGGGGTGGTGTCGTTGATCCATTGGGTGTGTGTTGTGGGCTCGAAAAAGGCGGTGTCTGCTGTGGGTTGTTCAGGGCAGTCTGTGAACCGCAGCCTCGTTTGGTCCAGGTGCTTTCTGCAAATGTGTCCATTGCCTAGTTTGACTACAAACACCCTACTCCCTTCTTTAGCTGTCACCATGCCCGCGATCCACTTGGGATCATGTCCATAGTTTAGCAAATACACAGGGTCATTCAGATCAATTTCCCATGACACAGTGGCGTGACCATCGTTCACATTTTGTTGCTGCCGCCTGCTCTCTACCTGATCATGCAGATTGGGGTGAACCAGCGAGAGTCTGGTTTTAAGTGTCCTTTTCAAGAATAGCTCAGCCGGGGGCACCCCTGTGAGCGAGTGGGGTCTTGTGCAGTAGCTGAGCAGTAGTTGGGACAGTCGGGTTTGGAGTGAGCCTTCTGTGACACGTTTAAAGCTCTGTTTGATCGTTTGTACTGCCCGCTCAGCCTGCCCATTGAAGGCTGGTTTAAACGGGGCTGAGGTGACATGTTTGATCCCATTGTGTGTCATGAATTCTTTAAATTCGGCACTGGTGAAACATGGCCCATTGTCACTGATCAGTATGTCAGGCAGGCCGTGGTGGCAAACATGGCCCTCAGGCTTTCAATGATGGCAGTGGCGGTGCTTCCCGACATTATTTCACATTCAATCCATTTTGAAAAAGCATCCACCACCACCAGGAACATTTTACCGAGAAACGGGCCCGCATAGTCGACATGGATCCTCGACCATGGTCTGGAGGGCCAGGACCAAAAACTTAGTGGTGCCTCTCTGGGAGCGTTGCTCAACTGAACACACATGCTGCATTGCCGTACACAGGACTCTAAGTCAGAGTCAATACTGGGCCACCACACGTGGGATGTGTATATCGTTTTCATCATTACTATACCCGGGTGTGTGCTGTGGAGATCCGAGATGAACGTCTCCCTGCCCTTTTTGGGTAGCACTACGCGGTTACCCCACAACAGGCAGTCTGCCTGAATGGACACAGCTCGTCCTTTTGCCGCTGGAACGGCTTGATTGGCTCTTGCATTTCAATGGGGATACTGGCCCAGTTCCCATGCAGTACACAGTTTTTTTTACTAGGGACAGCAGAGGATCTTGGCTGGTCTAAGTCCTAATCTGGCGGGCCGTGATAGGTGATTTATCATTTTCAAACGCTTCCATGACCATCAACAAGTCTGCGGGCTGCGCCACCATCAACAAATTTGCAGGCTGTGCCATTTCCACCCCCGTGGTGGGCAATGGTAGCCGACAGAGCATCCACACAGTTCTCGGTGCCTGGCCTGTGACAGATTGTATAGTTATATGCTGATAGCGCGAGTGCCCACCTTTGTATGCGGCTGAGGCATTAGTATTTATCCCCTTGTTTTCAGCGAACAGGGATATGAGGAGCTTGTGATCGGTTTCCAGCTCAAATTTGAGGCCAAACAAGTACTGATGCATTTTCTTTACCCCGAACACACACGCTAATGCCTCTTTCTCAATCATGCTGTAGGCCCTCTCGGCCTTAGACAAGCTCCTGGAGGCATAGGCGACAGTTTGCAACGTCCCTGCAATGTTAGCTTGTTGTAATACACACCCGACTCCGTATGACGATGCATCACATGCTAGCACAAGTCTTTTACACGGGTTATACAATACAAGCAGTTTATTGGAGCATAAAATGTTTCTGACTTTATCAAAAGCAATTACTTGTTTTTTTTTCCCATATCTAGTTCTCACCTTTATGCAATAACACATGTAGGGGCTCGAAGAGGGTTCTTAACCCTGGTAGAAAGTTACCAAAATAGTTGAGGAGTCCCAGGAACGACCGCAGCTTCGTGACGTTCTGTGGCCTGGGCACGTTCCTGATAGCCTCTGTCTTGGCGTCTGTGGGCCGAATGCCATCCGCCGTGATCTTTCTCCCCAAAAACTCAACTTCTGTTGTCATGAAGACGCATTTCGACCTCTTCAGCCGCAGCCCTATGCGATCCAGTTGCTGGAGGACCTCCTCTAGGTTTTGTAGGTGCTCGACCGTGTCCCGTCCCGTGACCAATATGTTGCCCCAAAAAAACCACCGTGCGTGGTGCCAACTTGAGTAGGCTCTCCATGTTTCTCTGGAAGGTCGCTGCAGCCGACTGAATTCCAAACGGGCATCTGTTGTAGATGAACAGTCCCTTGTGCGTGTTGGTGCAGGCGAGGCCCTTCGAAGACTCCTCCAGCTCCTGCATCATGTAGGCCGAAGTCAGGTCGAGCTTGGTGAAAGTCTTGCCTCCCGCCAGCGTTGCAAATAGGTCGTCTGCCTTAGGTAGCGAGTATTGGTCCTGTAGTGAGAAATGATTAATAGTTACTTTATAATCACCGCAAATCCTGACCATGCCATCACTTTTGAGTACTGAAACAATCGGGCTGGCCCATTCGCTGAATTCCACTGGAGAGATGATGCCCTTGCGTTGCAGCCTGTCCAGCTTGATTTCCACTCTCTCATCATGTGAGGTACAGCTCGCGCCTTGTGGTGAATGGGTTGTGCCTCTGGGACCAAGTGGATCCGCACCTTCGCCCTGGAAAAGATTCCAATGCCTGGCTCAAAAAGGGAAGGAAATTTGTTCAGAACCTGGGTACATGAGGCCTCATCGACATGTGATTGCGCTCGGATGTCATCCCAGTTCCAGTGGATTTTGCCCAGCCAGCTCCTTCCAAGCAGTGTGGGGCCATCGCCCGGGACAATCCAGAGTGGCAGTTCATGCACCGTGCCCTCGTAGGTGACTTTGACCATGGCGCTGCCCAGGACAGTAATGAGCTCTTTAGTGTACGTTCTCAGTTTCATGTGGATGGGGCTCAGGGTTGGTCTGAGTGCCTTGTTGCACCAGTGTCTCTCAAACATCTTTTTACTCATGATGGATTGGCTAGCACCATGGCTACGGGTAAGCCATTCCATTTTACATTTATCTTTATAGGTGGACAATTCGTTGAAAATGTGTGTACCCCGTGTACTTCAGCATCTGCCTCCTCTCTCTGAGGCTCAAAATTGCTTTGATCCACCATGGACTGATCTTCCTCTGCCACGTGGTGGTTAGTAGGTTTTGCAGAGCTTGCAGCTCGTCTGCAAGCTTGTATGAGGTGCCCCATTGTTCCACAGCTCTTGCAAACATACCCTTTGAAGCGGCATGAATAGGCTGAATGGAAGCCTCCATAACGCCAACAAGGAGTGAATTGCCTTGCATTCATCCTTTGTTGCGGACTCCGAATCATCTGGGTCACCTGAGGCCTGCTGGCAGTTGCAGACTCGTCGTTTCTGCTCTGTACATTTCTGCTCGCAAACTCAGTTCCAGTTAATTGATGAACATTGCTCGCACTTGTGTGCTGAGAGATTTGTCTTGGTGTTATCACTGGTGGACATAAACGCCTGTGCTATCGCAATGGCCTTACTGAGGGTCGGTGTCTCAACAGTCAAAAGTTTGCGTAGGATGGTCTCTTGGTCAATGCCTAGCACAAAAAAGTCTCTGAGCATCTGCTCCAGGTAGCCATCAAACTCATATTGTCCTGCAAGTCGCCTTAGCTCAGTGACGTATCTCGCCACTTCCTGACCTTCAGATCGCTGCCGCGTGTAGAACCGATACCTCGCCATCAGCACGCTCTCCCTCGGGTTAAGATGCTCCCGAACCAGTGTACACAGCTCCTCATGCCACTTATCTGTGGGGTTCACCGGAGCCAGAAGATTCTTCATGAGGCTGTAGGTCGGTGGCCCGCAGACTGTGAGGAGGACCGCTCCCTTCTCCGTCCAGCTCATTGGCTACAAAGTACTGGTCTAGCCATTCGACATAGGCTTCCCAGTCCTCCCTCTCCGAGAACTTTTCCAAGATGCCCAACGTTTGCTGCATCTTTGCCTTGGATTCGTATGCTTGTCGCCAGTTATTGTGTTCCTAACACAGATGAGACTGCACACAGGGAGGTTAAAGTAACAGTGATCTCAGTCTTTATTAAGATACTCCAGAGTGAGGAACACGCCTTAGGGGCCGGCTTATATACAGTGCTCCCAAGGGATGCTGGGATCCCTTGGGACTTCAGGGGATGCGCTCCCTGGTGGCGGAACATGGGAGTGCATGCTTTACAGATACACAACAAATTTCTTATTCTTTATGTATACAGGTATTAGCAGATGTCCTCTGGTGACTCCGCTGATACACTGCTTTATAATAATAGGGGTGTTACGCCAGGTAATGCACATTGCCTTATCAGGGCCAATGATTTAAAGTAACCAAATAAGTCAAATTCCATTTTTGCTACTTGGTATTTTTGGATTTTTATTGTTGTTTTGAAGTTTGAATTCAGCAATTCTTCACTTTGTGAAAACTGTAAACTGGTGGCCTTAACTGTTCATAAACGAGCAGCCTTCATTTTATATATATTCTTTTACCTAGGTATGTATTTTAATATTAATTGGTTGCCTTTTTAAAAACTGTGTATATGTAGCAAGATATACCAGGTTGGAGATTGATCCTTGGTATTCAGTAGCGCTTGTTAGAGAAGGTCTTGAGTGTCTGTCAACTATGGGAAGGATAAAGATAAACAGCACTGGTTTGCGAGTTTTTTTAAGGATTGCTGCAAACATTTAATTAATTATTTTGTGGTTGGTTTTGGAAAACTATTATCCCCTTTCCCCTCAAGATAGGTCATATAATTTGGTCTGGTTATCACCTCTTCTGTCAGTCACTACCCTAAATACACCTTCCTCATCATGCCTACGTCTCTCCTTTGGGAGTCTCCTGTCTGGTATGTGAACTACATGGCCTGCCCAGTGGAGCTGATCGAGTGTGGTCAGTGCTTCAATGCTGGGGATATTGGCCTGGATGAGGATGCTAACGTTTGTGCGTCTGTCCTCCCAGGGGATTTGCAGGATCTATTCAGAACTCATCCATGGCAAATGAGCCAAAGGCGGGCAGAGGAAACATGACAAGGACACCCTCAAAGCCTCCCTGATAAAGTGCAACATCCCCACTGACACCTGGGAGTCCCTGGCCATAGACCGCCCTAAGTGGAGGAAGTGCATTCGGGAGGGCGCTGAGCTCCTCGTCGCCGAGAGCATGCAGAAATCAAGCGCAGGCAGCGGAAGGAGCATGCGGCAAACCAGTCCCACCCATCCTTTTCTTCAATGACTATCTGTCCCACCTGTGACAGAGACTGTGGTTCTCCTATTGGACTGTACAGCCACCTAATAACTCATGCTAAGAGTGGAAACAAGTCTTCCTCGATTCTGAGGGACTGCCTGTGATGATGACATCTCTCCTACTGGTCCATATAGTATAGGTTTCCATCTGAGTCCATTTTGACTACTGCTCCAGACCCAGACCCTCACTCCCCCATTCTTCCTTTCTGGCCATTGCGGACCATGCTCTCTACTCCTCTACTTCTCATCCAGCTATGCCCCCTTTCTCTTTTCCAATATCATTCCTCCCTCTTGCCACCATTTCCCAGCCTACATTTTCTCGCTGCCATCCCAGGTTTCAATCCCTCCTGAACAAGCCCACAGCCCCACTTGGTATGCATTACTATGCCACAATGGCACCTGTCACTTGCTTTCCCAGAGTGGAAATCCCAACTGCCTCACCCTCTACTCCTGGCAGTCATCACACTTGTCTGTTTCTCGTGGATTAATCTCTCCAAACCTCCTTTCTATCCCTCTGACCTCTTCATCTGCCCTCCCCATGATCTTCTGGCAGATTTACTTTTATTGCCCACGCTGTATCACCCTCTAGATGATATACTCCTTTGCAAACCAGTCCCTCACCATGCTTCGCTTTGTGAGGGAATCTTTTGTCATCCTGCAATTGACATGAGCGTGGCTCATGGCTGGTGATTCCTTCCCCCTCACCGGAGCTTCCCCACTTGATTACTTGTTCCATTGTTTGCCTTGCCCAAATCATCACAGCAACAGTGAAGCTCCGATTGCTAAATCACATCTTGTTGTCTTCTCATTCGTGCACCTCACTCTGTTCCATCCTGCTCAACTTCCAATTGTATACTGCCTTCCAATCACCCTTATATTTATCTATTTGCTTCCCCGTGGTGTAGGGTGACCATATTTTCTAAACCAAATCTAGGGACACACAGGGTGGGAGCACAACAAAGTAGCCACGATGGAAAATGTAGATTGTGCAGCGTAGTGAAACAAATTTTTTTCAGCAGTCTATATCTGAACAGTTGCACATATACACCACAAATGCAAAATAAATGTGCATATAATTACCATGGATGTGACATCACACTATTGAAGTGCATTCAAACATTGTTTATAAGTAATATAATAGCACTGTTCAGGAATGTACCCACTGCCTATACAGCCTATTCAGAAAATCTTTCTTCATATCACTGCCCATGTCATTAATTTTTTACAGATTTATTAATGACTGCTGTGTCATCTCCGTGTTTGAAGAAAACCGACATGATAACTACTCTTCCACACCAACACACATCGAGGCCTTTTTGTGTACAATCGATGTCCATTCGGCATCAGGTCGGCAGCTGCTCTATTCCAGCGCAACATGGAGAGTCTGCTCAAGTCCATCCCAGGGACGGTTGTGTTTCAAGATGACATACTCATCACGGGCAGGGACACAGACTCTCATCTCCGCAATCTTGAGGAAGTACTAAGTCGATTGGATCGGGTAGGCCTAAGAGTTAAGAAATCCAAGTGTCTGTTTCTCGCGACTGAGGTTGAATTTTTGGGCAGAAGGATTGCCGCTGATGGAATCCACCCAACCGAACCAAAACCGAAGCGATTCGCCTGGCACCCAGGCCCCGGAATGTCTCAGAACTGCGCGCCTTTCTCGGGCTACTCAATTACTTTGGAAACTTTATGCAGAACTTGAACACGCTGCTGGAGCCTCTCCACGTGCTACTCAGGAAGGGGTGCGATTGGTTTTGGGGGGACGCCCAAGAACACGCCTTCAATAAGGCACGCAACCGTCTATGTTCCAGGAGTGTTTTAGCCTTTTTTGACCCAGGTAAAAAGTTAGTCCTTTCGTGTGATGCGTCAGCATACGGGGTCGGGTGCGTTTTACAGCACATCAATGATGCGGGTAAATTGCAGCCCGTTGCTTATGCCTCCAGGTCACTTTTGCGGGCGGAGCGCGGGTACGGTATGGTTGAGAAGGAGGCGCTCGCGTGCGTATACGGTGTCAAAAAGATGCACCAATACCTTTCTGAGGCTAAGTTTGCGTTAGAAACCGACCACAAACCCCTCACGTCCCTACTATCAGAGTGCAAGGCAGTCAATGCCAGCGCCTTGGTGCGCATTCAGCGGTGGGCTCTCATGTTGGCGGCTTACGACTACACGATAAGGCACAGACCAGGCAGAGACAACTGTGCCGACACGCTTAGCAGGCTACCCCTGGCGACCACAGAAGGGTCCGACGAACAGGACTGTGAGATGGTCATGGCAATCAATGCCTTTGAATCCACAGGTTCGCCCATGGTGGCTCGCCAAATCAGAGCCTGGACGACCAGCGACCCCATGTTATCTCTAGTTAAAAGATGCGTTTTAACCGGTGACTGGGCAGAGGCTCACGATGCCTGCCCCGAGGAGGTCAAACCCTTCCATAGGCGCATGCATGAACTCTCACTACAGGCAGACTGCCTGATGTGGGGCAGCCGAGTAGTTATACCCTTACGAGGCAGGGAGGTGTTTGTCCGGGAACTCCATCGCGAGCACCCGGGCATCGTCCTTATGAAGGCCATAGCCAGATCTCATGTCTGGTGGCCTGGCATTGACGCGGACTTGGAGCTCTGCGTCCTTTGGTACACCATTGTATCAAACTCAGTAATGCCCCCAGGGAGGCCCCCCTAAGCCCCTGGCCCTGGCCCACCAAACCGTGGTCGCGGGTGCATGTAGACTATGCGGGCCCATTCATGGGCAAAATGTTCTTCGTAGTCGTTGATGCATTTTCAAAATGGATCAAGTGCACCATTTTAAACTCGAGCACCACCTCCACCACTGTGGCGAGCCTTAGAACCATGTTTGCAACGCACGGCATTCCTGACATATTGGTCAGTGATAATGGTCCGTGCTTCACCAGCGCAGAATTTCACGATTTTATAGTTAACCACAGTATAAATCACATTAAGACGGCACCTTTCAAGCCGGCCTTCAATGGCCAGGCGGAACGAGCAGTACAGATCATTAAACAAGGCATGCTCAGAATCCAAGCTCCCACGCTGCAGAGCTGCCTGTCGCGACTGCTGCTGGCATACAGATCTCGTCCGCATTCGTTGACTGGGATTCCCCCCGTGCAACTATTGATGAAAAGAACCTTAAAGACCAGGCTCTCGTTAATCCTCCCAGACATGCATGAAATTGTTGAGGCTAAGCGTCAAAAGCTAACTGAGTACCATGACCGAAATTCGAGGGGGAGGTGGAATGAGATAGGGGACAAAGTGTTTGTGCTAAACTATGGCCGGGGTCCCAAATGGCTTGCAGGGACAGTAACAAAGAAGGAAACCGGCTACTGGTTGTACAAATGGACAACGGCCAAACCTGCCGGAGGCATGTAGATTAAGTAAAAAGTAGATTCACTGATAACACTGAAGAACCAGAGGCAGACTACAATGTGGAACTCACACCACACCTGGTGGATAGACAGGTGGAACAACCTGAGGAAAGGGCAGTCTCAACAGACAACCCAGGCGAGATACCAGCAATCACACCGAACAAAAAACAGCACCAAGGCAAACAACTGAACCACAACTAAGACGCTCCACGCGAGAGCGCAGACCACCTGAGAGACTGAATCTATAAAGGCAATAAGACCTTGGGGGAGGGTGATGTCATGTATCTCACATTACTGTATATAACTGTATCTTACCATGCTGTACATGACTGTAACTGGATATGACCTGTAACAATAAGCATACCTTACCACTGAGGTATATAAAGGGAGGTCTTGCGGCAAGTGCAGCACTGGAGAGCTGGAATTAAAGGTGCAGGTCCTGAGTGACCTTGACTAAAGCATGTGTCTCATGTAAGTCAGTACATTAGAGTCAGGACTTAACACACTTGGTAGTTCAGTCTTCTGTGCCTCGGGTGAAATATTAAGTGCAGGGAAATAGGTACCTTATAGGAATACCAGGCGGAAATCCGGAGGCAATAAATATTGTTCACCAAGGGCATGCTCCCATATTACAAGGCCTCACTTCAACTAATAGGAAGTATGATCTTGCCTTTGGCAGCTGTTGTTTGTGTTAGGCCTGAGAAAACGCACTGAAAAAGCCCGAGTCATAAGTGATTACCAACTAGTTGTCTCGCCCAAACTTTCACTTTAGCTAGAGTCATCTGTCCACTATTTTAATGCTGTATTAACCAGGTTATTTTAAATGGATTAATATCCCTGTTAAAATAGTGGCCAGAGAAATTTCAAGTAACCATGTTATCCACTTTATCCACTAATATTTCCAACAGTAATTTCTAGTCCCCGCTTCAAGAATAATTAAGAACAGAGTTAGTCCACTCAAAATCAGGCATTTTTTGTGGCCATTTCTTAAACTATTTTACAACTTAGAAACCGTTACTCTTTTTTTTTGGTTTTCATGATGACTCGGAGTTAAACATAATTCTTGTGAATTCAACATTCGTGCACCCAATGTGGGAGCCCCACTCCAGCCAGTTGAGGAAGCTAAATGTTGAGTAGTGATACACAGCAGCCATGCTAAGTGTTGTTAAATCAAATTCCATCACACTCTCCCTCTCTCCCGGCCCCTCACCCTCCGGGGCTAGACCTGGATCAGCTGATATTTAAGGGATTGTGGTGACAATGAGTCCGGGGAGGGAAAGGAAGAGACACGCGTCCACCGGGCCTGGGGGGGAGAGGCTGCTCCTGGGCCTTGTTTATAACCGGGGAAAGGAAGCCTGTGACACCGGATGGCTACGAATCTGGGGAGGAAACAAAACTGAAAAAAAATGTGAAGTGCAATGCAAGAAGCTGACTGAGTCTAGGCTGCTTTCGACCTCGGGTTACCCGGAGGAGGCTATACAGCCAGGCAGTAATAGTTAGTCCTTATCTTCCTGGCATCATTTGGTGAACCCCTGCCAGGTACACCTGCCGGGTTTTCACAGAGCAAACGAAACGTGCGCAAGACACACAGATTTTGTTTATTTACTAATGCTTAGAAAAGTACTTAAAAGATACTGGTTAAATAAACTTACTTTCTTAAATTTGGCACACTGTCTTTGCTCCATTCCACGTCTGCCTGCACTTTATTCATCTAATTTATTTATGATGTAGATGCAGCTCAATTTCCCCCTGCTTTGATTGGTCAGTTCCACCATCAATCGTCAGTCACTCCGGTTTGACGACATGGTGGGCGATGCCTTCAGCACGTCACGACCAGAATTGTTGAAACATCAACCGTACTTGTGATAATAGATAATGTGTTTCCAGAACAGGCGTCTCTTCCGGGCACATTGTTTGCCTCGGGACACCGTCCCTAATCTGGTGACAGTGCCCGGAAAACGGGAGCATATGGTCACCTTACCATGGTCGAGTTACAATTTCCTTCAGCTGAAAATTTGAGAAGACTTAATCTATTGTTCTTGGCACATACCGTAAACTGTTTCCTTGCCAATGACTTCATTCTGTTGTCTAACCAGTCAATCAGGCTGGACAAGATCAGGCGAAATCATAGTACCCTGAGTGGAGCTGAACTGCCGTTCAAACCATACATCGCCTTCATCACCAAGACAAAATTGGGCCAAAATTGCCCCCCTCCTTAAGGTCTGTTACCACCGCAAATCGGCCTGCCAGCACTGCCCCCATTTCAAAGCCCTCCACAAGCCCAGCCTCCTCGAAGTCGGCTCTCTGCTCTGCAGGCGGGAGGTGCTTCCAGCACGCACTGCATTGTGTTCCTAACACAGATGAGGCTGCACACAGGGAGGTTAAAATAACAGTGACCTCAGTCTTTATTAAGACAGTCCAGAGTGAGAAACAGGCCTTAGGGGCCGGCTTATATACAGTGCTCCCAAGAGATGCTGGGATCCCTTGGGACTTCAGGGGATGCGCTCCCTGGTGGCGGAACATGCTTTACAGATACACATCACTCCCCCCCACAAAGTCAAAGTGAAAACTATTTACAAGGTGAGGCGGTCGGGAGCCTTTCTTTCCCTGGTGGACCGCCTCGGTACAAATATCTGTTCTGGTGTGTTGGCTGTGCCCTCGCTGGGCTGGCGTGCTGTTGGCCCTGCAGGGCTGCTAGGTGAGCCTGGATTTGCTGGGCTGTTGGGCGTGATGGGTTCGATTTCCTGGTCTGACGTGGTGTCGTTGATCCATTGGGTGTGTGTTGTGGGCTCGAAAAAGGTGGTGTCTGCTGTGGGTTGTTCAGGGCAGTCTGTGAACCGCAGCCTCGTTTGGTGCAGGTACTTTCTGCAAATTTGTCTATTGTCTAGTTTGACTACAAACACCCTATTCCCTTCTTTAGCTGTCACCATGCCCGCGATCCACTTGGGACCATGTCCATAGTTTAGCAAATACACAGGGTCATTCAGATCAATTTCCTGTGACACAGTGGCGTGACGATCATTTACATTTTGTTGCTGCTGCCTGCTCTCTACCTGATCATGCAGGTTGGGGTGAACCAGCGAGAGTCTGGTTTTAAGTGTCCTTTTCAAGAATAGCTCAGCGAGTGGTGCCTCGTGCGGTAGCTGAGCAAGTAGTCTGGACAGTCGGGTTTGGAGTAAGCCTTCTGAGACTCGTTTAAAGCTCTGTTTGATGGTTTGTACTGCCCGCTCTGCCTGCCCATTGGAGGCTGGTTTAAACGGGGCCGAGGTGACATGTTTGATCCCATTGTGGATCATGAATTCTTTAAATTCAGCACTGGTGAAACATGGCCCGTTGTCACTGATCAGTATGTCAGGCAGGCCGTGGGTGGCAAACATGGCCCTCAGGCTTTCAATGGCGGTGGCGGTGCTTCCCGATATTATTTCACACTCAATCCATTTTGAAAAAGCATCCACCGCCACCAGTAACATTTTACCGAGAAACGGGCCCGCATAGTCGAAATGGATCCTCGACCATGGTCTGGAGGGCCAGGACCACAAACTTAGTGGTGCCTCTCTGGGTGCGTTGCTCAACTGAGCACATACGCTTCATTGCCGTACACAGGACTCTAAGTCAGAGTCGATACCGGGCCACCACACGTGGGATCTGGCTATCGCTTTCATCATTACTATACCTGGGTGTGTGCTGTGGAGATCTGAGATGAACGTCTCCCTGCCCTTTTTTGGTAGCACTACGCGGTTACCCCACAACAGGCAGTCTGCCTGAATGGACAGCTCGTCCTTTCGCTGCTGGAACGGCTTGATTGGCTCTTGCATTTCAACGGGGATGTTGGCCCAGCTCCCATGCAGTACACAGTTTTTTTTACTCGGGACAGCAGAAGATCTTGGCTGGTCCAAGTCCTAATCTGGCGGGCTGTGACAGATGATTTATCATTTCAAACGCTTCCATGACCATCAACAAGTCTGCGGGCTGTGCCACCATCAACAAGTTTGCAGGCTGCCCCATTTCCACCCCAGTTCTCGGTGTCTGGCCTGTGGCGGATGGTATAGTTATATGCTGATAGCGCGAGTGCCCACCTTTGTATGCGGGCTGAGGCATTAGTATTTATCCCCTTGTTTTCAGGGAGCAGGGATGTGAGAGGCTTGTGATCGGTTTCCAGCTCAAATTTGAGGCCAAATAGGTACTGATGCATTTTCTTTACCCCAAACACACACGCTAATGCCTCTTTCTCAATCATGATGTAGGCCCTTTCAGCCTTAGACAAGCTCCTGGAAGCATAGGCGACAGGTTGCAACTTCTCCGCAACGTTAGCTTGTTGTAATACACACCCGACTCCATACGACGATGTGTCACATGCTAGCACAAGTCTTTTACACGGGTTGTACAATACAAGCATCTTGTTGGAGCATAAAATGTTTCTGGCTTTCTCAAAAGCAATTACTTGGTTCTTTCCCCATACCCAGCTCTCACCTTTACGCAATAACACATGTAGGGGCTTTAAAAGGGTGCTTAACCCCGGTAGGAAGTTACCAAAATAGTTGAGGAGTCCCAGGAACAACCGCAGCTCCGTGACGTTGTGTGGCCTGGGCGTGTTCCTGATAGCCTCTGTCTTGGCGTCTGTGGGCCGAATACCATCCGCCGTGATCTTTCTCCCCAAAAACTCCACTTCTGTTACCATGAAGACGCATTTCGACCTCTTCAGCTGCAGCCCTTCGCGATCCAGTCGCTGGAGGACCTCCTCCAGGTTTTGTAGGTGCTCGACGGTGTCCCGTCCCGTGACCAATATGTCATCCTGAAAGACCACTGTGTGTGGTACCGACTTGAGTAGGCGCTCCATGTTTCTCTGGAAGATCGCTGCAGCCGACCGAATTCCAAACAGGCATCTGTTGTAGATGAACAGTCCCTTGTGCGTGTTGATGCAGACGAGGCCCTTCGAAGACTCCTCCAGCTCCTGCGTCATGTAGGCCGAAATCAGGTCGAGCTTGGTGAAGGTCTTGCCTCCTGCCAGCGTCGCAAATAGGTCATCTGTCTTAGGTAGCGGGTATTGGTCCTGTAGCGCGAAACGATTAATAGTTACTTTATAATCACCGCAAATCCTGACTGTGTCATCACTTTTGAGTACTGGAACAATCGGGCTGGCCCACTCGCTGAATTCCAATGGGGAGATGATGCCCTTGCGTTGCAGCCTGTCCAGCTCGATTTCCACTCTATCCCTCATCATGTGAGGTACCACTCGTGCCTTGTGGTGAATGGGTCGTGCCTCTGGGACCAAGTGGATCCGCACCTTCGCCCGGAAAAGTTTCCAATGCCTGGCTCAAAAAGGGAAGGAAATTTGTTAAGAACCTGGGTACATGAGGTCTCATCAACATGTGATTGCGCTCGGATGTCATCCCAGTTCCAGTGGATTTTGCCCAGCCAGCTCCTTCCAAGCAGTGTGGGGCCATTGCCCGGGACAATCCAGAATGGCAGTTCATGCACTGTGCCCTCGTAGGTGACCTTGACCATGGCGCTGCCCAGGACAGTGATACGCTCTTTGGTGTACGTTCTCAGTTTCGTGTGGATGGGGCTCAGGGCTGGTCTGAATGCCTTGTTGCACCACAGTCTCTCAAACATCTTTCTACTCATGGTGGATTGGGCTAGCGCCAGTGTCCAGTTCCATGGCTACGGGTAAGCCATTCAATTTTATGTTTAGCATTATAGGCGGACATTTCGTCGAAAAATGTGTGCACCACGTGTACTTCAGCATCTGCCTCCTCCTCTCTCAGGCTCAAAATTGCTTTGATCCACCATGGATCGATCTTCCTCTGCCACGTGGTGGTTAGCAGGTTTTGCAGAGCATGCAGCTCGTTTGCAAGCTTGTTGGAGGTGCCCCATTGTTCCACAGCTCTTGCAAACATATCCTTTGAAGCGGCATGAATAGGCTGAATGGAAGCCTCCACAACGCCAACAAGGTGTGAATTGCCTTGCATTCATCCTTTGTTGGGGACTCTGAATCATCTGAGTCCTGCTGGTAGTTGCAGACTCGTGGTTTCTGCCCTGTACATTTCTGCTCGCAAAAACAGTTCCAGTTAATTTATGAACATTGCTCGCACTTGTGCGCTGTAAGATTTGTTTGGTGTTATCACTGGTGGACATAAACACCTGTGCTATCGCAATGGCCTTACTGAGGGTCGTTGTCTCAACAGTCAAAAGTTTGCGTAGGATGGTCTCGTGGCCAATGCCCAGTACAAAAAGGTCTCTGAGCATTTGCTCCAGGTAGCCATCAAACTCACATTGTCCTGCAAGTCACCTTAGCTCGGCGACATAGCTCGACACTTCCTGACCTTCAGATCGCTGGCGCCTGTAGAACCGATACCTCGCCATCAGCACACTCTCCCTCGGGTTCAGATGCTCCCGACCCAGTGTACACAGCTCCTCATAAGACTTATCTATGGGTTTCACCGGAGCCAGAAGATTCTTCATGAGGCTGTAAGTCGGTGGCCCACAGACTGTGAGGAGGACTGTGTGCAGCGCTTCCTTCTCCGTCTAGCTCATTGGCTACAAAGTACTGGTCTAGCCGTTTGACATAGGCTTCCCAGTCCTCACCCTCCGAGAACTACTCCAGGCTGCCCACAGTTTGCTGTATCTTTGCGTTGGATTCGTATTCTCGTCACCAGTTATTGTGTTCCTAACAGAGATGAGGCTGCACACAGGGAGGTTAAAGTAACAGTGACCTCAGTCTTTAACAAGGCACTACAGAGTGAGGAAGAGGCCTTAGGGGCCGGCTTATATACAGTGCTCCCAAGAGATGCTGGGATCCCTTGGGACTTCAGGGGATGCGCTCTCTGGTGGCGGAACATGGGAGTGCATGCTTTACAGATACACAACACACTATATCCTTGCACTGCTAGTGAAGCAAGGCAAAAAAGTCGGCGACACAAAATCGACTGAAAGCAACACACCTTTAAGGCACTCTGGCGATGTGCATCAGGAACTATGCATCACCCGAAAAAAACTCTTGCCAAAGCCCAGCGGTGGGACAACTTTTATAGAGCAATGATGCTTCCGGCCGGGGACCTCGGCGGTCTGCGCAGTGATGACTCACTTAGGAGTGCTGGCCATCACCGCCGCGGAAGTGGGGAAGCAGTGCGGTGATACACACCGCTGGAAAATCGCGGCAGGATAATTGGGCTATCGGCGGCCATTCCATGAAAAATCGCCTGCTACTCCACTCCGGAGGAGGTGGCGGCGCTGGGGGCAACGGCTGCTGAGGCAGCGGGCAAGGGCCGCAGGCATCATGGCGGTCCAGCATGGAGAGGGCCAGGGAGATAGCCACAGAGGGAGGCAAGAGAGCTGCCACAGGAAAGCCCTCAGCAAGGGTGGGGTACGCGGACCCTCAACACCAGATATAGGGCCAGCAGGCCAGGAGGCAGCCTGCAGCAGAGCCAGATGCTGGGCAGCAATAGCTTGCAGAGGTGGAGGAGGCAGCAGAGCAACAGGGAGAAGCCAATGAGTCACCTCACAGAGCAAGATGGCCACACAGACATGGGGGCGACAGGCCATATCGAGAAAGGGTCTTCCGCCAGCAATTCTCATACAGGGATATGAATGATGATCAGTGCCTGCGCAGACTGAGATTTCGGAGGAACGCCATGACGGAGCTCTGAAATCTCCTGCAGCCAGAATTGGAGCCACAGACACGGGTGAGGACAGCCTAAGCGTGGCATTCAAGGTGACTATCGCCTCCAAATTTGATGCGACTGGGTCCTTCCAAGCTGCCATTGTGGACGTGTGCACCATCTCACAGTTTGCAGCCCATATATCGATGTGGTAAGTCACAGATGCTCTGTATAGGCGGGGGGCCGATTACATCTCCTTCCCCATGACCAGGGACAAGCAATTGGAGCACTCGACTGCATTCCTGCACATTGCAGGCTTCCCCAGGGTCCAGGGGGAGTCATTGACTGCACCCATGTCGCTCTCAGGGCACCCCAACAAACTCTCGAGCAATTCTGAAACCGCAAGGGCTTCTTCTCCCTCAATCTTCAACTCGTTTGCGACCACAACCGCAAGATTATGCAAGTGGATGCTCAGTTTCTTGCAGCAGCCACGACTCTTTCATACTGCGCCAGAGCGGTGTGCTACACCTCTTCACTGGTCCCAATGAAGATTGCGGCTGGCTCCTGGGTGACGAGGGCTAGACGCTGAGCACTTGGCTCATGCCGCCTCTGTGCAACTCTAGAACTGTTGGGCAGGTCGTGTACAATGGGAGTCTGACGGCCACCAGGACCATCATCGAACACATTATTGGCATTCTCAAACAGAGGTTCCGTTGCCTGGTCTGCTCAGGGGTGTGTGCTGCAGTACTCAGTTGAGTGTGTCTCCATATTAGTGGTGGTGTGCTGCATGCTCTACAACCTGGCCATCGTGAGGGCGCAGCCATTGGAGGACGAGGCAGCACCTGTGGAGGAGGAAGAGGAGCAGGATGTGGGTGGGCAGTCACGCAGAAGGCGGCATTACTATCGTGACCCTACAAGGGAAGCACAATGCCATCTCATAGCTGCGTGGTTCACATAACTCAACGCCCAGTTGAGCCTGCATCTGGCCATGTTCATGGGCCAACCTGTGATCCCTGTCACATCATTCCCGCACAGTAAAATGAGAGACCTTGATCACAAATTCCAAACAGAAAATAAGGATTTATTAGAAACCATACAATGGGTTTCCAAAACATTCACATAATTATCACCCTTGTGCAACTCCTTATTATCCCTATTACACTGCAGTTTGTCCCCTGTGGCTGCCTCATGGCTTTGGGAAGGCCTCTGTATGTCTGTAGAGGAAGCTACAGCTCAACCAGCTCAAGCACTGGAAGGACTGGGTGAAGACTGGGCCGCATCCTCCTGTGCGCCTTCAGTTGGAAGTGTCTGGGGCGATTCCATGATTGGCAACAATTGCAGAGTGGCAGGTCTCAGCTCAAGGCTGCAGTGAACCGGAGAGCCCACATCGTATCCTGGTCCAAGGAGCCCGTGCCACTCCCCCGGGGCAGCACGCCACCTCCCCCACCAAGCTGCTGGAACACAGGGAGGCGGAGTGGGGTGCCACCGTTAGGCCTCCGGTGGATCGTGGTGGACCCAGCCGCAGTGACAGCAGTCAGATCTTGCGTAGCCTCCAGCTGAGACTGCATGACAGCAGCCACATTCTGGAAGCCATCAGAGACAACAGCAGTCAGCCGCTCCATGCCCTGTTGCCCAGAGTGCATGAGAGCATTCTGAGCTTCCAGGGCAGCGGCCATCCTGTCCAAAGAAGCATAGCCACGCTCGTTCCCTTGCGCCTGTGTTGCAATGGCAGCTGTTACCTCCGCCAAAAGACATGTCATCGCAGCTGGATCCGCACAGTCACTCTGGGATTCCACCATCATCTGCACACTGGCAATGATGGTCCCCATGGTGCACGCAGAGCTGTCCGCAATGTGGGAGGCGGACTCCTCCATGCTCCTCACCTCTCGGGCATCCCTTGCATTGCCGCCAAGAGCTCCAATTGCATGGCCTCCACCCTTTGTTCAAAAGCCCCAACCTCGATGGGCTCGTCTGAGTCCTCCTCAGCAGGACTCAGCTGCGCTCTCGCCCTCTGGAGAGATGGCACCCGAAGTTCGCTTGGCCCTGCACCATGCTGCAGCCCGCTAGGCCCCAGTGCAGACCCCTCTCCTGAATCGAAGATACCTGACCGTGGACTCCCAGTATCTGAGCTGGTGGGTGGGACTGTAGGAATCAGTGAGGCACTGTTACAGGCAGAGCTCTCCGCCACTCCAGCTTCCTCATCCAAGATCATCGAGGGTGTCGTGTTTCCTCCTGACTGTGGCTGCCAGTCGCGTCAAGGGTGTCTGTGTTGCTCATGATGACACTGGGGGGTGGTATCATCTGCAATCATAAAAAGGAGAAGGGGTGCTGTGAGGGTGAGGAGCTGCATTGCACCATGCAGCAAGCAGCTTGCACAGAAGCATAAACAATAGCCAAATAGGCCATTGCACTGTGAGGGAGAGATGGGATTGCACAAAGGCCTTCACTTACCCATACTGCCCCCAGCACCATCAGAGCAACTAGCAGCCACAGGGCGACCGACATGCGCACCCACTAGCCGCTGCACCCTCTGCTCAAGATCTGTGATGGCACAGTTTGGGATTCGCCCCCACCGGTGGTTTGTTGGTCGGCACATTATGCGCCACCTTGGCCTGCAAAGCAATGAAGGGTTGGTAAGTAGCAGTTTCAAGAGGCTCCGACAATGAGTGCCAGTGTGGGCCCATTACATGCAGCTGTGAATGTCAGATGCAAGGCATCCTCCATTGTGTATGTGCACACGTACAGGCCTAGCAACCAACAGGCACTTCAGCTACTGTGTAGTGTTGGTGAGAAACAAGTTAAGGTGAAGAAGAGTGTGGAAGATGTATTGTTAGGAGTTAGGAGAACATGTACTCACTTTCATCACTTGAATGTCAGTTAGTCTTTTCCTGCATTGTCTGGGCATTCACTAGTGAATGGAGGTCCTCCGCTATCTCCCTCCAGGCTTCGGTGAAGATGCCTCGAGTTCGCCTCCCACCACTTTCAGGGAAGAGTATCCGCCTCCTTCCCTCCACACCCTCGATTAGAGTCTCGAGCTCTGGGTCACTGAAGCGCCTGGCCCTCCTCAAATCTCCCCTTGCGGCCGTCTCCTCGGATGCAGGTGAAAATGAACTCAAGACACAGCTGCAAGACCTGCCCTTTAACAAGGCCAGCGAGCAGCTACAACATTAGCAAGATGGTTTGCATCAAATAGCTCGGAGGGGAATTTTGTGGTGCAACTCTACTCCGTAGCCACACAATTTCTCTCTCAATACCACCCCATCCAGATCGGTAGTACCGGAGGCTCAAATGCGGTGCGAGCGCCCCGTTTCGGGCGCGGGGCAATTTCTACCTGTATAACATTGCCTGTCTCTGCATTATCCCCTCCCTCGCTTAAAACTTTCTGCATGTTTTTTTCGTCCCCTGCAGACCAGATTATGCCAAAGCTCTCTTTGCTGGTCTTCTACAAACTTCCCCTTGTCCAAAGTAAAGCTGTCCATATCTGCCCATTGACCTTGCAGGCTTATACTGGCTCCCTGTTCCCTACTGAATTACATTTAAAATTCTTGTCCTCTCCACAGCCTCTCCCCACACTAATCCTGCAACCTCTTCCAAATTTACTTCCCTTCCTGCACCCTTCAGCTTTCCAACACTGGTATGTATACCAAGGTACTTCCCATAACTCGGGAGCCTACTATCAAGCAAGGACAGACATCAATGACAAAGTCCAACAAGGTCTTCAGTGAGCCAGTACAGCCTTCGGCTGCCTGAGGAAAAGAGTGTTCGAAGCCCAGTATCTCAAACCTGGCACCAAGCTCATGGTCTGCAGAGCAGCAGTGATACCCGCCCTAATATATGCTTCAGAGACACGGACTATGTACAATAGGCACCTCAAAGCACTGGAGAAGTACCACCAACGCTGCCTCTGCAAAATCCTGCAACTTCATTGGCAGGAGAGGTGCACCAACATCATTGTTCTCTCTCAGGTCAACATCCCCAGCATTGAGGCATTGACCACACAGAATCAGCTCCAACGGGCGGGCCACATTGTCCACATGCCCAATACTAGATTCCCAAAACAAGCACTCTAATCCAAGCTACGTCACGGCAGGCGAGCCCCTTGAGGGCAGAGAAAATGCTTCAAGCACACCCTCAAAGCCTCCTTGAAAAAATGCAACATCCCCACTGACTCTTGGAATCACTGACCCAAGACCACTCAAAGTGGAGGAGAAGCATCCGAGAAGGCGTCAAACACGGAGTCGCTTCGCCGGTAGCACACGCAAGTCAAGTACAAACAGTGGAAGGAGCGTACGACAAATCAAGCACCACACCCACCCGTCCCTCCAACCACTGTCTGTCCCACTCGTGAGAGACAATAGATTCCACATTGGTCTCATCAGTCACCTTAGAACTCAGTTTAGTGTGGAAGCAAGTCATCCTCGATTCCAGGGGACTGCTTATGAGATGTATACTTACCAATATATTTACTTTTCATTCATCCTGACACTAGGTGGTGCTGCTGCTTCAGTTTAGTTTTCCCCTTTTTAGATTTATTTTTTCCTCAATATTATTTTTTTTCCTCCCTCAGTCGCTATGCAGCTCAGGTCTCTGTCTCGCCACTTCCCACAGCCCCTATTCATCCTTACCAGAACGGGGCTCCAGCTTCAACCAATCTGCTTCCGTGCATGGAAGTAACTGAACAGCAGGCAGCAAACCTGGATGAGGGCGGAATGAGACGAAAGGTGTTGTAAGTGAGGGTACCTGTAGGGGGAAGAGGAAGTTTAAAGGATGAGGAAAATTGAAAGGGGAGGGGCAAAAAGGAGATGGGGAAAGAAGTAGGGGAGATGGGAAGGGCGATGGGAAAATGGCATGAGGCAAGGAGAAGCAAAAGGAGCAAATGGTCCAATGCTGCCTTGCACCATGGTCATATCGCTAAGCATGCCCGACTACCTACCTGCAACCGACATTCCTGTTAAGCTGCACAGCCGCACAGTGGTCTGGAGGTCCCGCGCAGACCGCTCACCGGCTCCTTAATGCAAGAAACTGCACGTGCGAAAATTTGAAAGGGCCGCACACCTAGCAAAAGGGACTGCGTACCCCCCACCCCAAAAAAAAAGAGGGAACATTGGCTGGCTGCAATGCTGGCTGGTTCGATCCTGAGGCCACTGCCCATTCTTACTACTGAGAAAAAGAGAACAAAATCAAATAATGACTACACACAACAGTTTTAAAAGTCAAAGCTCATGGAGAAATGACCAGAAAGGACGACATATTCACACCACACATACATTTAAAGGACAATAACTTTTATTTAGAATTATTGCCTTGAATTTAATTTAATTTCCTGTTTAAAAGTATCGTGTTATTTCTTTGAGAATTTGTGCAGGCTTAATATCTGAAAAGAGGCTTTTTGTGTGTACATGTACGTGCACGTGAAGCCTTTTTAGCATGTGCTATTTAAGTTGGCTATCCTTCCAAAAGCTTCAAATACTTATCATGTAATTCATGGGGGGGGGGGGGGGAAAGGGGAATGAAAATAGGTTCTTATATACAGGGTATTGGTTGAAATAGCAGAATTAGAGATGGTGTTCTTTTTTCAAAAAAGATGCAACTTTTGCCAACTTTTTCCCACTTTCCTCTCCTGAAGCTTTTGATTTCTGCTGGAGAAGGAGCTATGGGCATTGATCATCCTCTGGTACCGTTCCTTATGTGAGCGCCGAAACAGAGGGCAATGGTAGATTATTCAATCACAGGGTTACCAAACCTTTGTCCTATTCCATCTTAATTGATGGCCACAAACACACACACTTTCCAGCAGGGGATGGGGCAACACTGGATAGCAATCAGGGACAGAAACCCTGGCTGATTATCTCCACGTCAGGCCAAGGGCCTGCTAAGGCCAATTGTAGTGCTCTGATCATCACCCTGACTGAGATCAGGTAACTAAGCACAGATCCAAATTGAAGCTTGGGCCTTCTGCTCCACATGGCTGTGTTACACATTGCTTTTAGCCACAGATTGAGGTGGGAGGTAAGGAGGGTCACATTTATTATAGATGAAAAGCTTTACTGCAGCACTTAGTTAATCAAAAATGGCATATTGCTCTGTGTTAAATTAATTTTAGGCATGGCCGAGCAAAATCAAATCAAATCATGGATTATGAAGTAACATTTGCCTAGGAGAATACAAGGCTGCAGCCCTGAAGTACATGTCCTATTATTGTTGGTGAATTTCCAATTTCTTCTGCAGCTTGAAACACAAGAGTGGCGAGAGCTATGGATTTCTCTGAACAGGTATTTCAAAATCCGATTGTTAATCATAAATAAATAATTTCAGAATGTAGCAATCATTTTTATTTCAAAAACAATAAAATGATTTTCAGATGCTTCAAGTTGTTTGAATTTTTTTGAAAACCCTACAGATCTGAAATTCTTCTGGTATTCTGTTGACCCTATAGATCGGAACAACTCAGATTCTGTACCAGAGTCAAGTAACTTTGATGAGGATCATGGATGCAACGAGAGTGACTTGCACGTTCAATCCAAAGGCAGAGTAGTTCTCACTAAAGTTTTGGCGTATTTTTTTTTTTTTAAAGAAGGTGGGAATTATTTCTCAGCTATTGCGAGACTTACAACAAAGCTACATAATACCATCTAAATAGTATTAAATGGATTTTAGAAAAATGAAGACATAAGCCACACATTTTTACAGATGTTTTTAAAATGCTTAAAAAAATCTTCAAATAAGAGCAAAGTAATGCTCAGCGAGTGGGGCTTGGAAGGGAAGGTTTCCTTGGTGCACCAGAAGGGTGATTCTGCGATATGGCACTCCCAGGAAATTGCAGACATACAGGTCTGGAGATGCTCTCTATATCTGCTGGGAGTGCTGGATTGTGAAATCATTGCTTGTGTGTAAAGAAGTGGGGGTAACTTAGAGTATACACTGGTTACTTTGCCTGTCAATAACAAATGTTGGAAAAAATTGCTGATGAGATTTACTCAGAAAATGAGTTTATAAAGATCAAATGCATAGATGTAACATTTGTAAGCTTTAGCATGTTGCATCACTACCAATCCAAAGATTTGATTTGACAAATTTAAGAACTACCAATAAGATTAAGGCACTTTATTTCACACATCAAGCATTAATAAAAAACAGTATGATTGGCTACATTTTTGCAATTATTGTACTTTTTAAATTGTGAAATCATTAAATCATTTCAAGCCACGTGGAAAAATAAAGATGCATAGTTTATAAATCTTCAAGCATGTGCATACTTCAGTCCATATTAAACAAAGTTCTGATGCACTTTAGCCTACACTTTGCTACAAACAAAATTTATTGGATCTTGCACACACATTGTTATAAATTATTTCCAACATTTAATAAATCACACACCTGATAAAAACTTTAAACAACCAAAAAAAGAGACCAACTAAATTATTGGATTTAGTTTAGATTAGAATTACTTCTCAGATTTTGTCTTAGTAGCTGTGTCTCTCCTTATCAAGCTGCTTGCTTCCGGGAGCTTTTCTTCCACTGCAATAACAGTCTGATGGGCTACAGACATCTCTGTGGCTCAATTGTTCGCAGGTACAGTTCCCACTCTGAAAAAAAAGTACGCTTTTCCAGTAACTCAAGCCAGTAGCAACACGTTTCTCATGGATTGGTTGAATTGTAACCTTTGCTTGGTTTTATCACAACAGAGCAAAGCAAATATTCAAACTAATATACCACCAGGCAGTTCAACTAGGAGTTTTGGCCTTGTGCACAAACTGGACCCTACTTATGGCCCGAGAGTTTCACATTGCCAGCATTCAGCCATGAAACACATCAAAGCTTAATATTCTGGTTTACCTGGACCAATGAACCTAATCCCATGCAGTATTTTTGCCATTGTTTGTCCTGAGTCTATTTGAACCCAATCTCAACCACAATAGTGCCCTCGAAAGCAGTATTAGGGATCATAGGGTACAATTCCTCCAGTGTCACCACGGAGGCTAACCTACCGATATTGTGAACTTCATAACAAGAAAGGTTAGCAGGGATTCCATTAGCCAATATGAAATAGGGTACTCACAGCCTTTATTAATGTACAATAATATTTTCAAAGACTAATATTTTTAAGATCTCTCTCTCACCAAGAGTATCAAGTTTTCTTTGAGACACTGTACACAATAGAGTAAGTTCTTTTGTATAACTACTCCTGCTGTATGGACTCAACAGCTAAAAGAATCAGACATGGGCTGAAACAATTCCGCTGACCTTTTTCTAGTTATAAAACACCTAAAAATGACATTGCTGTAAAAGGGGCTGTAATATCCAAGTCTCCGTTATGTAAGTGCTACCTTCAGTATAAAAATAGTGCAGAATTAAAGATAAACTGTGAGATGAAAATACAATACCAGTATTATTTTAAACATTTCAAAAAAAAGCTCCTTTTTATTCAGCCAGCTAAGGACTGATGAACATTTTTAAATTTCTGCAGAAAAATTGCTATCACATTCTTAAAAAATAATTGAAAATATAATACATGGAAAACACGTTTGTTTACAATCAAGAATGTTGAAAATTATTCTTACTTTGGACATGGTGCAAAAAATGCAAGTGCAGACTTTAAAGAGTTAAATCTAAAATGGTGGTTTAAGTTACTTTTTTTCACTTTCCTATCATCTGTACATATTTGGCACTTTGTTATGGCTGCTGCTGGTACTGGCTCTCTGTTGCTGTATAAAAGTCTTCTAGAACACTCTGTAAATATTCGAAAGTGGGACGCTCTTCTGCTCTGTTCTTCCAGCACTTCATCATGATGTCATACAGCTCTGTGGGACATACTTCTGGACGTGGCATCCGATATCCGTGTTCCAGCGAACGTATCACATCTGGGTTCGACATTCCTTAAAATAAAAAAAAGTGCAACCAAGCGGTTTAATTCTTTTCTTCACAAAATACACCTACACATTCCACTCATTTCATTGTCTCCCAACAGATCGCTCTTTAAATTTATAAATGTTATAAAGATCAGAGAACTTCTATTAAATAATTTATTAAATGTTTTGTTATTAATAGTAATATTGAGTGAATGGCATATATTTCATGACCTCTGACTGGTAGCTGTAGTACAAGTCAACAGTGCATTCAACCCTACACGTTTAGAGTCAGTGTGATGCAGTTTTGGCATTACTCTGATGCTAAACTTAGGAATGTAAATTGTGTTTCAATTCCCGAACTGACTCCAGAATGAAGTGGAGTGAGATTCCCTTCTCCAAGGAGACTCCCTTTGCTTCGCTCCCCTCTCAGGCAAGGTCTCGGCTTAGGATTCAGACTGTATTTGTACCAGAACTGCAGCATCAGCATGAAGTGAATCTACTTCACACCAATCCTACACGTGCTGAGTGCACCCTCCGATAAGTAAAGCAAGTGTGAAGAGAATATAAGAAATAGGAGCAGGAGTAGGCCACCTGGCCCCTCGAGCCTGCTTCGCCATTCAATAAGATCATAGCTGATCTGATCATGGACTCAGCTCCACTTCCCTGCCTGCTCCCCATAATCCTTTATTCCCTTATCACTCAAAAATCTGTCTATCTCCACCTTAAATATATTCAATGACCCAGCCTCCACAGCTCTCTGGGACAGAGAATGCCACAGATTTACAACCCTCAGAAGAAATTTCTCCGCATCTCAGTTTTAAATGGGCAGCCCCTTATTCTAAGACTATGTCCCTTAGTTTTAGTTTCCCCTATGAGTGGAAATATCCTCTGCATCCACCTTGTCGAGCCCCCTCATTATCTTATCTGTTTCGATAAGATCACCTCTCATTCTTCTGTACTCCAATGTGTATAGGCCCAACCTATTCAACCTACCCTCATAAGTCAACCCCCTCATCTCCGGAATCAACCTAGTGAACCTTCTCTGAACAGCCTCCAATGCAAGTATATGCTTCCTTAAATAGAGAGACCAAAACTGTACACAGTACTCTAGGTATGGCCTCACCAATACCCTGTACAGTTGTAGCAGGACTTCTCTGCTTTTATACTCTATCCCCCTTGCAATAAAGGCCAACATTCCATTTGCCTTCCTGGTTACTTTCTGTATCTGCATACTAACTTTTTGTGTTTCATGCACAAGGACCCCCAGGTCCCTCTGTATTGCAGCACTTTGCAGTTTTTCTCCATTTAAATTATAATTTGCTTTTCTATTTTTTTTCCTCACATTTTCCCATATTATACTCCATCTGCCAAATTTTTACTCACTCACTTAGCCTGTATCCCTTTGCAGATTTTTTTGTGTCCTCCTCACAATTTGCTTTGTACCATCAACAAACTTGGCTGCATTGGACTCGAGAGGAGCAAGATTCATGCAACAACATTATAGTCCTGCTTGAAAAACTTGACTGTTCTTTACAGACCTGGGTAAGGGGTCCGACCATATGTGATGGTTTCCATGAGAAGAATTCCAAAGGACCACACATCAGACTTGATTGTAAATGACCCAAAGTTTATGGCTTCCGGTGCTGTCCACTTAATAGGGAATTTGGCACCTAGAAAGATAGAGTAAATGCAGATTATAAATCAACAGGCTGAAAATCCTGATTGCTACAAATTTGCGATGCTGAGCTCTCCAGCTGATTCTCCAATCTGTACTAGCTTGGGCGAGACCCCCATTGGGACTGGAGTCTTGCCACTATGCAATGGATATAGTTTAAAAAAATACTATATATACATATATACACGGTGGGTTTTGGGAGCCAGCTAAAAACAGCATCTTTTAATAATGCACGTGGAACAGCAAACTCTTATAATTTCAGTGGGAAGTAGTTAGTATTTTCAAAAAAAATATCCAGTTATCAATATTTCATTGTACATAGTTATCATTGGTAAGCACTAATGTGTCATGAAATTTTGCCTTTGAAACAAAGGTATTAAAGAAAGTCTGCTATCCAGTGGTGATACATTTTTAATATTTTGTTTCAAAAATTGCTGCCAGTATTTTTAGTTTTCTTGAATTTCTGTAATGAATGGATGACATCGAGATGAAAAGAAAAATAAAGAGCCATGCAAATATGCTGTGGCATAATAGTTTGCAAACGTTTAATGTTAAAATAGCAGAGGGGAGAATTTCAGAAATGTGTAGTGTGTTTGAATGCGAGTATCCAACAGAGCAAGTTCAGGGTCATGCCATTTAAAATTACTTACTTATAACTAATGGCATTACGCAGGCATTGAACAGAGAGAGCTGCATCACTGTCAAATTGGACAGCAATAGTCTAATTCTCCTCTAAAGGGGTAGAATTTTCCCAGATATTCAGACAGGCATTTGTAAATAAATTGAAACTAGACAAATTTAAATTTAGATGGCGCCTAGTGTGCATCATTCTGCAAACAAATTAAATGAATACAAGGGTAATGCAGCACAAAGAGAGCTTTAGCAAAAAGAATACAAGATAATTATTACACAGATAAAAGTTAACTTCACAATAACCAGAAAACTATTCTACACTAGGAGCTTCCAGTTAATCCCAGTCAGTTTGCAAAAGGATTTAAAGACTGATAACTTGTGCAGAGACACTTATCCCTATAGCATGAAATCCCACTGCTGATATCATGTGCTAATTGAAACCATGTGTCATATATGCCAACATAGGCAAGCACTAGTTGGTGATGCAGATCCTGGAAAACATAAACTAAGGGTCCACTGAAATTATTTAGGAAGTGGCAGCTGGAAATGATTGTTTACATTATTAATGGACAAACACGAAACAGTGAAAAGAAAGGATTTTCAATAAAGGTGAACACGTCCTGGAAACACAATGGGTAGAGCCGAAGGTTAGTAAAGGATACAAAACTCTTGTGGAAGATCAGGGAAGTATGTAGCAGAAATAATCTGGTTTTGCTGGGGGATTTTCAGAGACTGGAAGAAGCAGAATAGCTCAAATAGTAAAGGCAACAAATTTCTAGAATGCATTGAAGAGAGTTTTCTGGAACTATATATTTTAGAAGGGATAAGGTCATACTAGATTTAGTGATAAGTAACAAACCAGAATTAGTTAACAATCTGACAGTAAGGGAACATCTTTGAATAATGACCATAATATGATTGGATTTGATATTCAGTTTGAGAGGGAGAAGAGAGAGTCACCAAGCAAGGTTCCAAAGTTAAGGCAAACTTCAAAGGGATGAGGAATAAATTGACCGCAGTAAACTGGGCTGAACTGTTAACAGAAAAACAGTGGGAAGTATTCAAAGAAGGTTTTGGTACAATAAAAACCAGAACATAACCCGAAAAATAAAAGGTTCCACTTGTACAGTGAAGCAACCCAATTTATAGTCAACAAATGAGGTAAGAGACAGTATCAAGCTAAAAGCAAAGGCTTACACAAATGCAAGGAAAATTGGAAGTCCAATAGACTGGGAGAGCTATAAAAAGCAACAAAGGGCTACAAAGAGTTGCAAAAAGAAAATATGGAAAAACATGCAAGGGATAACAAAGCGAACATGGGAAATGTGGGCCCATTAGAGACAGATTCTGGAGAGACTATAATGGACAATAAGGAAATGGCACGCTTTTGAAATGTATACTTTGTATCTGTTCTGATGAAAGGTCATTGACCTGAAACATCAACTTTGTTTCTCTCTCCATAGATGCTGCCTGACTTGCTAAGTATTTCCAGTATTTTCTGTTTTATTTTGGATTTCGAGCATCCGCAGTATTATGCTTTTGTACTTTGTATTTGTTTTTACAGTAGAGGAAGAGGATAAAATACCAGTGGTATAAATGTTAAGAGGAGGAACTTACTGGATTCAATACAGGTTTTTTTTTTAAAAAAAAGAAGGGTCATGGAGAAAATAATGAGACTAAAAATAGACAAATCTCCAAGATCTGGATAAATGATAAAGGGATACAACAGAGTATATACAGAAAAGTAAGTTCCTCTGGTGGGGAATCCAGAACAATGGGAGCACAATTTTAAAATTGGAGCTAGGTCATTCAGGAGTGAAATCATAAAGCACTTTTTTTCACACACAGATTAGTAGAAATCTCAAAAAGGCTGTGGATGCTGGGTCAATTCACATTTTCAAGACCGAGATAGACAGACTTTTTTTTATTAGTTAAGGGTATCAAGGGAAATGGACCAAAGGTGGGTAAGTGAGGTTGAAGCAGAGATCAGCGATGATCTAACAACATGCGAGAGCAGGCTCGAGGCAATGAATCGATGACTCCTGTTCCTATGCTCAAATGAAAGTCCTCTGTCCACTATGTTAACCAGTTTATTTTAAATGGATTAATATCCCCGTTAAAATAATGGCCAGAGAGATTTCATGTAACCATGTTAAACTTTGTCCACTAATATTTCCAACAGTAATTTCCAGTACCAGATGCTTTAAGAATAAATAATTCAGAGTTAGTTCGATCACAAATCAGGCCTTGTAAGCTATGTGCCATTTCCTAAAATATTTTACAACTTAGAAACAGTTAGTGGTATTTTTTTTGGTTTTAGTGTTAACTCAGAGTTTAAAAAGACCAACAACCACATAATTCTATTCCTGGTGCACTCAACGTGGGAGCCCCACTACAACTAGTAACAAGGGATCCTCCTTCCCCTAAATACTGACACCGCCAGGGACCCTTGTTCCAATTTATGAACGATAGTGTCAGCTGCCCAAAAAAGGAACACTTGCTCCCATTGTAGAAAATGTTTAATCAGTCAATACAGTAAAATAAAGTGTTAGAGAAATCAACAAATGCAAGTACAGGATTTGAAACATGCGCACTGCACAGAGAATGCACTGCAAGGCCAGAAATCAATAGCTTCAGGGATTTTGTTGCAGTTTCCAAGCCCATGTCTGATTACATAGCAGGAGCACAGCCTATTTACATAGTTTAACATACCTTCTCTGGCTGTATATTCATTGTCTTCAATTATTCTGGCTAAGCCAAAGTCAGCAATCTTGCAAACCAACGCTTGAGACACCAAAATATTAGCAGCCCTCAAATCTCTGTGTATATAGTTCTTTGATTCAATGTAAGCCATTCCTTCAGCAATCTTAATCAAATAATAAAGTCATTAGGAGATTGTTACCAAACTTATATTTGATTCAGTTGAACAAAAATCCTATGGACAACAACATTTATATTTTCTTTCAGAAACAAGAATTTACTGTGAAAAAGGCCAGAAGTTACCCTCGACTGCAACACAAATTTTTTGTATGAACATTACTTCAAAGTTTACCATTTAAAAAGAAAAACATTGGGAGCAATGTCATATGAACACATTAATTATTTAGCTGCTAACACCACTAAGAGTAATTTGTAGCCTAGACATTTTATTCTTTTGAAGGCACAGTTCTTGCTGGGCAGCAGTTCCACAATCAGACAGGGTACTGGAGGATTGCCGAAGTGGCCACTCATCATACGAGAGTCTAGAGAGCAAGTGTCAGCAGGCTATTCATTATTTACGGCAAGTTAAAAAATGGTTATCTACAGCTTGTGTCTTAACCTCACCTTTTCACCTCTGTTGCAACAACTCCATCATCCACAGTAAAACAAAAAAAAAACCTGTTTTCCTCAATGTTTACACTGACTAGCTAAGGCATGCGCACCAGGAAGGTTCAAAGGTCAATCCCAAGCTCTGTACTGACTTGGGAGATTTGAATTCGGGTAGTGGGAGGGTGACTACAACTGCCTCTGCATCTCTGAATTAGGAAGGAGAACAATTCCCAGAGTTCCCTCTGCTAATCACATTAGGCATAGCTAGTGTTGCAATATAATGGGTTTTAAATAATGTTGAAGTCTCCTTTGGCATTGCTTAGAAAACATGTCCATCCTCAATAACACATATGAAAGAGAGACAGAGACACTAGACAGAAATAACTTATTTCTACAGTTCTCTCTTGATCCATCTTGGTTTCTCTTCCCTGTAGTTCTCTTGTTGTTCCATGTTTCTTCTCCCCTGTGCATCTGTGCTTCTCTCTCTTCCTTGCGTTTATGCGAAGCTTCTCGGTCTTCGATTCCTTCAGATTCCTATCTGTATTAGTCTCTCCTTATTTCTGTCCATGCCTTTGTTACCTCTAGACTGGACTGTTCCAATGCTCTCCTGGCTCACTTCCCATCTTGCACCCTACATAAAGTTGAGCTCATCCAAAACTCTGCTGCCCATACTCGTATCATGTTCCGTTCACCCATCACCCCTGTGCTTGCTGACCTACATTGGCTCCCGGTCCAGCAACACGATGATTTACAAATCTTCATCCTCATTTTCAAATCCTACCATGGCCTCGCCCCACCCCATCTCTATAACCATTTCCCACCCTACAGTCCTCTAAGTTATCTGTGCTCCTCCAATTCTGGATTCTAGCGCATCCATGATTTTAATCGCTCCACCATTGGCAGCTATGCTTTCAGGTGCCAAGGCCCTAATCTCTGGAATTCCCTCCCTGAACCTCTCTTTCCTCCTTTAAGACCCTCCTTAAAACCTAGCTCTTTGACCAAGCTTTTGGTTATCTGACCCAATATCTGTGAAGCTCCTTGGGACATTTTACTATGTTCAAGGAGTTATATAAATGCAAGTTGTTGTTGTTACACTTCTCTTTGCTTTGGTCTTTTGCTGTTCACCCTCCCCTTGGTTTGCCTGTCTGCTTCTCCCCCTTCCCCATTTTTCTCCTCTCCCTCTTTCCATAGCTACAGCAGTGCTGTTATCTCTCTCTCTCTCTCTCTCCTTCCCTCCATCCATCTTAATTTCAGTTTCCCTCGCCTCCCTCCATGATCTTTACTTCTTGTCCTTTCTCTCCATCACTACTGCTTCTATATTCCAGTTTCTCTCTGCTTCCCTTCCCTCTGACTTTTCTCCATCCGTGTGTGCATGCATGCCAGGGAAACCATTGATATAGACGTTGCAGCAGTAATAGTCATAAGACAGTGTGATGGAGTGATGAAGTGAAGCCAGCTTTGGGCCCAGTTCAGTGCAATTTAGAACAATGGAATGAGAAAAGAATTTTCATTCCACAAACCATGTACCATTTTGCCTGTCATGGAATCTCCCCTGCTTAACTTCCCTATTCGATCAATATTCCTTAAATGCAACTATTTGCAAGTTGAGTAACCTCAGGGACGCAACACAAGTTTCACCAGGAACGGCCAGGAACTATTGCTGGTCCAACACCAACTGAATTTCACAGGTCCACATGAAAAATGAGTGGGTGGAAAATCCTGCGGGGTCACTGAACTCTGTTCCCAAACTCCCGACACGTGCTCTCAGCACGGGAGGCTTCATACTGAGTGTGACAATTTGTAAAAAGCCTACCCGATAATCTGAAGAATGATTTCATAAACTAGGAAGTATCTGTCAAACACACCTGGGTAGTCAGTTTTCTGCCTTAGACAAAGGACTGCTTGCCTATTCAACTTGCCCCCAGCTGGTGGCGCTCCATACAATCTTACTTTCTTTTAACAAAACAAGTCACACGCTTCAAACATCTGCAAACTTATCTATAACCTTACAAGGTCATCAAGAATATTTGAGAAGAGTCTAAAAATGAACACTTTATTTTTACAGTTCGCACAGTAACTGAATAGCCTGTTAAGTGAAATAAGCCACAGGGCATTTCCTTGTTCCACAAGACACTATCTTCAAAAGCTGTTTTATGTGGAGAGAATAAGCAACTCAAATATTAGCTTTTGAAATATTCACAGTGGATAAAAATTTTTGACTATGTGGCAAAGGTTTGAGGTGGACGTGTGACAATGGATTACCAACACAAAATGTGCCCAGGGCTGCTTTTGGCCAGTTTCCTCTTCTAGTGCTGGTGCATATTTCCACTGGTAGAGTGGCAGCCATTTACTGTGGCTAACTCTGATGATAAATTCTGAGAGGCAGTGGAGGAGTAAGTAATGAAATGAAAAGTTCCAGCTTCCTTGCATGACATTTTAACAAGTACTGAAATTCTTGGCCACAGAGACATATTCATATCCAGGAGAGAAGGGTCTTTTTCTTTCCCTTCTCCTTTTTGTCCTCTTCAAGGTGGTGATTCATGGGCACCATGGGAGGAAGATTAATTGTAGCCAAGCCTGACCCTGAACTCTCCCAAGATCCAAACACATCCGCTTTCCACCAGTGATTGCTGGACAGTGATTAGGAGTAGGGACTCCTGCCTGATTTCCCCACTTTCCTTCCTCCAGCCAGGCTAATGATTAAGCTACCCTGCTAAGATTAGCTAACTTGGCACAAAGAGGATTGAACCTTGGCCTGTATATAGATATATATATAAAAATCGATGGTGTGAATTAAAGCCAAGTTTTGGTGGGTGTCCCCCAGCCCTAAGCAGCAAGAAAAAAGAAAACCGAGATGCAGACATTTTTAAGTTTCTAAAATAAATCACACTGCTTACACTGCACTCTGAATTTGTCTTTCTGCAATTCAACATCCTTCTACAGATATAACGAAGCATGTTTGTACTTCCCTTTTTGACAATTTAAAAAAATAGCACAACTTTAAAAATAACAGTAGAAAATGGTTTTCTGTTGACTCAAACTAAACTTTACTGGAATGTGCTTATGTTCCGGCCCAGCTGAATGACGAGGAGAAAGATGGCAACTATTAGATTCTAAAACTGCCAGCTCAAATGGTATATAAAGCATGAAAAATCTTTTAAAACAATAAACAAAATCAACCCCTCCATTATCTGGCTGATTGTGCGAAAGTCACTGGGGGCACAGGAGAATATATCTGTAAAATCGCAAATACGTTCTTTTTGAAAGCATTCACAGTATCAACGAGAGCGATTTTACCCTAAAAGTGTAAAGGAATCTTAGGTACACAGTTTATTTCTTTCTTTAATACTTACTATTCTCTTTGAAAGAACTATGCTCTGTTTTTGTCTCTTAGTTCCCAATGTTGCTTTTGAGCAGTCACAGATGGGTAGCCTGGCCTAGATATTTGGTTCACCTCTCTCTCTCTGCTTTGCCATTGTACTTAGTTGCTAGGATAAAGATTTCACAGATATCTTCAATCTCACATGAGGCTTGAGAGGCCATGTCAAGAGGCTATTCAACTACTGGGCCATCCGTACTCCCCAAAATAGTAATCAGAAGTGGTCAAGAGATGAAGAGATAGGGGTTGCATCTACTGTGATCGCGAGAGAAAGTACCAGGGAAGAATAGCCAGAAATGGGAATGATGAGAGTGAACTAAGGCACGGTGGGTGAAATGGTTCCTGTCTATAATAGGAGATGATCCAGAGGACTTGCCAGAAAACTTTGCTCACGAGTTTGCGACTGAACTTTATTTTGAATTTAAAATGAGTAACGCACAAAACTACTTGTCCAGCTGTGTAGAAAAATTGACCCAACCCAAATACACCCCAAAGTGATGGGGTTAACCCGTCTGGCTGCGCTGCCCACAAGCCATGTCTGCTTTAGACCTGAACTATATTAAATATACACAATTAAACCATCAGTGCACCCTCCTGTAAATGTCATGTTGAGAATAAATACCCTGCTACATCAAAGTGAAAACCAGTGTGTGATTTATCCGAGAAGTTTTTGAAAATAAAAAAAAAATGGTTTATATCTAGATTGTTGGTCATTAACTGTTTACACAGTAATCTTTGTAACACTTAGTTTCTTGAAATAAAATGTGGAATAAATGGGTATTATCTGCACTGGTACAGCATCAGCAGGCTTACCATAAGTGTCACAGTGCACCCTCATTTTAGCTTCAGTAGATTTTAGTGAAACATATAAGAATGTAAGAAATAGGAAAAGGAGTAGGCCATACGGCCATTCAATAAGAGCATGGCTGATCTGATCATGGACTCAGCTCCACTTCCCCACCCGCTCCCCATAACCCCTTATCCCTTTATTGTTTGTCTATTTCAGTCTTAAATTTATTCAATGTCCCAGCATCCACAGCTCTGAGGCAGCGAATTCCACAGCTTTACAACCCTCAGAAAAGAAATTTCTCATCTCTGTTTTAAATGGGCGGTTCCTTATTCTAAGATCATGCCCTCTAGTTCTAGTCTCCCCCCATCAGTGGAAACATCCTCTCTGCATCCACCTTGTCAAGCCCCCTCATAATCTTATAAGATCACCTTTCATTCTTCTGAATTCCAATGAGTAGCGGCCCAACCTACTCAACCTTTCCTCATACGTCAACCAGCTCATCCCCGGAATCAACCTAGTGAACGTTCTCTGAACTGCCTCCAAAGCAAGTATATCCTTTCATAAATATGGAAAACAAAACTGCACGCAGTATTTCAGGTGTGGCCTCACCAATAACTTACATAGCTGTAGCAAGACTTCCCTGCTATTATACTCCATTCCCTTTGCAATAAAGGCCACGATACCATTGGCCTTCCTGATCACTTGCTGTACCTGCATACGATCCTTTTGTGTTTAATGCACAAGTACCTCCAGGTCCCGCTATACTGCGGCACTTTGCAATCTTTCTCCATTTAAATAATAACTTGCTCTTAGATTTTTTCTGCCAACATGCATGACCTCACACTTTCCAACATTATACTCCATCTGCCAAATTTTTGCCCACTCACTTAGCCTTTCTATGTCCTTTTGCAGATAGGAGATAGGATTGGCAATAAATTAAATCTGGTATATGGAGTGGCATATAGTTTAAGAACCGCCGCATGGTGATGCTTCTCTGACAGAATAGAAACATAGAAAATAGGTGCAGGAGTAGGCCATTCGGCCCTTCGAGCCTGCACCATCATTCAATATGATCATGGCTGATCATACAACTTCAGTACCCCACTCCTGCCTTCTCTCCATACCCCGATCCCTTTAGCCGTAAGGGTCACATCTAACTCCCTTTTGAATATATCCAACGAACTGGACTCAACAACTTTCTGGGTTCACAATTGTCTGGGTGAAAAAGTTTCTCCTCATCTCGGTCCTATATGGCTTACCCCTTATCCTTAGACTGTGACCCCTGGTTCTGGACTTCCCAAACATCGGGAACATTCGTCCTGCATCTAACCTGTCGAATCCCGTCAGAATTTTATATGTTTCTATGAGATCCCCTCTCATTCTTCTAAATTCCAGTGAATATAAGCCTAGTCGATCCAGTCTTTCTTCATATGTCAGTCCTGCCATCCCGGGAATCAGTCTGGTGAACCTTCGCTGCACTCCCTCAATAGCAAGAATGTCCTTCCTCAGATTAGGAGACCAAAACTGCACACAATATTCCAGGTGAGGCCTCACTAAGGCCCTGTACAACTGCAGTAAGACCTCCCTGCTCCTATACTCAAATTCTCTCGCTATGAAGGCCAACATGCCATTTGCTTTCTTAACTGCCTGCTGTACCTACATGTCTACTTTCAATGACTGATGTACCATGACACCCAGGTCTCGTTGCACATCCCCTTTTACTAATCTGTCACCATTCAGATAATAATCTGCCTTCCTGTTTATGCCACCAAAGTGGATAACCTCATACTCATCCACATTCAGCCATGCATTTGCCCATTCACCTAACCTGTCCAAGTCACTCTGCAGCCTCTTAGCATCCTCCTCACAGCTCACACTGCCACCCAGCTTAGTGCCATTTGCAAATTTGGAGATATTACATTCAATTCCTTAGTCTAAATCATTAATATATACTGTAACTAGCTGGGGTCGCAGCACTGAACCTTGCGGTACCCCACTAGTCACTGCCTGCCATTCTGAAAAGGACCCGTTTATTCCCACTCTTTGCCAACCAGTTCTCTATCCACGTCAATACATTACCCCCAATCCCATGTGCCTTAATTTTGCACACTAATCTTTTGTGTGGGACCGTGTCAAAAGCCTTTTGAAAGTCCAAATAGCCGTGTACTGTTCAGTAACTTTGCTGGATCTAATGAGGCTATTTTGAAGTAAAAATCTGGTGCTTGTGTAACAATATTTAAATAATCACAAACTACAGCTTCTGAAAGATACTCAATACATTTCAAAGCACCAAACTTGAAGTCATGTAACCATTACTTCCCAACTTCTCTCCTACTCTTCAACCGATGTACTGTTCACATGCACCATAATCCATGGAATTAGGCTAGGGTGCGGAGTGGGGGCAGCATGAGAGAGTAGAGATCGTGGCAGAGCGATAGAGAGGGAAGAAGAAGGAGGGGAGAGAGAGAGGGAAGAAGAAGGAGGGGAGAGAGAGAGGGAAGAAGAAGGAGGGGAGAGAGAGAGGGAAGAAGAAGGAGGGGAGAGAGAGAGGGAAGAAGAAGGAGGGGAGAGAGAGAGGGAAGAAGAAGGAGGGGAGAGAGAGAGGGAAGAAGAAGGAGGGGAGAGAGAGAGGGAAGAAGAAGGAGGGGAGAGAGAGAGGGAAGAAGAAGGAGGGGAGAGAGAGAGGGAAGAAGAAGGAGGGGAGAGAGAGAGGGAAGAAGAAGGAGGGGAGAGAGAGAGGGAAGAAAAAGGGGAGGGGAGTGAGGGAGGAAGGGAAGAAGAAGGGAAGAAGAAGGGAAGAAGAAGGGAAGAAGAAGGGAAGAAGAAGGGAAGAAGAAGGAGGGAGGGAGGAAGGGAAGAAGAAGGGAAGAAGAAGGGAAGAAGAAGGGAAGAAGAAGGGAAGAAGAAGGGAAGAAGAAGGGAAGAAGAAGGGAAGAAGAAGGGAAGAAGAAGGGAAGAAGAAGGGAAGAAGAAGGGAAGAAGAAGGGAAGAAGAAGGGAAGAAGAAGGGAAGAAGAAGGGAAGAAGAAGGGAAGAAGAAGGGAAGAAGAAGGGGAGGGGAGGGAGGGAGGGAAGAAGGAAGGGAAGAAGGAAGGGAAGAAGGAAGGGAAGAAGGAAGGGAAGAAGGAAGGGAAGAAGGAAGGGAAGAAGGAAGGGAAGAAGGAAGGGAAGAAGGAAGGGAAGAGGGAGGGAAGAGGGAGGGAAGAGGGAGGGGAGGGAAGAAGAAGGGGAGGGGAGGGAGGGAAGAAGAGAGGGAGGAAGGGAAGAAGAAGGGGAGGGGAGGGAGGGAAGAAGGGAAGAAGAAGGGGAGGGGAGGGAGGAAGGGAAGGAAGAAGAGGGGGGAGGGAGGAAGGGAAGAAGAAGGGGAGGGAGGGAGGGAGGAAGGGAAGAAGAAAGGAAGAAGAAGGGGAGGGAGGGAGGGAGGGAGGAAGGGAAGAAGGGGAGGAAGGGAAGAAGAAGGGGAGGGAGGGAGGGAGGGAGGGAAGAAGAGAGGGAGGAAGGGAAGAAGAAGAGGGGGGAGGGAGGAAGGGAAGAAGAAGGGGAGGGAGGGAGGGAGGGAGGAAGGGAAGAAGAAAGGAAGAAGAAGGGGAGGGAAGAAGGGGAGGGAGGGAAGAAGAGAGGGAGGAAGGGAAGAAGAAGAGGGGGGAGGGAGGAAGGGAAGAAGAAGGGGAGGGAGGGAGGGAGGGAGGAAGGGAAGAAGAAAGGAAGAAGAAGGGGAGGGAAGAAGGGGAGGGAGGGAAGAAGGGAAGAAGAAGGGGAGGGAGGGAAGAAGAAGGGGAGGGAGGGAGGAAGGGAAGAAGGGAAGAAGAAGGGGAGGGAGGGAAGAAGGGAAGAAGAAGGGGAGGGAGGGAGGGAGGGAGGGAGGAAGGGAAGAAGAAGGGGAGGGAGGGAGGGAGGGAGGGAGGGAGGAAGGGAAGAAGAAGGGGAGGGAGGGAGGGAGGAAGGAAGGGAAGAAGAAGGGGAGGGAGGGAAGAAGAGAGGGAGGAAGGGAAGAAGAAGGGGAGGGGAGGGAGGGAGGAAGGGAAGAAGAAGAGGGGGGAGGGAGGAAGGGAAGAAGAAGGGGAGGGAGGGAGGGAGGGAGGGAGGAAGGGAAGAAGAAGGGGAGGGAGGGAGGGAGGGAAGAAGGGAAGAAGAAGGGGAGGGAAGAAGGGAAGAAGAAGGGGAGGGAGGGAGGGAGGGAAGAAGGAAGAAGAAGGGGAGGGAGGGAAGAAGGGAAGAAGAAGGGGAGGGAGAGAAGAAGGGAAGAGAAGAAGAGAAGAAGAAGGGGAGGGAGGGAGGGAGGGAGGGAGGGAGGGAGGGAGGGAGGGAGGGAGGGAGGGAGGGAGGAAAGAAGGGAAGAAGAAGGGGAGGGAGGGAGGGAGGGAGGGAGGAAGAAGAAGGGGAGGGAGGGAGGGAAAAAGAAGGGGAGGGAGGGAGGAAGGAAGGAAGAAGGAGGGGAGGGAGGGAGGGAGGAAGAAGAAGGGGAGGGAGGGAGGGAGGGAGGGAAGAAGGGGAGAGAGGGAGGGAGGAAGGGAAAGAAGAAAGGGAGGAAGGGAAGAAGAAAGGGAGGGAGGAAGGGAAGGAAGAAAGGGAGGGAGGGAGGGAGGAAGGAAGGGAAGAAGAAGGGGAGGGAGGGAAGAAGAAGGGGAGGGAGGGAAGAAGAAGGGGAGGGAGGGAAGAAGAAGGGGAGGGAGGGAAGAAGAAGGGGAGGGAGGGAAGAAGAAGGGGGGGGAGGGAAGAAGAAGGGGGGGGAGGGAAGAAGAAGGGGGGGGAGGGAAGAAGAAGGGGGGGGAGGGAAGAAGAAGGGGGGGGAGGGAAGAAGAAGGGGGGGGAGGGAAGAAGAAGGGGGGGGAGGGAAGAAGAAGGGGGGGGAGGGAAGAAGAAGGGGGGGGAGGGAAGAAGAAGGGGGGGGAGGGAAGAAGAAGGGGGGGGAGGGAGGGAAGGAGGGAGGAAGGGAAGGGGAGGGAGGGAGGCAGCGAAAAAGGGAAGAACAACAGATGAGACAGAGCAGCAGCAGCGTGGTATCGAGCAGTATTGTCCAATAACAATTGTTGACACCCCACAGATGTGACTATGGTGATACTGTTTTAGTCACATGCAATAACTTCAGTAGAAAATACCTTACAATACAAATGAAGGAATTTCCCCATGTATAGTTACTTAAACAGTTACCATCAATTAGTAACTCAGGAAATAAAACACACTGATCAAAAGGGCAACTGAAGGGGCTTTCCCTTGTAAGCGGTCATGTGTTACTTAATTGATGCATATGTGCAATGCAAACTGGTTGATCTGGCAGCTTGCAATGGTTTGGAAGGATTAGATATGCTATAAATTTCACCGATACTGGAAGAACTGTCCCTGCACTGGAGGTGGTCTGCCGGTCACACTAGAGCAGATGGCGTAACTCTGGCATTGTCTCTAGTGAAGTAGAGGTGGCAAAGGCAGATCTCCTCGGTCATGCACAGGGAGGCTAATGACAAGTGAAGAGGCTAATGACATGCCATTGCTTCTGCAATGGTTGTGTCCACATGGATTCAACCTCACACCATGTAGTGCTACTAGAATCCCCAAATGGAATTCCCATCCTCGGCACAGTGCTGCAAGTTTAATTGTAGCAGCAAGCATCAGTACGCTATGAATGGTAACTACAAAGCGGACAAAAAGGAGAATTTCACAATTAACTGTGGCAGCAGTAATTTAGGTTTAAGAATTGTGCTTTATTCAGCAATCCAGGTCAGTGGAGGAAACACCTGCCCATTTTTTGGGTGAACTCAGAGCCAGAGGCAATGCTTGCCAGAATGCAAAATTCAGCTCGAGACCCTATTATCATAATTATATCATTTAAAATAACCTTAAACCTCATTCTCCAGTAGGCCTATTTTATTCTTCTTCACAAAATAGGGCCCAGGGCCCACTGTGAATTGGATACACCAGGCTGCACACGGATTCTGCAAAGCACTTCCGCCCAGCAATACTCCACACCGCCAGCAGAGCTTGGTTTAAAAAAGAAAGTTTCTAAAATGTCTTTTTGATTATTTATTGTTCACTAATTTAATGCTGGTCACAGAGATAGTGCCCCTCCCCATCACTAATCCCCTCCAACCGCCTCTTCCCCCCCCACCCAGAGATGTCTGCACTCCTCTAATTCTGTCCTCTTGAACATCCTGGATTATAATCGCTCAACCATTGGTGGCCGTGCCTTCTATTGCCAGGGCCCTAAGCTCTGGAACTCCCTGCCTAAACCTCTCCGCCGCTCTTTCCTCTTTCAAGACGCTCCTTAAAACATACCTCTTTGACTAAGCTTTTGGTCACCTGCCCTAATTTCTACTTATGCGGCACGGTGTCAAATTTTTTAAAACCTCATAATACTCCTGTGCAGCGCCTTGGGACGTTTCACTATGTTAAAGGCGCTATATAAATACAAGTTGCTGTTGTTGGTTAAAGAAGAAATTGTATCTAAAAAGGTTTCTGATGAAAAGAAACATTGTGAGACAGCATCACATGACAAAGTGAAGTTGTTATGGGATTTATTTTGCAGCGCGTTGCCAGGATATTCACTGTGTATTGTACATACTACCAAAGAACTTGCTCAACTGAAATACAAGTGTCCTGACTGGTATCAATAAATCAGTCCTCCAACAATCAACTTGAGCAGGTTAACCAAGCTAACATGAATAGCACAGAGGAACAGTTCAACACGATATACCTGTACAAACAAATGTTTTCTGAGGGGTGTAGGTAGTTGCAGTAATGGACCAAGCAATTCAGCACAGAGAATTGGTATAGGCTGAGAAATATTTAAGTGTTAGACTTTCATCAGGAAACCTCAGAGGATAACAGAAAACCAAAGATAAGTTTCCTTTTCTGTTCATTTCTTCTATGGGTGACATGACTGCTTCAGTTATCTCCAATTTAGGCATTTCATCTAAGAATGCAGAAAATTACATGTGTAGATTAAAAATAGCTTACGTATCCCTCGCATCTCTCTGGTCAAGCTAAATAGCAGCTGCTGCACTTATTTATTAACTCTTACCACACACAAGAAACTCATTTCCTTGTAAAAATCACTTAGCTCCAAGCATCTCTTACATCTGGCTGTGTTTAGTATTTAAAAACTGATCTTGTTCTCTGGCAGAATTTGAAAAATACAGATATCTGTTCTGCTAGTACATCCAGTTTAAACCAGGTGTAATTTTGTAAGCTGGAAACGAGAAAATATATAACATACGGCTGAAACCATCTCCCTGAACAGTTCAACTGGGAGCAAATGTGGGGATTTATGGGTGTGACCTTTTATCAAAGCACACCGTATATCATTGGCCACTGCCTGTATTTGGCTACCTCCGTGTCCTGTTCAGCCCAGAGTTGAGCTTCGAACTCCACATCCAACCCATCACAAAGACAGCCGACTTCCAGCTAAGCTCCATTTCTCACCCCACTGCCAATAAAACCCTTATCCACGTTTTGTCACTTCTAGACTTGATTTCTCTAATGTTCTCCACAGTCATCAATCCTCCACTCTTCATAAAACTCCAACTTGTTCAAAACCATCCTGCATTCAGTCCCAATTTCTCATCATTCTTAGACCTCACTGACCTGCATTCTCTCTCTTGGTCCAAATTGATTGAATTGAAATCGGAGTCCTTCCTTTCAAATGGTCTCTTCTCACCTTATCTCTCTGCTTTTCCTGCTTTACATTCTCTCCTGCATTCTAGGGTCTTCAGACTCTCGCCTTTTGTGTATTGTTCCCCACTCCATCTTCCCCAATCAGTCTTCAGCCTTACTCTCTGATTTCCCTCCCTGCCCTTCCATTTCCATTTTTAAAAGCCTCCTTAAAGTCATATTTTGAACCATGTTTTCAGTCACGTCCTAACTCTATCATCATGACGAGTTTTGTTCATTCCTATCTTTATTTTCTACCCCTCCAGAATCAAGAGATGGACTGGTACTGAAACAAAGACAGATTCAAGAGCAAAACCATTGATATGGTAACAGTAAGGGAGTTATACCTCTCGTTAGCCCAATGTAAAAAGAGCTCATTAAGTAAGAACATTAATTTATTAACTAAAGTCATTGATGGGGGGGGAAGTTCAATTAAATTCTCCTTCTATGGTGTTGTATTTTAACTGTGGTATAATCATGTAATCGGGGCCCAGGAGAGGCGTGAGTTTGGGGCCAGGGGCTCAGGTGCAGCACGGTCCAGCCCACACTGCTATGTGTGTGTGTGCTGGGTCCGTGCAACAGAGCAGGTCTCCAGTTGCCTTGGGTAATCCTTGCCACTGGACCAAGACCTAGCTCTGTCAAGCCCGTGAGACGGCTGGTGTGCAACAGTCACCACACGTTAAAAAAATCCATGCACAGGCATCTTCCACCCTTCAGGATGTAGTTCAGGACCTGGAACTTTAGGTCCTTCATTGGAACACCTGTGAATTTACCCTTTTTTGACATGTAAGCAAGTCATCCTCGTTTCGAGGGACTGCCTATGATGAATCATGTAATACAGAAACAAGTGAATTGTCACGTAGAGGGGGCGAGAGAAATAAGTAAGTCACAGTTTGTACAGACGTTTTGAATTCATAAAAGGACTAAAATACTGAGCTTAGAACTGTAACATGTTTGAGTCCCAACCTATCCATGATCTAGTACCGTTAAGTGTATGTTAAATACATTTGCATGAACTGTATGCTTAATAAACTATGAATGCTGACCTCAGTGTGTAAGAATCTTATTGATTTGAGCAGTAGATAGAATATTCAAATCATACATAAAAGTCTCTTATCAGGAGCTTCACAACTCTTCTGATTTTTGGGTCATTAATCCATATGAAAGAAAAATATCACCCATGGCATCCTTGGTATCATGGTCAAAAGTATCTGTTATCGGGACCTTGCTGCGCTTTGAGTGTCAAACTTGTACGCTCACAGTAGGTAACAACATGGTCTAGCTACAGTTGCAGGTAAAATCATTTTTGAGCCATACACAATTGGTTATTGAAAGACTAGTATAAACAGCACCTCATAGGCAAGTTTTAGTGTCCCTCAGTTCAAACAATACTTTAAATCTTTTACCAACCGTACATCAAAAAAGACCCTAGAGCAAATATGCACAATGTAACTGGACTCTGAATTGTATGGATTATTGATGCTCTTTCAACTGGTAAAATGCCCCACAACACACATGGGGGGGGGGGGGCATGTGCCAGCTTTCTTAAAAAAGAGGTTAGATATATATTTTCAAATATTTAATTATGCTGCATTTGGTTTTCTTTCTGCAAAGTTTTGTAAAACAACTGTGATCACTTACTTGGGCTGAAAAATCAATCAGCTTGGGTAACGGCACTCTGTTTCCCTCATCACTCTTCAAGAAATCTAATAAACTACCTGTAAGAGACAAAGAAGGTTTTAATCACATGTGGGCCATTAAACCTTTCACTAAGCTGACACATAATGAAAATGAAAGCACAGAAATTTCAGGGTTTATGTAGTTACCCCAGTTTTATCAATACATCCCCATGATCCCACCACCGTTACCTCCTTGGATTGGGACCATGAGAGACAGGTTGTGCCATGGACTTTTCTGTGGACATTGTCAATATTACTCTGATCAACCAACAGATGGGTACTACTTTAATCCTTCTGGTTTTTTCCAACTTTCTTCTACCTCACCTCCAAAATGTGCCACTATTATGAAGTGCTCTATTAAGCCACTTAGCAAGTATTTTCGACTAGAGGAAACTCTATTTTGACCTTGAACTTTCATCCAGGTTTCACACTTTAAAAAAAAAGAGTTTTAAGAATATCTGTAGGAAGAGGGGTTAAGCTGTGGGGTGGAGTCCTTTTTCATACTATTGAGCTTTGCTTTCTGGTTGGTTGACCAAGAATGACCCCTGCTTGGAAGTCTAGGGACAGGGGGCTTGCTGAAGCAGGAGAAAGAGGTAGCTAGTATATTGCCTGATCAAAAAAACCTTTTCTTTAAAACATCCACAATTTTTTTTGATGCATGGCAGTGCTGTGAAAGTACTTGAATAGGCCTCTTTTCAGTTTTTGCCCCAAGGCCTCCTTAAAGACATGTGAACCAGATTCACTGAATAAAAATCAAATCACCTGGTGATAGTGGGAAGCAAACAGCCTAGGCTTCAGAGTCCAACATTTTAACATTACATCAAATGGAGCTGCCACAACAGGAATTCATTTAAGCATCTCCCAAAGTAAACCAATGAGAACAACATACTATAATAATACAGGAAAGGGGGGGGGGGGGCAAGGCTGTGAAAATGTGGAGTCGTGGCTCTTCCCACCCATGGAGAATGAGAGAAAGATGGTGGGTCTATAAAAGGATAACTCAAAATAACTACTTGCATTTATATAGCACCATTAACATAGGAAGACATCCCAAGGCACTTCACAGGTGCGTTAGCAAACAAAATTTGACACTGAACCACAAAGGAGATATTAGGACAGATGATCACGCTTGGCCAAAGAGGTAGGTTTTATGGAGCGTTTTAAGCGTTTTAAAGGAGGAGAGGGGTAGTGAGGCAGAGGAGTTTAGGGAAGGAATTATACCGTTTAGAATCATGGCAGCTGAAAGCACGGCTGCCAATGGCTGAGCGATTTAAAATCAGTGATGTGCAAAAGCCCAGAACTGGAGGAGGGCAGAGATTTCAGACTGTAATACAATGATATTGAGGGAAAGGTGGCGTAGCCCAGCAGGCCAGAACAAGCTGGGCTACTCCACCTTTTCCTCAATATCATTGTATTACAGTCTGAAATCTCTGCCCTCTTCCAGTTCTGGCCTCATTTGAACTTGCTTGCCCCATGTATGATGAATTGTGGGCGTTGGGGAGAGTTTAACTCAAAAAGAAATTTGTAGGGTGTATGGTGGGAGGAGGTTACAGAGATAGGGAGGGGTGAGGCCATGGAGGGTGGGAGGAGGTTACAGAGATAGGGAGAGGTGAGGTCATGGAGTGAATTGAAAATAAGAATGAGGATTTTAAAATCAGGGCGTTGTCGGACTGGGAGTTGATGTAGATCAGCAAGCACGGGGGCGGGGCTTGAAGGTTCTGAGAAGTGGGAGGCGAGGCAAGGAAGGACAAAGAGAGAGAAGTTGCAGTTGTTGATCTGTATCATTGCTACCGGTTATTATTAAATACATTCTGTTCTATATACGTAACTGTGTTTAGAGTTTTGTCCAGAAGAAATCGAAGGCTCAGTTATTTGGTGCATACTTGGGTCTTCACAGTACCAACACTTAAGATTCTGAGAAATTTATTTGTCCAGCATTTTAAATAGAGGTGTTAACCCATTTAACATAGTTAAACCAAACTGGTTAAACATTCATATTCATGCAAATTTCTATGAGTTAAACTCTCCCCAACACCCATAATTCATCTTACATGGGGCAAGCTGGTTCAAATGAGAGACATTCTTAATCTACAGCTCGTTCTGGCCTGTTGGGCTACTCCACCTTTTCCTCAATATCATTGTATTACAGGTTTAATCATGTTCTAATAGTTTTGTTCAAAATCTGACTAAGTACACATAAATAATTCCACTGGCTAATGCAGGGTGCTCTTGAATAAATATTGGTACATAAATAATTATAAAATGAATCTGTAACTTTTTTTAATGCATTTTGTTTACATTTGGCAACTCAATAATAATTTGGAACCATCTATTTAAAATTATGGATAGAAGTTCACAACGATCTCATGTAATTGGTCATATTATGGACCAGCTAAATGATTTGGGGTATAATAATTATATGATGTCCTCAATTTGGACAGTTAGAGAAAATGGCACAATTTGTATATCTGTATATATTGTTTACTTGACTGCTTCTCCAATTAGGTCTTTCAAGTTTCCTAAAAACTCCTGCAACATCATTCAATATTCCTAAACATTAATGCGAGTGACCAATATATTGCATTTGTTTTAAAATTGGACACTTTCTTTGACTAGTTCTCAAAAGATAACACATTGAAGTAAAATACATTATAATTTTTGCAACAATGATAAAATAGAATAAAGACAATTGTTCTGAAAGCATTGTGTTATATATTTTTTTTACATTTCTATTTCCTCTAACTGCTTGCCCAGCAGCAACTGTTGTGGTTTAAATCGACTGTGGAAACATCGAAGCTGAAATCTCGCACATAACTTGCACTCTTGACTGACCACAGGAACTTGCATCCTCCCCCAGAGTCAAGGTTGCAAGTAATGAACTGCTTGTATGTACAGTATGGTTACCCAGATATATACATAGATTGTGCACGTGTTTAGATGTGTGCATATTTCTCATGCATCATAAAGGAATTGAATTTTTTGAATATTTTCCAGAGTATTACAAGTGATTAAATATTTTGGGCCCGAAATTCAGTACCGCTGGAAAGCTCGTGCCCCTCCCACCTTTTTGTGCCCATTAGTGCTGAAATTTTTTCGTGGCTGGGCCACCCCATGTTCAGCTCCAAAAGTGAACAAATGGGTTCCAGCGCTAATGAATCCTTCCAAAGTGGATTTTTCAGCGGTGTGGCAGTCTTAATTTGAGCGTTATCACCACCGAGAAATTCAGCATGCAGGTAAGGGTTTCTAATGAGCCAGCTGCTCCTTGGCCTTTTTAAAGGCTAGAGTTTGCAGCAAGGCCCTGAGGGGGGGGGGGGGGGAAGGGAGGAGTTTGGAAGGAATCTGGAAGGATAGCTGGTGTAAGAGGTGCAAAGAGAGCCAACAGGTTCACTGATATGGAGCTGGAGACACTGATGGACGATGTGGAGGACAGAAGAAGAATACGCTTTCCTGACATGGAGACACCTGGCAGACTGCCAGTACATGATGCATGGAGGGAGATTGCAGTGGAGGAGTCAGGCACCTCCATATATATGTGAGGACGCACCCTCCCAGGAGGGTGCTGGCCAGTCTGCACCCAGCCCTTCCAAGGTGGCGATGGATCGACGCCTCCTAGCTCTGGGGTAACGGGGGTCATCCTCCTCCTCCTCCGGTGATACTGCTGGCTCCACCTCCAGTAGCTGTCCTCTTATGATGGCCAGGTTGTGCAGCATGCAGCAGACCACGACAATTATGGAGACCCATTGGGGAGAGTACTGCAAGGTGCCACCAGAGCAGTCCAGGCACTGGAACCTCTACTTAAGGATGCACTGCTCAATGATGCACCTGGTGGCACAATGAACATCATTGTATGCATGGTATGGCGCTGTCCTGAGGGGTTCCGCAGTGGAGTGAGGAGCCAAGGGGGACAGGGGATATCCACTGTCCACCAAGCAGCCAACCGCAATCCTGATTCGGGCTAGTGAATACGGTGGGCACACTGGTCTGGCGCAGAATAAACGAATCATGGCTGCTGCCTCCCTTGCCCGCTGCCTCTCTGCACGGTGCTGACGGCGACGCCTTCTCCTGCGCGCCGCCCTGCTTCTGAGTGCGGTGTACCAGGTGTCGCCCTCCCAACACTCCTCCCATCCTCAGTGAACCCTGCCAAGCAGGTCCCTGCAGCCCACAGGCCTCCACTAAAAAGAGTCAGACCTGAAAGTTGTACAAAATTCTGAGCAGCACTCAGCAGGTTGAATGGAGCCAAAACAATGAATAAAACTATATGAAAAGATAAATACAGCGGATGCTGGAATCTGAAATAAAAACACTAAAAATTAATAAAACTATTTCCCTACCAAAGGGCCCCGATCGCGGCAATGCTCCAGCAGTGTCACGTTCGAGCACCGCATCGAATACGTCGTGGGGCACCACTGGGAAAAGTCTTAGCTTTTTGCAGCTGAAAATCCCTGTCCTTGCTGCTGTCCAGCGGCCCGCCGCTGCAGAGCTCTCCGCTAGAAAGTGACCTTTACAGCGGCTACACCCTGCCATTTCTGGCAGAAGTGAACACCGCTCAAATCCCGCCTCCCCCCCCCCCCCCAAGCTGAATATGGCTTGGGGAGGGAAAATCGTCCGACTGCGGCGGCCAATCGATCGATTGGCCGCCCAAACTCCGTGGTAACCGTCCCTTCGGGAGCGGTGAATTTCAGCCCCTCTAAGTCAACAGAAGAGATATACCGAACCCGGCTCTTTTGCAGAATCAACTAAACTAGTCTAACTCCAATAAATGTGGGACAAAATTAATGAACTTATTTTGTTTAGTGGGGTGGGGCAGGAAAGGATGCTCAGAATGGCTATTCAGGTTTCCCAGTCAGGCTATCTGTTGAATTTAAAGTTGATGTTTTTGATTGCTAAATTCTAAACCCTTGCAACAATAAATTGCAGAAATATATCGTTCGTGTAATGGATAGAAGTGCCTAAATTGTGACAATATCCAGTTGGTAATGGCTGAGGTAGATCACAAAATATGCAAGAACAATTGCAGTTACAGAGTTATGGAGAGTAAAATTGAGCAGGGTGTAAAACGTCAGACCTGCTCCACTCAGGATTTTTAAGCAGCCACCAAAAGGCAAGTTTAAAAAAAAAAAATCACTGCTGTGGATCCAGGAGAAGCAGGAATGCTTGCCTGATTCCACAATATTCTGATCGGCACCAATTTCGGGCTGGCCTTGGGCCTTCCAGTTTGGGTACACATTGTGGTCTCATCGCCGGCTTCACACCTGAAACCGGGTGCCTACAGATTTATAACCCTCTTGTCTAATCTCCAAATACAAGTCAAGCAAATCTCTTGAATGCTTATTAAACATTACATCAAACATGGTTGCTTTCCTGGGAATAGAATTTCTATAATCTTGAAGCAGATTAGGAGCCATTGGGGAAGAAATTGAAAACAGGTAGCATGCGCAAACGCACAGGAACAACACTTGCGCCAGAACAGGTAGTTCCGAGATCCAATCGAAATTGGACCACGGGCCTCATAAAATAAGGACTGGTAGGTAGGCCACATGTAGACCAAGTAACCCTGAACGTAGCAGGGCCGGCGCTGGCTATGTTCAGGGCAGCCCAATTTCAGGAAGGAGCCCCAAAAATAGATGTTAAGCCCACAATTTGCATATGCCTTCACCAATATGGCAGGCGGGGCGTTACCAGCAAGGAATGTGCGTGCGCCATACTGGATGCTTCATTGCCTGTTTTACACCTAAAAAACGGGAGCAGCTCTGTGGAATATTCAGGCTATTAACTCAATCTATATTTTTTCATTGTAAATTTGAGGTTTGCTCTGAGGTACTAAGGGTAAATTCACTGACCCCGCACTTCCAGGGACAGTATAGTAAATGAAAGGACACATTACAACTAGAAGTACTTTTCAATTACGGGTGGTGATAAATTGCAAACACATATGTAAAATGTTCATCTGAAATTCATCTTGTTGAGAGGAACTTGGTAATAATGCCCAAAACATTAATTTTGTATCATTGCCTTCAAAGCGAGGGGATTTGAGTACAGGGGCAGGGAGGTGTTATTACAGTTGTTTAGGGCCTTGGTGAGGCCACACCTGGAGTATTGTGTACAGCTTTGGTCTCCTAACTTGAGGAAGGACATTCTTGCTATTGAGGGAGTGCAGCGAAGGTTCACCAGACTGATTCCCGGGACTGACATATCAAGAAAGACTGGATCAACTGGGCTTGTATTCACTGGAGTTCAGAAGAATGAGAGGGGATCTCGTAGAAACGTTTAAAATTCTGACGGGTTTAGACAGGTTAGATGCAGGAAGAATGTTCCCAATGTTGGGGAAGTCCAGAACCAGGGGTCACAGTCTAAGGATAAGGGGTAAGCCATTTAGGACTGAGATGAGGAGAAACTTCTTCACCCAGAGAGTGGTGAACCTGTGGAATTCTCTACCACAGAAAGTTGTTGAGGCCAATTCACTAAATATATTCAAAAAGGAGTTAGATGAAGTCCTTACTACTAGGGGGAATCAAGGGGCATGACAAGAAAGCAGGAATGGGGTACTGAAGTTGCATGTTCAGCCATGAACTCATTGAATGGCGGTGCAGGCTCAAAGGGCTGAATGGCCTAGTCCTGCACCTATTTTCTATGTTTCTATGTATGTTTCTATTGTACTTGTTGGCTGGAGATCTTCTATTGCCAGAAGGCCAACAAGTTTATTTTTAATTAGATTATATTGGTCATTTCATTTATGGAAATGAAGGGTCTCCCCTTTTGTGCAAAATCAACTGTTCAAATTACCTCATTCCAATGCTAGCGACTGAAAGCATATGGGAACTGAAGGATGTGTGTAAAGCGACCTTGATTATTTCTTTCCATAACCATATATATATATTTTTTAAATCATCTTTTAATTCAAGGTTATTCACTGGACGTCTGGCAAAGTAACTGGTTTATAAATTTAAGCGAAAGCCATCTTTAAATGATTCACTAAATAATATTCAAATGAATAATTGCACAAATGGCAGTGCGAAAGGTTCAACAGAAAGGGGAACTATATGCAAATTTATTTTCGGGAACACTCGTTATCATTCTCAGGATCTTTGCACAATGTTATTTTGAAAGTTAAAGTAGACACGCATCATTCTGTACACGGATGTAAACAGCAGAGGAACTGGGCTCTGCGGTCAAAGTTTAATGAAAAAGTAGATGGGAGAAAGCAGGCGAGTAAGATTGAGAGAGATCAGTAACCAGGGTTTCTTCCATTTTTACTGGTACTCCATTTTTACTGGTACTCCATTTTATAAAGTTACACACATAAGACTTGTTAAATAGAGCAATTAGAACTAATTAATAAAGATTTTCTCAGGATGGGTTAAGTATGAAGTTTATGTTCCTTACTTACTCGTACCTGATTGTTCCTTTTTCTTTTTACAAAAGGAAGGCAAAATAGTGAAGTTTAAACTGGAAAGCAGGGAAGTGGGAGATGGGAGTGAAAAAGGTGGATTGTGGATGGTACATCACCTTGTAATCGGTTTTAACTGGCAACCCTCATCTGACTCCTTAGCAATCCATTTTGATTAAGTTTTATATACAAATATTCACTGGTTATGCACCATTTTAGATACTTACCTCTCTTTCCTCCTTTAAGACGCTCATTAAAACCCACCTCTAAACAAGCTTTTGATCATCTGCCTTAATTTCTTCTGTGGCTCGGTGTCAAATTTATCTGTTTGTCTGTGACACTTTTGTGAAGCGCCTTGGGACATTTTATTATGTTAAAGGCACTATATAAATAAAAGTTGTTATTATTTGTGAAACTTGAAAACAATGTTGTGACAGGCAAGTTCTGACTGGCTGTTTATCTTTCATTAGCGTAAATGGATTTGGATTGAAGTGAAATTTTGAAAGCAAACTTGTCATGCACCTACCATTTGGATTTGGACTTGTTATTTTCTACAAGGAAAATTTATGAAAAGAAAGTTAATTATATCGCTCGTCTACAGGCTGCATTTTAAGCTCTGAAGCTCCTTTGTTGTCCAGACATTTATTTCATTGGCGTAGCATTTTAAAAATGAAAGGCTTGGAGCAGTTAAAACAAGATGGGCTGGAATATGAATTTGGCATTATAGAGACGGCAATGGAGTGAGCCTTGGCTAAGTGGTAGCATTCCTGCCTCGGAGTTGCAAGGTTAGGAATTTGAGGAACACTCCAGACAGCCCCGGTGAGTGGAGATATCCAGCGGGATACTTGAGAGTCATAGGAGCCCCCACAATTGCATCTAGCTGGTTCTTCTGGTAGGGAGTTGTGAGTTAGGCTAATGACGTGTCCACTTAAGATAACGTCACAGAAATGATTCAGAGTGCAGAGTGCAATGTTCTGGATGTGAAGCAGTGGAAGAAATTAGTTGCCTCATGGGCCACTAGGCATGGAAGAGAAGAAAAGACAGCTGAGGCACCAAGAGTAGCCTCATAGAAGTTAGGAGACTGGAGTGATGAGTGTTTCTAGCAATATTGCCAAAATGGGAGATGGGGGGAGGGAGAAGATGCTTCCAACGATATTCAGTGCAGTTAGAACTGTTAATTAAAGCATAGCATAAGCGAGTGTCAGGTTCCACATGTACACGGATGATACTCGGCTCTGCCTCTCTTGACAAACCACTACCCCCATGTAGTCAGAGTGCTTATCTGACATTCAGTCCCGGATAAGCCACAATTCCCTCCAGTTAAACATGGAGAAGAACAAAGCCATCATCTTTGGCCCTCGCGACAAACTCTGTACCCTTGCCATCGATTCAATCCTCCTTTGCAGCCACCTTCTCAGGTTGAAATTGACTTTTGTAACCTCTGCTTCCTATTTGACCCAGAGTTAAGCTTCTAATCCCATATCCTCTCCCATTGCAAAGACTGCCTACTTTCATCTTTGTAACATTATCCCGCCTAAGCCCTTCTGCTGCAGAAATCCCCGTCCATAACCTTTGTTACCTCCAAATGCTCACCTGGCTGCCCACCCCCCCCAAATCGCTCTGCCCCACCATTGTCCCAGTCTAAAGGATTTAATAGGATAGATAGAGAGAAACTATTTGATAGGAGAGCCCAGAACAAGGGGATATAACCTTAAAATTAGAGCTAGGCTAATCAGGGGCGATTTTAGAAAGCACTTCTCCGCACAAAAGGACAGTGGAAATCTGGAACTCTTTCCTCCTAAAAAAAGCTGTTGAGGCTAGGTCAATTGAAAATAAAAAATGGAGATTGATGGATTTTTGTTCGACAAGGGTATTAAGGGTTACAGAACCAAGGCGGGTAGATAGACTTCAGATACAGATTAGCCATGATCTAACTGAATAGCAGAACAGGCTCGAGGGTCTGAATGGCTGACTCCCGTGCCCATGTTGCTTCCTACTTTCCCTCTGGTGGCTATGCCTTCAGCTATTTTGGCTCAAAGCTCTAGAAATCCCTCCGACTCCCTCTTCTCTTAAGACCCTACCCTCTTTGACCAAGCTGCTAGCCACCCTCCTAATATCACAGTCTTTGGTTCATTGGCAATTTATATCCGATTATGCTATTATGAAGCTCCTAGGGGTGTCTTTCCATGTTAAAGCTGCTATGTGAATGCGGGCTGTTGCTGCTGAATGTGTTACACATAGGATAAACACACAGCTAGACATATTACAGCTTGGACATGACACATGGTTGGGGAATGTGGAGGAATTTAACTGCCAGCAGGTTTCCTACAGGCATTGGCTGGTTTCACTCAGTTTCCCACTCCACTCGCTCGCAACAGTTGGAGGCCATTGCAATTTTAATTGCCACGCCTCCTTAATGTGTTGTCGGTTCATTTCCTGCCTGTTCCTGTAAGTGTGAGGAAAAGGTGGGGTGGCGGTGGGGGGAGGGACTACATTTTGCTTGTGGTGCCAAGAGGAGCACTCTCGCTCTTCATGGCCTCACAAAAAGGAAAGAAAAAGACTCACCAGGCAGGTAGGGTTAAAGTCCCCATAGAAACATAGAAAATAGGTGCAGGAGTAGGCCATTCGGCCCTTCAAGCCTGCACCGCCATTCAATGAGTTCATGGCTGAACATGCAACTTCAGTACCCCATTCCTGCTTTCTCGCCATACCCCTTGATCCCCCTAGTAGTAAGGACTACATCTAACTCCTTTTTGAATATATTTAGTGAATTGGCCTCAACAACTTTCTGTGGTAGAGAATTCCACAGGTTTACCACTCTCTGGGTGAATAAGTTTCTCCTCATCTCGGTCCTAAATGGCTTACCCCTTATCCTTAGACTGTGACCCCTGGTTCTGGACTTCCCCAACATTGGGAACATTCTTCCTGCATCTAACCTGTCTAAACCCATCAGAATTTTAAACGTTTCTATGAGGTCCCCTCTCATTCTTCTGAACTCCAGTGAATACAAGCCCAGTTGATCCAGTCTTTCTTGATAGGTCAGTCCCGCCATCCCGGGAATCAGTCTGGTGAACCTTCGCTGCACTCCCTCAATAGCAAGAATGTCCTTCCTCAAGTTAGGAGACCAAAACTGTACACAATACTCCAGGGTGTGGCCTCACCAAGGCCCTGTACAACTGTAGCAACACCTCCCTGCCCCTGTACTCAAATCCCTTCGCTATGAAGGCCAACATGCCATTTGCTTTCTTAACCGCCTGCTGTACCTGCATGCCAACCTTTAATGACTGATGTACCATGACACCCAGGTCTCGTTGCACCTCCCCTTTTCCTAATCTGTCACCATTCAGATAATAGTCTGTCTCTCTGTTTTTACCACCAAAGTGGATAACCTCACATTTATCCTTCATCTGCCATACATTTGCCCACTCACCTAACCTATCCAAGTCACATGACTCAAATTGCAATATATCTGGGAAAATAAATATCCTGGAATTTATTGCAAGACAGCCATCCATCAAGAAACTCAGATGATACAAGCGGTGTGTGTGTTAGCTTGAATGGTTTGTCAACACTCATATTTGTTACATAGAACACATGCAGATGCAGTTATTATTTTCAGAAATTGAGAACAGCAGGACACTTCTGACAATGATGACTCTAAATAGGGAGCTATCCTACCAGGACACACACTGTTGCTGTACCATTTCACACAGATCGCTGCTGTGACAGATGTTTATTCCATTGACAAGGAAATAAACTAAATAAATTGCCTGCTCTGCTGAAAGGTTTAAAAATAGATTGCCAGTATTACTGGTTTGGCAAATGTACACAATACAGAACAATGGCGTGATGTGAGCTTTCACCCTGAATCCATATTTATTGAGGCTGGATGCATTAAAATATGATTGGAAGATCTGTATCACCATTTATATTTGGTAAGGAAAACCTTTGTCCTCAAACATATGTAAAATGTGCATCAACTCCGGAATTATACTCATTATTTATTTTTGTACCAATAGACATTATAAATGCCTTCCATTCATTCCATATAATTCTATTGCAAAAACACAATATATTCTTTATTAAAAGCATATCTAAGTTTAGGAGACAAGTATACTTACTATAATATACTATTATAGCTAAATTTAAGGCTGGAGTGTTTTGCGGGGCGTGACTTTACACGCACATTGAAAGAGACAGTAGCGCCCTGAAAGCCAAAATTCTCTTTAGGCCTTCCTAAGGCTAGGGCCTAAATAGGTGAGATTTTGGGGCAGAAATGAAGGATGATAAGGTTTTCCTCGGAGGGAGAGAGAGTCATGTAAAATAATTTTGGAGCCTCCTTGCTGCTATCCAGAAATGACTGCCACCTTCCACACGTGGGCCCAGAAAGTGACAGTAACTGGCGTGGACAGGAGGCCAGGCCCCGCCCACCCACTGTCAGTTACATCCAATGGGCGCGAAAGGGGTGGCCAGCGGCGTTTCTAGTGAGGGTAGGGAAAATGAAGGTTGACGTGGTGAGGAGATGGTGGGCCTCATTGCCTCATTTTTCTGCCGTGATCCCAAGATGCCAAAGCGACAATCTGGTGAGAATTACTTGATGCTACATTACGAAACAAAAATCAGCAGGGCGGGAGACCATTTGGCGAGAGGCAACACTTGTTCTGCATAGCGTGCACGCTGGATAACTATCCCCATGTGGTGCTTGTGCATTGATATAACCACTCTGTAAAGTTACCCACTTCACTGAAAAATCCCAGTTACCCAACAAACTGAAAGTCAGTTACTTAAAAATTTCAATCGAGTGAACAAGCCTGGTAGAAGTGAATGTGAGCTGTGTTCTGAACTCCTTTAGAGTGAACATATTGGCCCTGAAATTCCGGCCTCCCCGGGTCCATACGGAGTTCCTACGGACCCGGGAAGGCATCGGAAATGCCGGTTTCCGGCACGCAATGCACATGCGCTGGAAACCTGCATTTTCGATCTGTCAAGTTTCTGGCTTGACCGATGGCTCCATCTCGGGAGTGAGGACATTTGTAAGTGGAAATTTCTGATATTTACACTTACAAATGTCCTCAAAAACACAAACATATAAAAATAAAGTTATTAAAATATATTTTATTAAAAATCTTCCCCACAACGGTAGGTTTATTTAAAAAAAACTTAAAAATTGGGAAATTATTATTTTTTTTAAGACATTAATAACTTTAAATGAATGTAGTGTAATTATTTTCTATTTTTTTTTATTAGTGTTTTGGGCTCCATCACAATTATAGTAATGAGTTTAGGACCCTGTGGAACTCCTATTATAAGGATACTTTACCCGATTGGCTGCCCAGAGCCATGTGACTCCAGTTCGAGGCCTGCACATGCATCGACGTGCACGCGCTGGAATCGCAGTCGAAGGAGGCCTCAGCATCGGAAAGTTGAACGTGGGCAACAGCAGCTTAAGGTAGGTGCGTATTTTTTCTCCAAAATGCCCGCAGGAAGGCCAAAATGGAATTTCAGGGCCATTGAGTCAAGGCTTTAGTAGCAAGCAGCACTTAGAGCAAGGACAGCCAATAATGTGAAGTGGTTGGAGCAAATACATTTATACACAGCCCAAATGCCTGCCTTGTTGATGGCAATATCTTCACTATTAATAGAAAAACAATTGAATTGTAAAGATGTTTCAAAACGAGAGAGAAAAAAAAGAGCTGCGCAAATATCAGCACTCAAACATAAAAAATAGGTGCAGGAGTAGGCCATTCGGCCCTTCGAGCCTGCACCACCATTCAATATGATCATGGCTGATCATGCAACTTTACTACCCCATCCCCACTTTACCTTTGGCCATAAACTCTGTAATGATGTATATGGGTTCCTCCTTTGTAACCACTGCATTGAGCCGCACCAGCTTATCGTGTTGAAGAGCCTTCATAAGATTAGCTTCCATGAGGAAGGCTTCCACAGACATAGTGCCTGGCTTCATAGTTTTCACTGCCACTTTGGTATGGTTGTTGTATGTAGCTGAAAAGAAAAAGAAGAGTTTGATTGTTGTCCTATAATTAAACTCTCAATTTCATATTTTAAAAAGAGAGTGTTAGGATTACTCAATGATTAATCAATGCATTGTTATGTTCACAAAAATGTCTTTCTTCTAGGTGTTGGCACTTCTGATTTAAGCTTGAATTTGCATTCTACTGATTGATGGTATGCACCCTTGTATCGGAGTATGCTCTCCTACTTCACCTGGTTTTCATACCTTACTAGTCCCACGCACTTCCTGCAGTTAGCAAAAGCAACGACAGTAACCCTCTTTCTTGGCCATTTGCCAGGAAAGTGGCAAGTTACCACTAGTGCCGCTCGAGTTTTCCTGAAGGGACACCCCTATCCTCTGGTTGGTACATCCCTACAGCTGACCTACGAAGCTCAATAGAGTGGCACGACTGAACACATTCCATGTTACATAAGAACATAAGAAATAGGAGCAGGAGTAGGCCATATGGTCCCTCGAGCCTGCCCCGCCATTTAATATGATCATGGCTGATCTGATCATGGACTCAGGTCCACTTCCCTGCCTGCTCCCCATAACCCCTTATCATTTAAGAAACTGTCTATTTCTGTCTTAAATTTATTCAATGACCCAGCTTCCACAGCTCTCTAAGGCAGCGAATTCCACAGATTTACAACCCTCAGAAGAAATTCCTCCTCATCTCAGTATTAAATGGGCGGCCCCTTATTCTAAGATTAAGCCCTCTAGTTCTAGCCTCCCCCATCAGTGGAAACATCCTCTCTGCATCCACCTTGTCGAGCCCCCTCATAATCTGATACGTTTTGATAAGATCACCTTTCATTCTTCTGAATTCCAATGAGTAGAGGCCCAACCTACTCAACCTTTCCTCACAAGTCAACCAGCTCATCCCCAGAATCAACCTAGTGAACCTTCTCTGAACTGCTTCCAAAGCAAGTATATCCTTTCGTAAATATGGAAACCAAAACTCACGTAGTATTCCGGGTGTGTCCTCACCAATACCCTGTACAACTGTAGCAAGACTTCCCTGCTTTTATACTCCATCCCTTTTTCAATAAAGGCCAAGATTCCATTGGCCTTCCTGATCATTTGCTGTTCCTGCATACTAACCTTTTGTGTTTCATGAACAAGTACTCCCAGGTCCCACTGTACTGCAGCACTTCGCAATTTTTCTCCATTTAAATAATAGCTTTGGTCTTTGATTTTTTTTCTGCCAAAGTGCATGACCTCACACTTTCCAACATTATACTCCATCTGCCAAATTTTTGCCCACTCATTTAGCCTGTCTATGTCCTTTTGCAGATTTTGTGTGTCCTCCTCACACATTGCTTTTCTTCCCATCTTTGTATCATCAGCTTACTCTAGTGTGTAAATGTGCCAACATACCATTTGCCAAACTTGGAATATTTTTAATTTCATTGTAAATAACATTGGAAAATGTCAACCCAATTCCAGCTATTAAGATACATGAATAATTTGTTTGTTATGGAGACATACTCATTTCGAATTTCGCAAATGGGCTGTTGGTGTTACCAAGACAAGGTAAGAGATGGTAATTAGTGATGGAGAGATGGATTGCAATATTTTAAGCAATAGAACTCTACAAGCATTGCTTGGGTGGCACTATTTTTGCATTTCTGCAAGTTTATATATTTGGGCATAGCCAGGTTTTTAATTACAGTTGAACAACTCTCACCCCTTCAATTCCACTCACACCCTATTAGTTCATTAAGTTCACATCTAGCTGTAGCACTCTGCCTGGTCATAACCACATAGTGACTGAGCTCACTGCTCATCACAAACTTCAGCTCTAAATCATACGGACATCTTTTGATTGAAAGATAAACAAATGCATTAGTATTTTATATTGCAACACGATTGTTAGTTCCAGTCACAATTTGAAAATTGGGCTATTTTAAAATGCAGGATTAAAGCCAACGTTATTCAAGTGTTTAAAATGTGATGTTTTCCGATTGCAATAAGGAAACTAACAATGTAAATGTTTGTCTTACTCGGCAAACATTGTTCAACGATTTGAAAAGGTACATGCGACTAGCATTCAAATTTAAAAAAACATTTCTACAAGCAGAACTTGAATAGCAAAGCTTGAGGGAACATAGGATCAATCTCAAAGAGTGGAATTGATTACACTTCACTGCCCTCCACATGGTATATTCATAAAACAGCTTATATATGTTTAATATGAATTTTATTTGTACTTCCTTTAGATTTAAGGAAGGTCATTTACATACATGCAAAGCATTTTGGTATTCACCATTATGTTTGGGAAGCAATCTTTCACCTTTCTTAACACTGATTCTCTGTTATATTAAACAATGAAGTATTAACTTCACTGTCCCAAATTGCAAAAAGCACAAAAGACTGCAGATGCTGGAAATCTGAAACAAAAGCAGGAATTGCTGACAACACTCAAGTCAGAATTTGTGGAACCTTTCACCCAATTTCATGGGGTTAGTGACATGTAGCCCTGTGGCACTTTCTGAAAATACAAAACAGTGTAAACATTTTGTTTACAGAAAGATGACATTGTTGCAGCATCAGTCTCCTACCGCAGGACACAAGAGCAGTACATCTGTAATAATGCAGGGCTTTGATGCATGATTTCAAAAGAGACCTGCACTGCAATGTATAGAATGGTCAGTCGATGATTCATTCAGGCTGCAAGTATGACAGTAGCAGCATTGGATGTTATTTCCAGACAATGGAGCTTGGCTGTTCTTACTGTAAGAATGTTTATATTGAGAGTTACCACTACCAGCAGAAGGATATGAATGGTCTTTAGCCTAAGGCACAATGTAAACTCTGAAAACGCAAGTTGACATGCAATCCTAGAAGTGTCATTAAGTCTCTTTTCTGACATCAGCTAAGCGACCTAACTAAATTCATGCTGTACCCAAGTAAGTTGCATCTTTAATCTCATTAATTATTATGGTAAGAAGTGGTGTGCATTAGAAGTGATTCAGCGGTAAAACTCTCTTCCAATGGAAACTTTGGAACTGATCTTTGTGCTCACATTTAGGGTTCATTGATTAGATAGGGAGCAGGATTGAGAACAGACCTTTCCAAACCCACAAGCCCATGAAATGCAAATAGGAGATATCAGCAGAATATTAAAAAAAATAGAAGCACAAATAGAAACTGAGTTTAGGGCTCATCAGGCTGGGTAACCAATGCTCCTGGCCCAGATCTAGTCCAGTGTAGCTCTCCGAACAAAGTATTCTGCTACATATCACAAAAAAAAGCAAATGCACTTCTATAACGGATTGTTATTATAAAGTCAAAAATATTTTTTGATAAACTTTGATTTCCTATCCTTTCTGCTCACCACATTTCCCACTGTAACCATCCTTTGGGATTCTTTACATAAAAACCCAAAACTTTTTGGTACTAATATTTATAACATTGCAATCCTGTAATATGCTGTAAAAGGAAAAAAGGGTATTTCTGTGCCTTCCCACAAAAAGCATACAAATGAGGGTGGTTGTGTGGCCCTCAACTCATCATTCCATAGGAATCTAGTCTTCTCCAACTAACTACTCCCTTCTGAATGATTCAAGATGTTACTCGTTGAAATGTTTCCAAATGTACATAGCATTGATTCACTGGTTCATGAAAAGGAAGGTAAATTTTTGCAACACGCTGTTCCGAGCAGAGCCTGCCTGGACTTTGCCCGAGACCTAACACCACATCTATTATATCATTAAAAATTTTGCAGAGGGCATGAACTTTCAGTTGTCACGATTTTGGTTATGCATGTGTCTCCACACACATATATATATAAATATAAAAAATATACAAATATGTTATCTATAATGTGTATATACATTATGTATAACAAATATACTATATATTATACATAAATTATATATTAACAAAAATTATATTCATGAAAAGGAGGTGGGGTAGCATTGCTGGTTAAGGAGGAGATTAAGGCAATAGTTAGGAAGGACATTAGCTTGGATGATGTGGAATCTATATGGGTAGAGCTGCAGAACACCAAAGGGCAAAAAACGTTAGTGGGAGTTGTGTACAGACCTCCAAACAGTAGTAGTGATGTTGGGGAGGGTATCAAACAGGAAATTAGGGGTGCGTGCAATAAAGGTGCAGCAGTTATAATGGGTGACTTTAATATGCACATAGATTGGGCTAACCAAACTGGAAGCAATACGGTGGAGGAGGATTTCCTGGAGTGCATAAGGGATGGTTTTTTAAGACCAATATGTCGAGGAACCAACTAGGGGGGAGGCCATGTTAGACTGGGTGTTATGTAATGAGAGGGGATTAATTAGCAATCCCGTTGTGCGAGGCCCCTTGGGGAAGAGTGACCATAATATGGTGGAATTCTGCATTGGGATGGAGAATGAAACAGTTAATTCAGAGACCATGGTCCAGAACTTAAAGAAGGGTAACTTTGAAGGTATGAGGCGTGAATTAGCTGGGATGGATTGGCGAATGATACTTAAGGGGTTGACTGTGGATGGGCAATGGCAGACATTTAGAGACTGCATGGATGAACTACAACAATTGTACATTCCTGTCTGGCATAAAAATAAAAAAGGGAAGGTGGCTCAACCGTGGCTATCAAGGGAAATCAGGGAGAGTATTAAAGCCAAGGAAGTGGCATACAAATTGGCCAGAAATAGCAGCGAACCTGGGGACTGGGAGAAATTTAGAACTCAGCAGAGGAGGACAAAGGGTTTGATTAGGGCAGGGAAAATGGAGTATGAGAAGAAGCTTGCAGGGAACATTAAGACGGATTGCAAAAGTTTCTATAGATATGTAAAGAGAAAAAGGTTAGTAAAGACAAACGTAGGTCCCCTGCAGTCAGAATCAGGGGAAGTCATAATGGGGAACAAAGAAATGGCGGACCAATTGAACAAGTACTTTGGTTCGGTATTCACGAAGGAGGACACGAACAACCTTCCGGTTATAAAAGGGGTCGGGGGGTCTAGTAAGGAGGAGGAACTGAGGGAAATCCTTATTAGCCGGGAAATTGTGTTGGGGAAATTGATGGGATTGAAGGCCGATAAATCCCCAGGGCCTGATGGACTGCATCCCAGAGTACTTAAGGAGGTGGCCTTGGAAATAGTGGATGCGTTGACAGTCATTTTCCAACATTCCATTGACTCTGGATCAGTTCCTATAGAGTGGAGGGTAGCCAATGTAACCCCACTTTTTAAAAAAGGAGGGAGAGAGAAAACAGGGAATTATAGACCGGTCAGCCGGACATCGGTAGTGGGTAAAATGATGGAATCAATTATTAAGGATGTCATAGCAGTGCATTTGGAAAGAGGTGACATGATAGGTCCAAGTCAGCATGGATTTGTGAAAGGGAAATCATGCTTGACAAATCTTCTGGAATTTTTTGAGGATGTTTCCAGTAGAGTGGACAAGGGAGAACCAGTTGATGTGGTATATTTGGACTTTCAGAAGGCGTTCGACAAGGTCCCACACAAGAGATTGATGTGCAAAGTTAGAGCACATGGGATTGGGGGTAGTGTACTGACATGGATTGAGAACTGGTTGTCAGACAGGAAGCAAAGAGTAGGAGTAAATGGGTACTTTTCAGAATGGCAGGCAGTGACTAGTGGGGTACCGCAAGGTTCTGTGCTGGGGCCCCAGCTGTTTACACTGTACATTAATGATTTAGATGAGGGGATTAAATGTAGTATCTCCAAATTTGCGGATGACACTAAGTTGGGTGGCAGTGTGAGCTGCGAGGAGGATGCTGTGAGGCTGCAGAGCGACTTGGATAGGTTAGGTGAGTGGGCAAATGCATGGCAGATGAAGTATAATGTGGATAAATGTGAGGTTATCCACTTTGGTGGTAAAAACAGAGAGACAGACTATTATCTGAATGGTGACAGATTAGGAAAAGGGGAGGTGCAGAGACCTGGGTGTCATGGTACATCAGTCATTGAAGGTTGGCATGCAGGTGCAGCAGGCGGTTAAGAAAGCAAATGGCATGTTGGCCTTCATAGCTAGGGGATTTGAGTACAGGGGCAGGGAGGTGTTGCTACAGTTGTACAGGGCATTGGTGAGGCCACACCTGGAGTATTGTGTACAGTTTTGGTCTCCTAACCTGAGGAAGGACATTCTTGCTATTGAGGGAGTGCAGCGAAGGTTCACCAGACTGATTCCCGGGATGGCGGGACTGACCTATCAAGAAAGACTGGATCAACTGGGCTTGTATTCACTGGAGTTCAGAAGAATGAGAGGGGACCTCATAGAAACATTTAAAATTCTGACGGGTTTAGACAGGTTAGATGCAGGAAGAATGTTCCCAATGTTGGGGAAGTCCAGAACCAGAGGTCACAGTCTAAGGATAAGGGGTAAGCCATTTAGGACCGAGATGCGGAGGAACTTCTTCACCCAGAGAGTGGTGAACCTGTGGAATTCTCTACCACAGAAAGTTGTTGAGGCCAATTCACTAAATATATTCAAAAAGGAGTTAGATGAGGTCCTTACTACTAGGAGAATCAAGGGGTATGGCGAGAAAGCAGGAATGGGGTACTGAAGTTGAATGTTCAGCCATGAACTCATTGAATGGCGGTGCAGGCTAGAAGGGCCGAATGGCCTACTCCTGCACCTATTTTCTATGTTTCTATGTTTCTGAGCTGAGTATGGCTAACTTACTAATATTTATTATATAGTTGTGATTATTTTATCTGGACTCAAGAATGATTTTGCATTTATAGTGTTTTATATCCTCAGATGCCCCAAAGAGCTAATAGAGACTACCTTTGGCAGTGTAGTCACTCCGTTATATATGGCAGCCAATTTGTGCAAAGTAAAGTCCTATAGGTTCAACCTTTTGGTCGTGCTAATTGAGGTAGGAATGGTGGTCAGGACATGGGAGACCTCTCCACTCTGCTTTAAATAGTGTCATTGAATCTGGGAATTCAGTTTAAAACTCTGAAGGATGGCACCACCAAAAAAGCAGCACTTCCTTACTATTACTGAGGTGTTTGCCTAAATTGTGTCTGCAGAGAGACTTGAACCCAGAACTTTCTCATTCAGAGGAGACTACTACCACAGCCAATTGCAGGTAGATTTTAATAATAGTTATGCACATGATATTTGTGCATGTGTTTGATACCAGTGTGTGTCAAAAATAGGGCCAGCACACTATAGCCCTGGTTCCCTAAGCTATAGCCGCCACTAATGAAGCTCTGTGCTAGCAGTGGACCCTCGCAAGATTACCCTTGAAGTATTGAATAATATTAGGCAAATCTAACTCCAATCCTCAGATCTTATGTTGAATTCCAGGATAACCCATTCCATTCCAGGGGAATGCCTGGCCTTGACTCAACAATTCATCCAAGTTTTTAAAGAGATTGAGAATGCATGGTGTGGTGAAATTGTAGCCATTTTGTGATCCAACATGTTGCAATGATCCCAACCTCACTACTGGGACAATGATGGTCTCCACCTTCAGCTTGCTGAATTTTATGACCCGTGATTAACTTAGTCACTAGTTTAAAAGAAAGACATTTAAAAAATAAAATTATGAAACTTACCCAACCACACTTCTCCAAATTGCCCAGCTCCAAGTTTTTTATCCAGCTTGAGTGATTCTCTTGGAATTTCCCAGGCATCTTTCTCCCATGGTTTTTGAGGTTTTTCACTAATACAAGGCTTTGTAAGCTTCTGACACAATCCGTCCCCTTGTTCTGATAATTGAAAAAATTTATATGTTAAACTCACCAGGTAACAGATTATAGGCATGAAACCCTCATTGAGGAGAGGCAAGAATGGCGTCATCAGCAGTGACCAGTTGACCTTCATTCTGATAAGTGAAAGAAACATTACCGCTAGATAGTGCTTGCGTGTTTTATTCCTTTTGGGTTTTTTCATTGACTCATTGATGATCTTTCATATCAACTTCTCCGATTGGAATATATGTTGCTTCTTCGCAGCCGTTTGTTTCCCCACCCAAAGCAGGATAATGATCTATCACGCTGCTGGGATAGGACCCCAGCTTTAGATTTGATGTAACATGCAATGAACGATGACAACTAGTGTGTGCATTACAGTAAGTTGCAGGACATGCCATTTAATAACATAAACATAGAACCATATAACGCACAGTACGTTATTCTGCTGCTACGAGAGAGGCCACAGGGTACAATTGCTCTGCATTCCTGAAATGAATGCTCAGGTCAGTTACTGGTAAAGTTGCAGATCAGAACCAGTGTTTATTTTGTTGCGTGGGAAGTCAATAAAAAGGCAGCGGATAATTTGAATCCAATGTGACAGAGAAATTTGCAATAGATTGTGCAACATCTGGACAATAATTCTGGACAGAATCTTAGGTGCTAGTAGTCACCTGCATCAAGTGGCCAAGTGCCTCAAACAGGCATTTTAGCAGTCATTTTCCATTAAGTTTTGAAGGGAGCAAACCCAAGATTTAACACCATTTCTAGTCTGTGTGGAGTACGAGCTCCAAGGCCACTGTAAAGCAATTCCGGTGTCCGGCATAAAGGTTACTTTCTGATTTTTTAGGAGAGATGGTGAAAACATTGAATTTATCTTATTCTGGAACTTGAGTGTAAAATGAATTGTGCAGAAGCAGAATAGTCATACTTTGTAAAAAAAACTTCACAGTGTTGTAAAAGAAAACACAGTAGGCCCGGCCCAGCACAGCACACATCTGGTTTGGTCTTCCTAACTTAGCTTCATTAATTTGTAATTCGTATGCCTTGAAATTACACTTATGACAACAGCGTACCAATGCATAGCACCATAATCTGAAATTCCAATGCCCACCATTTGGGCAGACATTAAAATAAATGGTTTAAATTAGTTAACACCTCCACTAAAAAGGAGGTCGATAAAGGAATTTCAGACTAAGACATTGTGCTGGTTCGCTGTTATCCCACGGAACTGTTTCAAGGCCACAGGATACATCAAGACTACTCCACTACATGATAATACTCACTTTTATAATGGTTGACCAGGTTGTTCAAAGTGGTGAATGTTATTCGAGGGGAGATGTAAAAGCCACCGTTGTCCAGGGTACGGATTTTGTAATGTTTCACCGTGTCACCCAATGAAGAATCAAAATCTCGAACAGAGAGAGAATAACTACCTAAAATCACAAAACAGGAAGATTTCAGCAACATCAGATTGTCAAAGTCTCAGTTCAAATCACTACATTTTTCAGTTTCTGTGTTTAATTCATCCCTTAAAGATTTAGGAAAAAATTCTGTAATTGATTGCCCGTCATATTTCTGTTCTATGAGCATATGCTTACCAAATTAAGGGTTGTTAATGACTGGACAGTATATAATGTACAAATCATTGTCCAATTTACATTATTGATATCCAAAATTCACGTGTAGCAATTCAAATTAGGAATAAGAGCTCATCCCATCAGGATAGTCAGGATATAACAACGTGCATTTATATAGCACCTTTAGTGTAGTAAAATGTCTCGAGGCGCTTACTTATTACTCTTAATTAAATTTCAAAAGCTTGTACCTTTGGTTGTTTCACTGTCCCGTATCATAAACGAGCCAGTTTTATTTCCTGATGCCAGAAGGTGCCTCTCTGCATCTTTTCTACTGACACCTTTGAAGAACCATCTTAAATGGAATACACAGAATTGTGTTAGTAAAGAAAGACCTTGCATTTATATTGCACTTTTCAGTACATCCCAAAGTACTTCACGTTCAATTAATTACTTTTTGTTATGTGCGTGGTCATGTCAGCTAATGTGTGCACAGCACAGTATCACAAATGGAAAAGTAGATGATTAACCAATATCTGTTGTTTTTTTTTTGCTGGAGTTAGTTGAGGAATGTTGGCCAGGGTATTAAGAGAACTTTCTGCTCATCTTCATATAGTGTCATGGTATTTTTACATCAGGCAAAACAGATAGATGGGGCCTTGGCTCAAATTCTCACCTGAAGAATGGTACTTCTAATAATACAGCATTTCCTCAGTAAGACACTGAAGTGTCAGCCTATGTTGGGCTCATTCGTGAAGTGGGGTTCTGACTCAGAGGATGTGCACTTAATTGGTATAATGCTGCTATTGCATTACCTCTGAGTAACATGAAGATTCTTCAGTAAAGCACCATATTTAAATCCTCATTACTGGATGTCCACAAAGTCATTATGGAAAGATGGGGACAGATAATCACTTCTAATGCAGCACAATCAGCAACATTTTAGGCAGCATCATTGAAACTACGATCCAATGATGTTGATAATGCCACTGTGGATACATTATTTTTTTTAATTAATTCATGGGATGTGGGTGTCACTGGCAAGACCAGCATTTATTGCCCATGAGAACGTGGTAGTGAGCTGCCATTTCAGAGGACAGTTAAGAGTCAACCACATTGCTGTGGGTCTGGAGTCACATATAGGCCAAACCACAAGGACAGCAGATTTCCTTCCCTAAAAAGGACACTCGTGAACCAGATGGGTTTTTACGACAATCCAGTAGTTTCATTACTGATATTAGCTTTTTATTGCAAATGCATTTAATTTATACCATTAATAGACTATTTCCCCCTCCCCCGCCTCCCCCACACACACAGAATAATAGAGCTCTACACTAACTTAATTGTATCAGATATAGTGTGGAAGTACAAGTCACATGCAAACAATAATGTTCTATCCTTCAACCTTACTGTATTGGCCAAAATATTGTTTGTGTAATGGCAGCAAAAGCCATTATTAGTGCCAACAGCCAGCCATAAAATCTGCTTCCATCTGCTTTAGACTGCAAATGCAAACATTTCACAGGTACTTACTCCTCCATTTCCAATGAATTATCTTTGGCAAAATAGTTACTTGGAACATAACCTTCTAGATCAGTAGTCAAAGATTTTCCCAACCACCATTCATCTTGTCTGAAACAAAACACAAGAACAATTCTATTAGCTATGCTTATTTGTGCATTTGCAGACTCAATCAGACTGCTGCTATGTCAAGCAAGGATTTAATAAAAATGTTGGTTACTTTAAAATATTGATTAAAAAGGTCATCACTGTTTGCCCATGTACTTTGTACGTTATTTGGAGCTGGATGGGAAGAATCCAATGATAGCTCTACTTCTCTAGTTCCAATTAAAGAGCCATGCAGTGCTGTACACCTGCCTTAAATATCAGATTATTGGCAGAGGTTTGACTTGGTTTTAACCATCCATCGCCTGGCACGTAGTCTTGGAGTTACCTTAACCTGAAAGAGAACCCCTCTCCCCACAACTTCAGGAATATTGCGGTTTGATCTTATTTTAAAAATTGGATTTTTTTTTTTGTTAAGCAGTATCTTTGGAGAATTTTCTTTTAATACTTTGAGAAGGTCCTGTAAACCTGATTGCATCTGAACTTGTCAATGATATCACCGTTAGTGTGTGTGGAATCTTTATTGAACTATGTTGATGCAGCAATGAATTATCCACACTGGTTTCCAGACAACTACAATTTGTTAATATATCGCTAAACATCAAGGTTGCTGCGATACTCGCACCATGAAACAGACCAATGTTGCACAATGTTGTGTAAATAAAGGCAAGCTCAAGAATTGTGGATGCAAACTCAAAAGTAAATAGTCCTCTAGTGCTGTATAATCCAACATTCAACCTTTCTAAGATCAGTAATGCTTCAGATAGAAATTTCTAGTTCTTTAAATTCTGCTTCAACATTTTAAATAGAACATTAATTATTCTAGAAAGTTTGTGGATTGTTATAGTACTAAAGTTTTAGACTGTTACTGTAATCATTCACGCCCACCTCCCTCCACTCCGTTCAATGCTGATGTCAAGACAACAATGGAGCAGTCAACTCTTACTTACTCCGAGATCACTTTCACTTTTTCTCCTTTCTTAAAACTCAAGTCACCTTCATGAATGCCTTCATAGTCATACAGTGCAACCACCACTGTGTCATCTTGTCCTATCAAGAGAAAGAGTTCAATCGTTTGGAATAATTACAATATGTGCAAGAGTATGAATTTCACATTAGCCTCTTTTCTAGGCAGTATTAAGAGCAACTGAGCCTGAAATTTTGAGTAACCTGCTCGACTGGCGCAAGCGCAATGCAACAGAATTCCTGTCTGCCCAAGCACAATGTCACAGGCCCCATTTCAAATTGCAGGGACAGGATTATTTGCATGGTTGGGATAAGTTCCTGGTGTTTTCAAGAGTGCTTCGGTCTGCCCTCAAAGCTGGGTGCACGGAGGCATTTCTGGGTCGATGGAAAAAATACTTAGAACTGTCTTTAGCTCTAACTTTTACCTCCAGCCAAAGCTAATCAACCCCTGGGATAATCAATCCGCAATTGATTCCCTTAGTCTGGGTAAGGTTTGCGGTCCTTTCCAAAGTATAAGGACTTAGCGGTTCAAGAAGGTGGCTCACCGCCATCTTCTGAAAGACCAGTAGGGATGGTCAATAAATGCTGGCCTCGCCAGCGAAGCCCACATCACATGAATGAATAAAGAAAAGGCATTAATGGTATTTGCACCATCTCTCATACAAGGGCGGAATGGCCAAATTCTCAAGTTAGCCCAGAAGTATACCCAGATATGTGCCTTTAATGTGGGGGTGGGGAGGTGGAAAGCAGACAGAAGAATAATCTTCTCCTTGCCTCCCCTCACCCCAACTAGCAGACAATTAAAACCACAAATGAATGAGGTAGAATCCCAAAATAACCAGGTTCCGCCCCAAATTCTGGTGACCCACTCGCTAAACGCCTCTGACCTACTCTTGGGCAGTGGGGCAGCATGTTAGTTCTCTGAAGATGTTTGGATGTGTGTCTATCTTCAGTTGACCAATTTCCAATCGCTTCGGACCCACGCAGTCAATTTCTGATGTTTGGTGATTTTCCAACAGGGATTGAGCAAAGTTTGATGGGCAAGTCATTCTGAGCCACTTCAACACCACCTAGCAGACAACTCAGGAACAGATCTATCAGAGGCTTGATACAAACTTACATTACCCTCACAGGAAATGAGAGATGGTGGGGTGGGGGTGGGAAAGAGTACCTTAAAATTTGCAGCATCTCTTTCTTTTGGAAAAAATGATCTTAATTTCAGGTCAACTTCAACAAGTACAGTATCTCAGATAATTATCTTGTGACACCTACAACAGTTCAGTGTCAAAATGTATTCAGAAAATAACGAGCCTAAAATTTTGGCACGAACCTGGCGAGGCCTCGCAAAAGCCGATTTTCGGGACGCAATGCACATGCACTGAAAAACAGCTTTTCCGATCCGTCAAAGATTTCTCTTGAAACATAGAAAATAGGTGCAGGAGTAGGCCATTCGGCCCTTCGAGCCTGCACCGCCATTCAATAAGATCATGGCTGATCCTTCCCTCAGTACCCCTTTCCTGCTTTCTCTCCATCCCCCTTGATCCCCTTAGCCATAACAGCCATATCTAACTCCCTCTTGAATATATCCAATGAACTGGCATCAACAACTCTCTGCGGCAGGGAATTCCACAGGTTAACAACACTGAGTGAAGAAATTTCTCCTCGTCTCAGTCCTAAATGGCCTGCCCCTTATCCGAAGACTGTGTCCCCTGGTTCTTGACTTCCCCAACATCGGGAACATTCTTCCCGCATCTAACCTGTCCAGTCCCGTCAGAATCTTATACGTTTCTATGAGAGCCCCTTTCATCCTTTTAAACTCCAGTGTATAAAGGCCCAGTTGATCCAATCTTTCCTCATATGTCAGTCCAGCCATCCCTGGAATCAGCCTGGTGAACCTTCGCTGCACTCCCTCAATAGCAAGAACGTCCTTCCTCAGATTAGGAGGCCAAAACTGAACACAATATTCCAGGTGAGGCCTCATCAAGGCCCTGTACAACTGCAGTAAGACTTCCCTGCTCCTATACTCAAATCCCCTTGCTATGAAGGCCAACATACCATTTGCCTTCTTCACCGCCTTCTGTACCTGCATGTCAACTTTCAATGACTGATGAACCATGACACCCAGGTCTCGTTGCACCTCCCTTTTTCCTAATCTGCCGCCATTCAGATAATATTCTGTCTTCGTGTTTTTGCCCCCAAAGTGGATAACCTCACATTTATCCACATTATACTGCATCTGCCATGTATTTGCCCACTCACCTAACCTGTCCAAGTCACCCTGCAGCCTCTTTGCATCCTTCTCACAGCTTACACCGCCACCCAGTTTCGTGTCATCTGCAAACTTGGAGATATAATGCATTCAATTCTATCATTTAAATCATTAATATATATTGTAAAGAGCTGGGGTCCCAGCACTGAGCCCTGCGGCACTCCACTAATCACTGCCTGCCATTCTGAAAAGAACCTGTTTATATCCCGACTCTCTGCTTCCTGTCTGCCAACCAGTTCTCAATCCACGTCAGTACGTTACCCCCAATACCATGTGCTTTGATTTTGCACACCAATCTTGTGTGGGACCTTGTCAAAAGCCTTTTGAAAGTCCAAATACACCACAGGTGTATTCTCCCTTGTCCACTCTACCAGTTACATCCTCAAAAAATTCCAGAAGATTTGTCAAGCATGATTTCCCTTTCATAAATCCATGCTGACTTGGACCGATCCTGTCACTGCTCTCCAAATGCGCTGTTATTTCATCTTTAATAATTGATTCTAACATTTTCCCCACTACTGATGTCAGGCTAACCGATCTATAATTACCCGTTTTCTCTCTCCCTCCTGTTTTAAACAGTGGTGTTACATTAGCTACCCTCCAGTCCATAGGAACTGATCCAGAATCGATAGACTGTTGGAAAATGATCACCAATGCATCCACTATTTCTATGGCCACTTTCTTAAGTACTCTGGGATGCAGACTATCAGGCCCTGGGGATTCATCAGCCTTCAATCCCATCAATTTCCCCAACACAATTTCCTGCCCAATAAGGATATCCTTCAGTTCCTCCTTCTCACTAGGCCCTCGGCCCCCTAGTACATCCGGAAGGTTACTTGTGTCTTCCTTCTTGAAGGCACAGAACCAAAGTATTTGTTCAATTGGTCTACCATTTCTTTTTTCCCCATTATAAATTCACCCGAGTCCGACTGCAAGGGACCTACGTTTGTCTTCATTAATCTTTTTCGTAGAGTTCCCATTTTTATCAATGAGAATACTGCATCGTGATTAGTTGCCCAGGCCCACGTGACTCCAGCTTGGACTTGTGTACCTGAAAGGCATCTCCCCATGCAATGCGCAGCAAAATCTAGGCCTCTGACCAGGATCTTACCTTCCTCCGAGACCACCAGGTACTTTTGTAGATTCTTTTACGGGTCGGAGGCGTTCGTACGAAGGAAGCCTCCGACCTCAATTTTAGGCCCAGTATATTTACAAAATGCAGTGTTCCACATACATTTCCCCTTAGCGTTGTTTCGTATGATGGGAAAAGCTTATAATGGGATGTCTAGTTTGGCTATCCATTCGATAGCCTCCTGTGATGCTGAGTGGAGAATTGAGGTGCCTCCCACAACAGATCTCAGTGAGCAGGTTGACGTGATGTGTTCCATGGTCTGGGGACTCATGGCCACATTGCACTTCGGGTCGTCCCTCATCTCCCACCTGTGGAGCAGGTGGCCGCATCGTCCATACCCTGTGCGGATTGGGCCGAGTGCTGCCCACTGTCTTTGAGGGAGTTCAAAGCCAGGGACCTCTGCTGTTGGGTCAGTGATGAGGTGTTGGTTCTTTTATGTTGCATGTAACTTTATGTTGACTGTAACAATAATTTCTATCAGTACAGATTTACTTTAACAAACAGCTCCTTCACTTTAATTAACTGCTGTAGCCAGCAATTGGCATATTTAAAGAATACCTGCAATAATCACAATGAAATGAATCAAAGTGCTTCACCTAAATTATTTTGAAGTACAAAGAGTATGTTGGAGCGAATATTCCCTACTAGTAAACATTCTACAAACAGTAATGAGATGAATGACCAAGTAATCTGCTTTTTTGGGTACATTAATTGGCAGGGTAATGTTAGCCAGGATACTAGGTAAACTACATGCTCTTCTTTAAATAGTGCTGTGGGATCTTTAACATTCATCTGCCTAGATTACGTACTCAATTTTTGGCATATGGCTCAATCTGCTGACTCAGAAGTAAGTATTCTACCAATGCAGAGACTAGTTCCTGTCATATAATACTAACTCAGCATGGGAGCTATTTACTGCACTTTATATGTCTGAAAAACAGAAGTCATCACTTAAATATAAAAAAGGAACAAGCAAGCAGCTATTCTCTCTCAAACATCATCATCATGGAAACTGTGGTTTTGAGTTGGTTATTCTCAGCTTTACATCAGAAATACCCAATTTCCTTATCCTGATAACTGTATAACTTTCTGCTATCAGTGGCTAGATAGTACTATCTTGGTGTAGGCTACCAAATGTTAAAAAGAAAATCCATGCACAGGCATCTTCCACACTTCAGGATGTAGTTTAGGAGCTGGAATATTAGATCCTTCATTGAAACACCTGTGAACTCATCCTTTTTTGGCGTGGAAGCAAGTCATCCTCGTTTTGAGGGACTGCCTATGATGATGATGATGATGATGATGATGACGATGATGAGTACTGTATTATACAATGTTTTTGTGATTAAGCACTTTAAACCTAGTCTTTATTTTGAGCAGTATGTTACTGGTGTTGTTCAGTAGCTTTATTCAAGGATAAACTTTCATCATGCGCTCTCCCCTCGGAGTTCACTTCCCTCCTATCTTTCCTTAATCTCTCCCACCATGTGAACTCCCCAACCCATATTCACGGCCACCCCCTTGACCATGCCATCTCTTGTGGCCTCACTATTTTCATTGTGTCCATGCAGATAAGGCTATCTGTGACCACTTCCTTATATCGCTCTCCACACACATCCCTCTTCTCACCAAACTCTACTTCCTTCTGTGTCCGCCCCTGGCAAAAACTCCCTCCAACTCTCTTCCAACTGCACTTATGAAATCTGAACTGTCCAGCCTTTGGTCCTCCTTTCACCGTGACATTTCTGCAGCCACCGATCTGCTCAATCACACCCTTACCACCACCTTTCATGCACTAGTCCCTGTTAAAACCATTACTGTCTCTCACCCTGGCCATTCCCCTTCATATGGCCCTCATCTTCGCTCCCTCAAATCCAAGGGACACAGACTTGAACAGATATGGCAGACAACTGACTTAGCCAATCACCGCAAGATCTGGCTGGACCACAAAATATTATCGGGTCCTACTCTTGTCTGCCAAAACTGCTCACTATTCCAGGATCATTCTGAAATGTAACGATAACCCCCGGCTACTATTCTCTATTGCTAACCGTCTTCTTAAAACCCTCTCCCCTGTCTCCTCAGCACTCAACAACAAGTGTGAGGAGCTCATGGACTTCTTTGTCTCCAAGATTGAGACCATCCGATCAGCTGCCTCTGCCATGTCCCTTTCTTCCCCTAGACAACGGGCCAAACTTCCTCCAAGGTTCCCCCCGCCTAGCCTTGAAATCGCATCTTTCTTTAGTTTCTCTTTGATCTCCACTTTTGACCTCTCCGCACTCATCTTGTCCATGAGACCCAGTTCCTGCTCTCTTGATCCTATTCCCACTAAACTGCTGAACACCAAACTGCCTTTTCTGACTCCCATGTTAGCCAACATTGTTCACGGTTCTCTCTCCTCAGGTACTGTCTCCCTCTCCTTCAAATCTGCCGTCATCACCCCCTCAAAAAACAACCCTTGATCCCACTGTGCTTACAAGCTACCGCCCCATCTCCAACCTCCCTTTCCTCTCCAAAGTCCTTGAACGTGTTGTCGTCTCCCAAATCCACGCCCATCTTTCCCAGAACTCCATGTTTGAATCCCTTCAATCCGGTTTCCGCCCCTGCCACAGTACTGAAACGGTTCTCATCAAAGTCACAAATGACATCCTTTGTGAGTGTGACAAAGATAAACTATCTCTCCTCATCCTTCTCGACCTCTCTGCAGCCTTTGACATGGTTGACCACTTCACCCTCCTTCAACCCCTTTCCACTGTCGTTCACCCTCCTTCAACCCCTTTCCACCGTCCAGCTGGGTGGGCTGCATTTGCCTGGTTCCGTTATTATCTATCTAATCGTAGCCAGAAAATCACCTACAATGACTTCCCTTCCCCCTCCATTACCTCTGGTGTTCCCCAAGGATCTATCTTTGGCCCCTTCCTGTTTCTCATCCATATGTTGCCCCTTGGCAACATCATCCCAAAACACCGCGTCAGTTTCCACATGTACGCTGACGACACCCAGCGTTACCTCACCAACACTTCTCTCGACCCCTCCACAGTCTCTAAATTGTCAGACTGTTTATCTGACATCCAGTACTGGAGGAGCAGAAATTTTTTCCAATTAAATATCAGGAAGACTGAAGCCATTGTCTTTGGTCCCTGTCACAAACTCTGTTCCCTAATCACCGACTCCATCCCCCTCCCTAGCATCTGTCTGAGGCTGAACCAGACTGTTTGCAACCTTAATGTCATATTTGACCCTGAAATGAGCTTCCAACCACATATCCGCGGCATAACTAAAACCACCTATTTACACCTTCACAACATTGCCCGTTTCCACCTCTGATTAGCTGAAACCCTCAGGCATGCCTTTGTTACCTCTAGACTTGACTACTCCAACACACTGCTGCCTGGCCACCCACATTCTACCCTATGTAAACTGGAGGTTATCCAAAACTCGGCTGCCCGCGTCCTAACCCGCACCAAGTCCCGTTCACTCATCACTCCTGTGCTCGCTGATCTACATTGGCTTCTGGTTAAGCAAAGTCCTCAATGTCAAAATTCTTATCCTTGTTTACAAATCCCTCCATGGGCCTTGCCCCTGCCTATTTCTGTAATCTCCTTCAGCCTCACAACTCAGATATCTGCACTCAAATTCTGCCCTCTTGAGCATCCCCGATTATGATCACTCAACCATCGGTGGCCGTGCCATCAGCTGCCTGGGCGCCAAGCTCTGGAACTCCCCCCCCAAACCTCTCCGCCTCTCTTTCCTCCTTTAAGACGCTCCTTAAAACCTACTTCTTTGACCAAGCTTTTGGCCATCTGCCGTAATTTCTTCCTTTGTGGCTCGGTGTCAACTTTTTGTCTTATAACACTCCTCTGAAGCACCTTGGGATGTTTTACTACATTAAGGGTGCTATATAAATATAAGTTGTTGTTGTAGTAGTTGTGCTGGCAGGATTTCCTCATGTTTGTGGTGCATCTTGTATTCTAATATATTTACCACTTTTATAACCAAAACTAAGTTCAAATCACCAATCAGCTTTATGCTTCTAAATTTACAATAAATTTAACAACTCTTTACTTTGATCTTCCACTAAATACTCTGCCTTAATGTTGCTATACTCCAATTACGTTTCCATGGTGTCTACCTTTAAAAATAGAGGCATTTTCTTACGTATTTAGATACACGTGCTTAATTGGGCAATAATGAGGAGCAGCTGGACAGACGGAGGGAGCATCTGTTCTTTCACTGCTTTAATATTCCACAATTGATAGCAAAAACTTAATCAGGATGTGGTGTTGAGTTGATTGTTACTATTAGATCCTCGATAAAGCAATTAAAGATGCCAATGGCTTAGTGGGTAAATACAACACCTTGGGCTGGATCGGCCATCCCAGTGAGCGCCCAGAGGGGCGGTAATGGCAGCGGTAAGCACTTCCGGGCATGCGGCCAGCTTCCAGTGCCTCGCCGGGACATTCGGTGCTGGATTCGACAGGGCGCAGAGTATTACTGCCCAGAAGAGGCGAGTCGGTGTGCAACGCCCGTGGTTGAGACATTGGCTCGGTTTTTGGCTACCGCCCGATTTGTAGAGCCCCTGCTGGGACCGCCTGTGAAAGCTGGCGATTCCAGCTGCTGCGGACGCACTGAGATAATTAAAGTGTTTTTGTTGGGTTTTTTCATGCTTCTCTCTTTCCCCCCCCCCCCTCTCTCTGACCCCCCCCCTCCGTTCTCTCTCCTCTTTTCCCCCCCCCCCAGGCCTCTCTGAGCGCTCCAAGGCCGGCTGTTTGCTCAGCCGGCCTAGCGCCCTAAACGAGGTGTGTAGCGCCTCCCTTAGCGCTCCGCAACACACCGAGGGCCCAGCTGCCGAATTTTGCTGTTCGCAAACTGTTCCCGGGCTATCAGGACCGTCCCGCCGCCATTACCGCCACAAAATGAGCAGAACCAAAAATCCAGCTCCTTATGTCGTACTGTGTTATAGAGAGAAGGTGGTCCTAGGTTTGATTCCTGGTCTGTGCTGTTATCTTATCTTAGTAAGGTCAGCAGCTTGGGTACTGCAATTGGCGTCAATATCCCCAGATCAGGGTTCCCATTCCTGATCCCATTCCCAGTCCAGTGACCCCCCTACTGGGAAGTGTACATGTAAAGATCGACCAAGCCAAGCTTTAGTGCCTTACATGGTCAAATGGTCTGTAGATATTCAGTATCTAGGCTCATGCATGAAGAATGGATTTGAAAGGGAGGATTATACAGAATTTCCAGTGCTCATGAAACTATTTTTTTTTTAAAATTCTCTCCTGGAATGTGGGCATCGGTGGCAAGGCCAGCATTTAGTGCCCATCCCTAAATGTCCTTGAGAAGGTGGTGTTGAGCCGCCTTCTTGAACCGCTGCAGTCCTTGTGGTGAAGGTACTCCCACAGTGCTGTTAAGGAGGGAGGGAGCTCCAGGATTTTGATCCAGCAACGATGAAGGAACAGTGTTATATTTCCAAGTCAGAATTGTGTGCAACTTGGAGGTGGTGGTGTTCCCATGCGCCTGTTGCTCTTGCCCTTCTAGGTGGTAGAGGTCACGGGTTTGGGAGGTGCTGCCGAAGAAGCCTTGACGAGTTGCTGCAGTGCATCTTGTAGATGGTATACATGCAGACATGTTGTGCCAGTCATAGAGGAAGTGAATGCTGAAGGTGATAGATAGGATGGCAATCAAGCGGGCTGCTTTGTCCTGGATGATGTCGAGTTTCTGGAGTGTTGTTGGAGCTGCACTCATCCAGGCCAGTGGAGAGTATTTCATCACACTCCTGACTTGTGCCTTGTAGATGATGGAAAGGCTTTCGGGAGTCAGGAGGTGAGACACTCACCACTGAATACCCAGCCTCTGACTTGCTCTTGCAGCACAGTATTTATGAAGCTGGCCCAGTTAAGTTTGTGGTCAATGGTGATCCCCAGGATTTTGCTGGTGGGGATTCAGCAATGCTAATGCCGTTGAATATCATGGGGCTATGGTTAGACTCTCGCTTGTTGGAGGTAGTCATTGCTGCATTCGGGCATGGACAGCTTCATTATCTGAGGAGTTGTGAATGGCACTGAACACTGTGCAACGATCAGTGAACATCCCCATTTCTGACCTTATGATGGAGTGGAGGTCATTGATGAAGCAGCTGAAGATGGTTGGGCCTAGGACACTGCCCTGAGGAACTCTGTAGCGATGTCCTGGGGCTGTGATGATTAACCTCCAACCACCACAACCATCTTCCTTTGTACTAGATAGGACTCCAGCCAGTGGAGAATTCCCCCCCCACCCCCCGCCCCCCCGATTCCCACTGACTTCAGTTTTACTCGGGCTCCTTGATGCCACACTCGGTCAAATGCTGCCTTGCTGTCAAGGGCAGTCACTCTTATCTCACCTCTTCAGCGCTTTTGTCCATGTTTAGATCAAGGCTGTAATGCGGTCTAGGGCAGAGTGGTCCTGGCATCGGTGAGCAGGTTATTGGTGAGTAAGTGTCAGCACTGTCTACAACATCTTCCATCACTTTGCTAATGATTGAGAGTAGACTTATGGGGCTGTAATCACCCAGATTGGATTTGTCCTGCTTTTTGTGGACATGACATACCTGGGTAGTTTTACACAATGACGGGTAGATGCCAGTGTTGTAGCTGTATTGGAACAGCTTGGCTAGAGGCACGGCTAGTTCTGGAACATGACAGCCGGGCTGTTGTCAGGGCCCATAGCCTTTACTGTATTCAGTGTGCTCGGCCACTTATTGACATCACGTGGTGTGTATCGAATTGGCTGATATTATGTGTAGTGAATCGAATTATTCCAGGAAGAGCGAAGGGGAGAGAAGGGGCAAAAATCCACTATGAATACCCTGCGATTAGTTGCAACACTGCATTAACCACATGTAGCTTGAGCATCAGAGTGACACACCTCCAGTAAAACAGCACAGGTAGCAGTTTGCTATTATGGTGTTGTGCTCACATGGTATTACCAATAATTTCTTCCCCATATTGATGTATTTTTATACTTTGAATGCAATTGAACAAACATTCACACTTTAGGAACCACATGTGGCGATCACTAGGCACACTACTCCATTACTAATTACATCATTAAAGCTTGAAAGAACTTTCAGTGACAAAGTAAAAATATCAAGAGCTGAATCAAATGCTTCACACCAAGGATCAGGTTTTCATACATACCTCCGAAAGTAACTGGTGGCACAGAAGGAAAACTATTTGTGTCCTAAGGAAAAAAAGGTCAATAGTACATAAATATTCCATCAAATCCAAATACAGATGAAATTATGAAGCCTGTCATATTAGATAAATTATATTTAGTCTTTTTAGATTGTGTCTATACCTCCAAGTTCAATTGAAAGTACTAAACTGTGAAAGTACTGAAATTTGCCACAGCATTCCTACAATTAACAAAGAAAGGGGAAACAAACTCTCCCATGGATCTGACTACAAGAATAGAATGCCTCTCTCCCATCTTCTTTTAAGGTAAATTCTTCAACCATGGGCTTTTGACTGTACAAAATAGATAGGCACTGTAAGGAATTATCCAGTAGATACACTGAAATAGGAGACCGTGAGTTGATTAAACATAAGACAAGGGCAAGTGGAATGCTTTAAATAGTTCTCTGTTCTAGCATAAAACCTACAGCATCATTCACCACAGTTGGACCATTCAGATTTAGCCTTTTACATAAACTTTCTGCTTCACGTCCCTTCTCCTGACAGAACTTGGTTTTTAAGCAGGTAACTTTCTTAAATCCTCTTGTCACACAGACTTTTAGAAATTATACATTGCTCTTCACATCAGAATGCCTTAGTTCCAACTGGTCAGACAACTAGAAGTTGTGGCCCACAGGCAGCAATGATTCACTTCCAATGGCAAGCATCAAAGTTCCCATTGCAAGTACTTGCACTACCATTGGAAGCCCATTTTAAATACATTTTCAAGTCCATTTCCAGTATTCTGATAGTTCAACCCAGTGAAAAAGGGATCATTTCAACTGCCTGCATTTTTTTAATGTATTTCCAGTTTTGACAAAGGCATCTGCACTCCCCAAAAACACTGGTCTTTTCACTTCACAAATATTAATGGAGCACCCCTGCTCCTCCTGGCTCCACATTAAGATGAGTTGAAGTTAAAGAACTTAGCTTTTTGTCATCGACCTCCAGTGTCCTTTTAAGGACCACTGGCTAGGCTGCAGCAAAATCTCGAAAAACAGAGGGGAACATGTTCTGCTCCGTGCTGACAAATATCTGAAAGGGGCTCAGAGGGCATTCGGTTCCTCGTTAGCAAATAGAAGGGGCTGGTTTCAGGCAGCGGTCAGGCATATCCGAATATCACCAGTGCCAATTTGGAGTTGGATGTGTTTCAGTCGGCCACAGGACATAGCTCTGAAAAAAATGGTTGGTTTTGCTTCCATTTTATGCCAAAAAATGGGTGAAACGGGGTTTCATTTCTCACCCTTACAGTCTAGACTCACGCTTCAAGAATGTCCAGTTGGCTGATGTACTGGTAAGACCGTCAGCACCCAAACTATATTCCAAAGGTGAGCAACTTTAGGCAAGGACAGAGGAATATTTGAATTGTTTTTTTAGTAAAATCTTCAATTAATTTCCATAGAAAAAGGTCAATTCCATGAGTAAGTCTAAGCCGTTGTTTCAATTGGCATGTCCCAAAGCTGCTGCTTAGCAGAACCACAAGTATTACATCTCAGAATAGCAACATTTCACTTCCATGGTGTGTTTGTCTCAATCAACACAATGGATAAACAAACTGGCATGTTGAGAACGCTCAAATAAAACTGATTAAACTAAATTAGCTGATGCACTAAAATTAAAGTAGTAGTGGTGTTCTTGTGAAATATCTGTAAATTTCCACTTAGTGGGCAGATTGTAACAAAGAGCAATAATCCCATTCTGTAGAAGATGGAAGGTGCTTCAGCCAAATTGAGCTCTCCATGTAAATCTGAGGCTCGAGGTTCCAAATCATCTGTAAATATGGAATTTGCAGTCATCACTGATTATTTTAGGTAATTCACAAATTTACAGTTCTTCCAATACGGATAACTAAAGAGGACTTACTCCCCAAATAATTAGGGTTTAAAAAAAATACTTAATTGCGTGTGTATTGACTAAGAGAGCAAATGCTGGCTGGAAGATTTATTTGGACCCAGAGGAATGGTTCCATTTCTCCAGCACTTGCTTGATGTTGATTTTTTAGGTAGATAAATCACTGGACTTATTACACAAGTAGTGAACTTGGGAGTGTGACACCGTGGGGTCCTCCCAGCATGCTATGCCAGAGGGTATGCAGCTGCAGTTTCAGATGGCTAGTTACTGAGCTCAGATGTGTCATTGTAGGGAAGCAGTGAGTAGAGGCCAAAACAGGGCAGACAAAACCACACCAGACTCCCCTCACTATTCTTGTAGTTTCAGAGGGCTCAATTTTCCCCAAAGCATTTTTTTGGCGTACTTGGAGTCACGCCCGATTTTTGGGGAATCAAGTACGCCCCCCAAAAAAAAAGTGTTGTAAGTTGGATCTCTTCATTTTGGCGTGGCTTAACCCGAGGTGGGTGGAGCCTTGATCTGCGCCAAAAAGATTGGGCTGCCATGGTGACCAGGGACACAATGCGAGCTGAGGCTGCAAAGTGAAGCATGCAGCCAGCTCCCAACACATTAAAAGAATTGAAAAACACATAGCACTAACTTACCTCCAATCTCTCTCTTTCTCTCTAAGTTGCTGCTATGTGTTTTTCAATTCTTTCAGTGTATCTGAGCATCTGCTGCACTGCTTTCCTTAACTCACGCTGGCCTAATCAGAACTGGAGTAACTCTCAGCTGGCCAAACTTCCCTAAATGGCCAAAAGTGGCATAGGTGGCTGATTACACCCACTTTGGCTGAAAAGAAAACAGACTTAAAAAATTTGTAACTAACTGAGTTACGCTGGTGCAAATCGATTGGGGAAACTGGAGATTTTTAAAGTTAGGCCAGGAAAAAGTAGCCTGCTCCAAAAAAAACGGCACAAATACCGGGGAAAATCGAGCCCATTGTTTCCCATCTGACTTAAGAGATTGGCATACTTGGTCACTGTCCTGGTATCCACTTTACAGTAGCCCCCAGTGTGAATAAAAAAAATCTCAACATAAATGAGGAACATCCAAAAGCCAACTTTAAACCAGTGGATGGATATGATAAACAAAGCAAAAGAACTTGCATCCCTAGCTTGCAGCTTTTTATTGAATCAGAACTACCATAGATTCATTTCTGAGATAAAAGGAGCTAAATTAAAAAGTAGGACTTGGAGGGTGGTAATCTCCAAGATTACAACCGGAGCTAAGCGCTAATTGGCATAGGGATAAACAGATCAAAGAAGTGAAGATGTGGCTGAACAAGTGGTGTGTGAAGGAGCGGTTCCAGTTCATGGGATACTGGTACCGAAAGGAAGTTTACCGCTGGAACGCGTGGCACCTGAACCAGGCTGCAGTCAAAGACCTAGTGAAAATGATAGAAAGAACTTTAAACTGGTAAAGGGAGAGGTGGGCAGAGGGTGCGGGTAGATATGCAATATATGAAAAAAAAGGGGACAGGTGCTAAGGTCCCCTTTACCAGTTAAGATAAAAAGAATACTCATGAACAGAAAAGATTATGGGAAGTAATAAGTAAATACTAATTAAAAATAAAGCAAGAGTGATGAAAAATAAGAACATGATGGGAGTTACATTCAGGCACACCCACGTTTGGTGCCCCCTCCCCCAATACAGCGTCATTCCCCACTCACAAATGGTGGTGTCCAAGGAGGCCCGGATACAGGGCCTCAGGCCTCACCATAATGAAGACTGCTCTGTGGGAGGAGGCAGCATTAGGGTTCAGGTAAATGAATCGGCAACTGAAAGATTGCTGTCTGGGGTGGAAGGCAGAGATTGGGGAGTGAGACATCGGGGATCTCAGGACTGGGAGCGGCGAAAATTATGTTGAGTACTTACTTTTTAAAAAATGCGCTGTTTTGGATTGGTTTTCCCTGAGGCAGCCATGCTGACTGTCTCAGGGCAAATTAAACGGACCAGAAGCAGATATTCGGCCCTTCATTTGCATATCTAAAAGAGCTAATGACTGCGTCACATGTGGGTAAAGCACATCTCGTTTGTCCTTACCCAATATGATGGGTGGCACAATTCCAGTCAGAAGTATGCCTGCCTTTTGGGACCTTGGGAGGCTGCAAAATGCCTGAAAAACAGATGCTACACAGCCCAATCTAACCCCCATTAAATTGCTTGTATAGCAATCTGCAGAGCATCAACAACAAAAAGGGGAAATTGGTGGCACTAATTCGAAATGAGGAAAGAGATACAATAGGGATAGTGGAAACATAACTGCATACAGGATAGAATTAGCAGTTTATTGCATCTATTGTGTATTTCAAAATGATAGGGAAAGGTGGTGGTGAGGTTGCTGTGTTAATCAGAAAATACATAATGCAGCAACAAGAAAGGAAAGAGATAAAAACAGAATTCATCTTTCTCAGTTCTATAGCCAGTGGAAATGCACAAATTGTCAATTTTGTAGCCAGTACAAGAATCCAATCTCACACCAATGCTGCTCGTCCATCACCCATCCTCACTGACCTACATTGACTCCCAATACTCCAATACCTCAAATGAATCGTGTGTTTAAATCACTTCATAGCCTCATCGCTTACCATCTCTGTAACCTTCTCCAACTCTATACACCCCTTCCCACCCCCCCAAAAAAACTCAGTTCATCTGAGTTTGGCTTGTACATCCCCCTCTCACCCCACCAATGGCAGCCATGCCTTCAACCGCTCAGGCCCCATGCTCTGGAATTCCTTCAGTACACTCCACTCCCTCTCCACCTCTCTCTTCTCCTTAAAACCCATCTCTTTGACCAAGCTATTGGTCACTCCACTTAACACCTCCTCCTTTGGTTGTGTGTCCATTTTTAGCCTTATGGCCCTGTGAAATGCCTTGGAATGTTTTTCTACATTAAATATGCAATATAAGTTGTTGTTGTGAAGGGCATCACATCCCGATTTTACTTGATCTCGACACATGTATTTTCCATCGAGAGTCACTGGTTAGTAATCGGAAGTGGGAAATTGAGATCTTCTCCTCTCTGGCCCAAAGGTACCGAGACCAATTCCATCTCCATCAATTGCTACCATGGCCGAGATCAGCAAACACACGGAGTCAAAACTGGAACCTTCTGGTCTATATGGTTGGTCTTGACAATGCATTTACCCACTGAGGAAGTTACGTATAAAATGTAGCATTAAGTGGCACATGCTCTTTAATTAGTGTTTCTTTTATCAATCGGTTTTGGATCCACATTGCGAAGAGTCAGTTGATACAGGTTTCACTCAGTACAGATATACATCATCAATAGTGACTATTCCTATAGTACTGGTGTTTGTTAACCATTAAAACAAAATCCTCTGAAAGCATGGTGTACAGATTAATTTTTCCAGTAGTTGAAGAATTACCTTAAAACTTTATTTTTATTCTTACTTACTGTCACATGCGATTTGGAAGTGGGATCTTTCACATAAAGAGCGGTTTGAGATTTACGTACGGGATCATTTAAGCTTTTTTCTTGTTGGTCAGAAGACTCTTTTGATTTTGCACAGCCCATGTTTCTGAAAAACATTGTTGAAAACAATCATTTATGATATGCTCCAGAGAGGCCTAGGTTCATCAGTGATCGAACGTACATTTAATATGCTAACAATACAACAAACACAAAACCTCAACTGTGCACCTATATTACCAGATGCACAAGGAACATTAGCTGGAATACTTACACTGGTGTAGACAAGTAGGCCCTGAATTTACACCCTGGGATACCAGCGTATGAATGACCTAACCATTCTGAAATCCCTCCCTGTTATTTTAGCAGAGGTATAAATCCATTTAAAACCAAAGAAATAGGAAATTAGGTAGAAAAAGGGTGGTAGAAGCAGAAACCCTCACCACCACATTTAAACATTACCTACAGGGCTACAGACCAAGAGCTGGAAAGTGGGATTAGGCTGGATAGGACATGATGGGTCAAATGGCCTCCTTCTGTGCTGTAAATTTCTATGATTTTTTGAAAACAAAAACTGTTGTGCCGAAGATCTTGCAGATTCCCATCCGGTCACGAGATGATGGAGAGATGTAGGACAACGAGGAGGAGACGACGGAATGGAGGTTGACTTCAAATAGTTTGAATGTCGTTCGAATCGAGCGTTCCAGCACTTCAAACTCTCCCATTTTGCAAGATTGTCACAGAAGGCTTTGAGAGAGTGCTAGTTTCAGCACCTTTGTGTAACTTTTGCTGTTCTAAGAGAATTTGCATAAATTAGCAATATCTGGAGTTTGCAGCATTTTCATCACATGCAATGCTGCAATAAAAATGATTGAAGTCAACACATAACTTACAAATCTTGGCGTAAACTATCCAGGACCCACCAAGCAACCCAATGAATTCAGGAATAGACGGGAGACTATAGAAGGAAATAGCATGGAAACATTTTATTCTTGAAAAAAAACAAGCCTGTTAAAAAAAAAATCAATTCCTTAACTGGCATTAATCACATTCATAATTGCATGAGTAAAAATCACTGAAAAATGTTCCTATTTAAACACAAAATTTGGAGATATAAAAAGGGCTTTCTGCTTCATAAAATATTAATTTGTAATCATTATGTTAGAGCATTATAATTAATAAGACACACCTGTTATCAGTGGCTCTAGGAGCAGAAAGGAGGACTGCTATCCATGTTTGATCAACAAGCTCCCCGCTGGAGTGGAACTAAACTACAGAACCAGTGGGAAGCTGTTTAACCTACGCCGCCTCCAGGCCAGGTCCAAGATCACCCTAATCTCGGTCGTTGAGCTGCAGTATGCGGACGCCGCCTGCGTCTGTGCACATTCTGAGGCTGAACTCCAGGATATAGTCAATGTATTCACTGAGGCATATGAAAGCATGGGCCTTACGCTTAACATCCGTAAGACAAAGGTCCTCCACCAGCCTGTCACCACCACTCAGCACTGCCCCCCAGTCATCAAGATCCACGGCACGGCCCTGGACACCGTGGACCATTTCCCATATCTCGGGAGACTCTCATCAACAAAGGCAGACATTGATGCGGAGATTCAACATTGCCTCCAGTGCGCCAGTCTGAGGAAAAGAGTGTTTGAAGACCAGGCCCTCAAATCTACCACCAAGCTCATGGTCTACAGGGCTGTAGTAATACCCGCCCTTCTGTATGGATCTGAGGCATGGACAATGTATAGAAGGCACCTCAAGTCGCTGGAGATATATCACCAACGATGTCTCCGCAGGATCCTGCAAATCCTCTGGGAGGACAGGCGCACCAACATCAGTGTCCTCAACCAGGCTAACATCCCCAGTATTGAAGCACTGACCACACTCGATCAGCTTCGCTGGGCAGGCCAGATACGAGACTCCCTAAGCAAATGTTTTATGCGGAGCTCCTTCCTGGAAAACGAGCAAAAGGAGGACAGCGGAAACGTTATAAGGACACCCTCAAAGCCTTCCTGGTAAAGTGCGACATCACCACTGACACCTGGGAGACCCTGGCCGAAGATCGCCCGAGATGGAGAAAATACATCCGGTATGGCGTTGAGCTCTTCGAGTCTCAACGCAAAGAGCATGAAGAGGCCAAGCGCAGGCAGCGGAAGGAGCGTGCGTCAAACCAGCCCCACCGACCCCTTCCCTTGGCAAATGTCTGTCCCATCTGTAACAGGGTCTGTGGGTCTCGTATTGGACTGTTCAGCCATCAAAGAACTCACCTTGGGAGTGGAAGCAAGTCTTCCTTGATTCCGAGGGACTATGACGACGACGACGACGACGACGACGACGACGACAGCGACAACGACCATTCAACCTTTGAACAACTGACTGTCCCAGGCTCACAAATGATGGAACAGGAAGATGTCGACACCCTTGTCTTTCCCCCAGAATGCCAACTAAGAAAATACCCTCTGCGGCACAACTTCCTACCATGTCCCAGATAAAATGGGCACTGAGGCCCACACCTGCAGAAACAAATGAGAGCACAGGAGAGTGAGTGAGTCGGAGCGCTGAGACAGAGCGCAAAAGAGAGAGTGAGAGCAAGAGCAAAAGTGCTCAAGGATAGCAAGAAATGCAAAATAGATGGGGCGCTGCATGTAGCAGTTATAATTACCACCGTCGTCTTCGATTTAATTAGGGCATTTACTACCTTTAATGGAAAGAAGCATCCCAAAGTGCTTCTCAAAAGGCTCAAAGAAAATGGATGCCAAGCCAGGAAGAGAAATTCAGGAGGTAGAATGCACAAGAGTCTGTAGTTACAGAAATGGAGCACTTGAGGGGGCTGAGAGCAATTGCAGAGATAAAGTGGGGCAAAGCCATGGAGGGATTGATACATGAGGTTTATGAATTAATGGATCGGAGGACAGGGTGCCAATTCAGGGGGAGAATAGGGCTAATGGGCAAGTGGAATTTAGTGCGGGACAGCATTTTCATGGTAGAGATATAGACAAGTTGGAGTTTATGAAGTGGAAGATGAGAAGCCTAGCAATTGACATGTTGAGTCTGGAGGCAATAAAGACATGCATGAGGATTTCACCGACAGAGTGGTGAACATGGTGCAATACTCTGGGGATGGGGCTTTGGTCTTCATGTTGAGCTAGAGGAAGTTGAAAGTTGTCCAGGACTTGATGTTGCATAAGCATTCTCACCACAGAAAGACTGTTTAAGGGATAGAGAGAAGTAAAGGAGAAGCTGTGCTGGGTGTTATTAGCATATATCTAAAAGCTGCCTCTGGAAGATGTTGCTGAGAACCAGCACGTGGATAGGAGGGTAGAGGGTTTGGAAGATAGACCCTTGAGGGACACCAGAGGGGATACGCAGGCTCATTGACTAGCTGTGTCACAGGGATCCAGCTCCAAAAGTATAGACAGCCTGTTGTATAAAATTTGCCCCATTCAATAATTCTGCTCAACTTATTTAAAATCCAGAGGGAGAAAATCAAAGCATAGATAAAGCTTCCAAGAAGAGATTTCTCCCCAAAAAGAAAATCTTGTGAATTTCAGTCTAGGAAAAAAATTGGCAGTTATTTATTCGATGATAATTCCACACCTCAGCAGAACAACTATTGTGCTCAGTATTTGACAATTTGATTCAACCCAATCTTTAGAACCATCTATTCTGTTCTCAACAGGTACCAGTTCTCATTAGTCAACACAGTCCTAATTACTTTTCCTGGGATCCTGATCCATCTGCTGGTCACAATGTGGGGGGGAAAAAAATCACTTATGGCCAAAGTTTTTGCAAATACCCTCTAGTTTGACAAACACAGCATTAAATAACCACATTTCACCCAAAAAGTTCCAATGACAACACAAATCAATCCAGGGCAAGGGTTTGTCTTCATAATATAGTCTTAGAATTATGCTCATTCCTTTATCCTGAATCCTGTCTAATTCATCAAAAACCTTTTGGAAATAGGGTATATTTAGTATTCTAAATCTGGCCTCAAGAGTTTTGCAGGATTAAAGTGACCCATACTCTGACAAAATGTCCACACTCTAAATGTTAACCTATTCTTTTCTTTATGGATGCTGATGGACTTGCTGTGTATTGCCAACATATTCTATTTTTATTTGCTGATTTATAACCAGAATCACCTTAAGATGCTCATGAGTTACTGATTATCCTTAAATAAAACCTTAAGTTTCAAATTAAATGCTTTGGTCAATAATCACACTCAAATCTTTTTTCCCAATTCATATTTACAGTAGAAAAAAGATTATTGGCACAAATAGATCATATGATTTACTATAGTTATCCAATAATGTAGACAACAAATAGGGCTTAATTTTGCCCAAAGCCATTTTTTGGCATATTGCCAGAGTTACGCCCCTTTTTCTAGGCCAGAAATACTCCAAAAATAAATGTGCCATGTTTCCCCGCTCAATTTCTCAAAATTGGCGGCACGCAGCCTGTCCTGTCGCCTCGGGGGATGGAGGCAACTGTCTGCGCCGAGAAAACGATGCCGCCCCTTCTGCGCATGCGCAAAACAAAGGACGTTTTTGATGTGATGCCTGTGGACACGCTTGCGCAGTACAACTCCCGGTCTGCAATCGGCCATTTTTAAAGAGCCAGTTGTGTGTGAGAACATTTAATTCTCATTGGAAAAATCGGAGCTGCTGCAATACAAGATGCAACGTGGCACAAGGCCAAGAATTTCTTACAGGATGATGTGGAGGCACTAGTTACTGTGATTGAGGGCAGATGGCAGAAGCTGGACACTTGCAGAGGTCATTTAAAAGTCCCACCCAAAGAAATGAAGAAACGCTGGAACCAACTTGCAGAAGATTACTGTGCAATGGTGACCACCCCGCGGTCTGGAGGCCAGTGTAAAAAGAAGTGGCAGGACCTTGGTCAAGTAGTTAGTGTAAAATTTTCATTTTTCAATGGAATTGCAATTGTAAATGTGACCATCTGTATATGTCCCACCCAGCAGAAAGACACCCTCTCTAAAAAGTTATAGTTTCATCTTTGCAGAGGAAAGTGGCACACAACAAACAAGAACGAACTCGAACAGGAGGAGGCCCGGCAAATCTGCACCCACTGACACCCTTGGAAGACAGGGTCGCTGCTTTGATGGGTCCTGCCTGGAGAAAAGCAACCACCTCTGCACAAGCTGGGCCCACACTCGAGGGAGAGGGCAAGTCCTGAAAATTCCACAGTTTGGCATTCCTAAATGTTAAGTACTGCACGGACTAGCCATGCTTCGGTTCCTGGGGATGTCTTCATCAGCTACGCTTCGGTTGATGCAATGTGCTACCATTCATCATGGTCCTTTAAATCAGCCTGCTCCCTGCGCTGTGTGAGCTTACTCATGCCACCCATCCTGACCCCTCCTCTACTGCTAACCATTTGTCTGTTCTGTTATATTTTTCAGAATTTGAGGCCAACCCTGGCGATGCAGAAGATTCAGACATGGATGAACTTGAAGAGGAGAACATCTTCCAATCCCACCTTCCAGACCAAGAGCATGGGTGTGATGGGGAGGGGGAGGGGGAGGGATTGGATGAAGCCCCCAGTGTTGTACTCACTCTGGAGGAGGTGCAGGTGCCGCCCATTGAGATGCCAGCCCCTTCCTGGAGTAGTGTTTTAGTGTTGGTGGGACATTCCATGGTTTCCCACCCTCTGAAGATGTGGGTCCCAGTGGGATGCTGCGAGCCACACCGGGGTGAGGAGGGAGAAGGAGAGCTCGACCGCACTCTCCCGAGGTGCGGGATCTAACCGACGTGGTTCAGATGATGGTAATGAGTGCGGAGAGTATTGACCTTGCGCGATCACTCCTGGACACCATGAGTGGGGTGGGTGATGAGGTATCGGGACTGTCGGGAGAAGTAACAACACTCACGAAAAATGGGAACGCTGTCCAGGAACATGAGGGAGGAAATATCTCAGTCAGCTGAAACCATGTCGGTGAACATGAGGGAGGGCACGTCACAGGTAGTTGAGACACTGTCGGTGAACATAAGGGAGGGAATGTTGGAGTTAGCTGCTGCAATAAGTGAACACGCCCAGACCCCAGACTGCGTAGTGCAGTCTTCTGATGCCTTCCGATCGTCTTCCACAACCCCCGACCCACCCGGGCTTGATTTGATGTGTAGTGCAGGCTTCCGATTGCCTTCCACAGCCCCCAACCCCTCCCTCTCCGAGGCTACTTTTGCAGCTGAGCCCCGCGTCCAGGCGCGGGACTGATTCTGCCAGCCGACGCTCCAACCGTCCAGCCCTGTTTGCAGACGTTCGGTGGTGGCGTCAGTTGAACAAATATGAAAACTTACATAATTCCATCAAACTTCCATTTACTGTGTTATAAGGTAAAAAAAAAAAAATCTTTATTATGCTTCTTCTTGACTCCAAAACTTCACTGAAAAACGATGGTGTCTTTCTGTGACAATTTTTCAATGCTCGCTGCTTTTTCTTAACTCACCAGAAGGTTTTTCGGGAGTGGTCACATATGCCAACTTCGGAGAATTTTTTTTAGGAGGCAAACTTCCATAATTGACAAAAACTGGCACAGACATCAGGTTACGCCCCCTATGACGCCAAAAAAAAAACAAACCTAAAAAAATTGTAACTAACTAAGTGAGTTACGCTGGCGCACATTCCTTGGGGAAACTTTAATTTTTCAATTTACACCAAAAGAACGGCGGAAATCACTGGGGAAAATTGAGCCCATCGATCCCAAACCAAACAAGTAAGGCAAAATGTGCTACACAAGAACATGCATAGAAAACAGGCTGGAATATAGACATCATTTGACCCGTTTGCACTATTTGGTTAATGATAAAGAAATGACATTAATAGCACACTCCTCTCAGTCAGAGGCTCGCTGCAGGTGCAGGGATAGATCAAGGCCTCATCTGCCCACGCGGTTAGTGGCAAAAGATCTTGTGGCATGAGGCAAAAGAGTCGGCCATTCTTGTGGTGCTCTGAAGTCAGTGGAAAGGGAAATTGGGTGGGGCGTACAACAGGCAGCCAATCCACTACTGCCAGTTTTGTTAAGCTTCATTCAAGTTTTTCCAGTGTTTCCTCATTACTCAGATCTCCATAGCACTGCCTCCAACACTTGAATAACTTCCTTCATGTCTCGGTGATCAGAACTGAACTCTGTATTTAAGTGTGGTCTGACCAGAATTCTATACAGTTTGATCACTATTTCCTGACTTTATGGGCTCATTTCCCAGTGATTTGCACGGTTTTTTTGGAATAGGCTGCTTTTTTTGGTCCAAGTTAAAAATCCACAGTTTCCCCAATCAATTTGCACCAGCGTAACTCAGTTAGTTACGATTTTTTTAGGCAAGTTTTTTTTTCAGCCAAAGGGGGCGTAACCTGCCACCCGCGCCAATTCTGGCCATTTAGGCAAGTTTGGCCAGCTGAGAGTTACTCCAGTTCTGCTTAGGCCAGCATATGTGGCCTCTGCAGAAAACCTTCCGGAGAGTTAAAGAAATCGGCGCAGGTAATGGACAGCAGCAGCAGGGGGGTGGGGGGAGGGGGCAAAGAGAGAGAGAGAGAGAGAGAGCGAGAGCGAGAGCGAGAGAGCGAGAGAGCGCGAGAGCGCGAGAGAGAGAGAGAGAGAGCGAGAGAGAGAGAGCGAGAGAGAGAGAGCGAGAGAGAGAGAGCGAGAGAGAGAGAGCGAGAGAGAGAGAGCGAGAGAGAGAGAGCGAGCGAGGGGGGGGGGGGTGGGAGAAAGAGGGGGAGATCACTTCCGTAATTGTTTTGTTAATGGAACATGATTCAGTTTTAATGTAAAATATATTTACACAACTGGCTCTTTAAAAATGGCCAATTGCCAAATCCGAGCAGTACTGAGCATGGGACGACATCAAAAACTTAACTTTTTATCCCGCGCATGCGCAGACAGCAGGTTCCATCCCCTGAGGCGACGGGACACGCTGTGTGGCTCCAAATTCGATTTATAGATCGGGGAAACTTTGCAAAAATATTTATGCCTCATTTCTGGCCTAGAAAACCTGGCATAACTGACAATATGCCAGAAAACGGTCTTGGGGAAAATTGAGCCCCAAATCTCGTGTTTTGGCTGCATAGTTCAACATTTTATTGGCTTCAAATTGCTGTCTGTATTGGTTGGACATGTTGAGTGTCTGGTACAATGGGCCCAAGTTTCCACAAGAAAAAAAATGGGCGCCCTTCCGAGCTGGGCGCCTGTTTTTCGCGCCTAAAAAAATCCTCGGTATTCTCCACCTACTTACAGGTCCTCTGGCCCTCGGCGCAGCCAGCACGAGCTGTGGGGGGGGGCGGAGCCAGGTCCCTGCGCTGAAAACAGTGCCGGGACCTCTGCACATGCGCGCTACAGTCGGCACGCAAGTGCAGTAGCTCCAGGCGCCGAACTGTGTGGGAGGGGCCCGAAGCACGCACCCCTAGCCCTGGCTGAATGGCCTCACTGGGGCTGCGTGAATAAGGCTCCTCCCACGGCCAGCTCCTGCTCCCTCCCTCCGACCAGATCCGACCCGACACCCGCTCTCTCTCTCTCTCTCTCTGCGACACGAACAGCTTCCTCCCCTCCTCCCCTCCTCCCCTCGCTCAGCAGCACGAACGGCTGCAGAATTCTCCCTGGCTGAAGCACTTTCACACAGGTAGGAAGATGGTTTATTTAATCTTTTCTTGGCTTATAAATGTTTATTCAGGTTGGATTTATTTGTATAATATTTGTAGAAGTATAAATAAGGATTTATTGTCGAATTTAATGAGTTCCCTTCCCCCCCCACCTCGCTCTGGACGCCTAATTTGTAACCTGCACCTGATTTTTTAATGTGTAGAACAGGTTTTTTCAATTCTACAAAAATCTTCACTGGCTCCATTCTACTTTAGTTTGGAGTACATTTTCACTGTGGAAACTTTCAAATCAGGTGTCAGTGGCCGGACATGCCCCCTTTTGAAGAAAAAATTCTGTTCTAAACTAGAACTTTTCTACCTGACTAGAACTGCAGAAAAAAGTGTGGAGAATTGCGATTTCTAAAATAGTCCATTCTCCACCAGTTGCTCCTAAAAATAATGTGGAAACTTGGGCCCAATAAGCCTACTCAGTTCACCTTTATCCTTGGCTATTTCAGCATATTCAGCATCACTTATTTTTCCTTTCTACATGTGACTCCAGACCCACAGCAATGTGGTTGTCTCCATGAAGTTTCATTTGCTATTGTTTTGGTCATACATACTTTGGCCAACTCATTCCATAATTTATCAGCTATTTCTTCCGATACCAGCGCCTCACCTTGTTTGGCATCGACAAATATGACAATGTGCTATCAGTTTCTGAATCCAAATCATTGATGTAAATTATTAACAGTAGTGCTCCCAACACCAAGTCCTGTGGCACCTTATTCAATACTCCCCAGCCAGGGTCGGCAAAGACACAGTCCTCTGGGGAGGCGTGATTGGCAGAGAGGGGGTAGGGAAAGCCAATTCCAGCAGTACCCGACTCCTGACAAAATGTCTAGAACACAAACTCATCATCAACACCCTGTTCCACCAGAGGGACAAATACAAGGCATCGTGGCAACACCCTCGCTCCAAACACTGGCACCTGCTCGACTATGTCATCGTCCGAGCCAAGGATCGCAAGGATGTGCGCATCACCTGCGCCATGACAGGAGCCGACGACTGCTGGACGGACCATCGCCTAATCCGATCCATCATCAATATAAACATAGCCCCAAAGCAGAGGGGACAGCAGAAGCAGTGCCGCAAAAAGTTAATGCCGGGGCACTTAAAGACCCAGCTAAGAGAGCCCTATACAGCCAGCGCCTCACAGCTAATCTGGTGTGCCTCGACGACCTCGAGATGCTCAATGCCCACAGCCCTTGGTCTGCTCTCCAGGTCTCCATAACCAGTGCCTGTGAAGAGACACTTGGTTACTCAACCAGAAAACACCAGGACTGGTTTGATGAAAATGATCAGGAGATCCAAGAACTAATAGATCGTAAGCGCAGAGCATTTCTGAGCCTCAAGCAACAACCCAACTTGGGTACTGCAAAGCAATGTTACAGACGGCTCAAGGCTGAGGTCCAACAAAAAACCCGGAACTTAAAGAACAGATGGTGGATGGAGAAAGCGCAGGAGATACAACAACTGGCCGACAGCCACGATACACAAGGATTCTTCATCGCAGTCAAGGCCACCAATGATCCAACCTCCCAAGGCCTAACCCCACTCCTGGCCAAGAATGGGGAAACACTCATCAAGGACAACGAGGCTGTCAGGGCCCGCTGGAAGGAGCACCTTGAAGATCTCCTCATTCGAGACTCTGCCTTTGACTCGAGTGTTCTCAACTCCATCCCGCAACATGCCACCTGCCACCACCTCAGTGAAACTCCAACGCTGCACGAAGTAGGCACAGCCATAAAACAGCTCAAGAATAACAAGGCTACGGGTGCAGATGGAATTCCTGCTGAGGCGCTAAAATATGGCGGAGAGGCGCTGTTAGCGTGGATACATGACCTCATCTCTCTCATTTGGAGGGAAGAGAGCATGCCGGGAGATCTCAGATGCAGTGATCGTGACCATCTTTAAAAAAAAAAGTGGACAAGTCCGACTGTGGCAACTCCAGGGGAATCTCCCTGCTATCAGCCACTGGGAAGGTTGTCGCTAGAGCTCTCCTCAACCGTCTTCTCCGTGTGGCCGAGGAACTCCTCCCGGAATCACAGTGCGGATTTCGTCCCCTACGGGGCACAACAGACATGATTTTTGCAGCGCGACAGCTGCAGGAAAAATGCAGGGAGCAGCGCCAGCCCTTATACATGGCCTTTTTCGATCTTACAAAGGCCTTTGACACCGTCAACCATGAGGGCTTATGGAGTGTCCTCCTCCTTTTTGAATGCCCCCAAAAGTTTGTCAACATCCTTTGCCTGCTCCACGACGACACGCAGACCATGATCCTTACCAACGGTTCCATTACAGACCCAATCCATGTCCGGACCGGGGTCAAAGAGGGCTGCGTCATCGCTCCAACCCTCCAAGCGAGCGGAGAGTGGGGGAGAGAGAGAAGGGAGGGCAGCGGGGTTAGGGGGGCCAGGTAGACGAATGGGGTTGGGGGGGGGGGCGGTCGAGGAGAGGGCAGAGGGGAACCACGATTGATCGCAGCTTCAGCGCCGACATGAAGGCCGACAGGACTGTGCTGAGACTGGCCGTGGTGCAGCAGCTCCGAGGTTACGGGATCAAACTGAAACGCTGGAACAGGAACAACTTCAACAACCAGGCACTGGGCTGGGACCAAAACAAAACCACGGCCTCGTTCATCACAGTACAGTGTTTACACAGAAAGGAGGGAGTGAAGGACATTTCACAGTCGTTTACGTTGGACTGGGGCTGAAGGGAAATTCAGTCACACAATGTTTACATTGTACTTGGGAGGGCTCAGCATGAAATACAATATTTAAATTGTCAGGGAGATATATTTGATGGGAAGGTCATCATAGGCAGTCCATCGTATCGAGGATGACTTGCTTCCACGTCATAAAGGGATGACTTCTTCACAACATCACTCAGAGAATTGTGAACCTGTGGAATTCTCTACCACAGAAAGTTGTTGAGGCCAGTTCGTTAGTTATATTCAAAATGGTGTTAGATATGGCCCTTACGGCTAAAGGGATCAAGGGGTATGGAGAGAAAGCAGCAATGGGGTACTGAAGTTGCATGATCAGCCATGATCATATTGAATGGTGGTGCAGGCTCGAAAGGCCGAATGGCCTACTCCTGCACCTATTTTCTATGTTTCTATGTTTCTCAATCTTCCTCGCTGCCGTGCTCCACCTCACTGTCAACAAGCTCCCCACTGGAGTGGAACTAAACTACAGAAGCAGTGGGAAGCTGTATAATCTATGCCGCCTCCAGGCCAGATCAAAGATCACCCCAACCTCTGTCGTTGAGCTGCAGTACGCGGACTATGCCTGCGTCTGCGCACATTCTGAGGCTGAACTCCAGGATATAGTTGATGTATTCACCGAGGCATATGAAAGCATGGGCCTTACGCTTAACATCCGTAAGACAAAGGTCCTCCACCAACCTTTCCTCGCCGCACAGCACTGCCCCCCAGTCATCAAGATTCACTGCATGGCCCTCGACAACTTGACCACTTCCCATACCTCGGGAGCCTTTTATCAACAAAGGCAGACATTGATGCGGAGATTCAACGTCGCCTTCAGTGCGCCAGTGCAGCCTTTGGCCTCCTGAGGAAGAGAGTATTTGAAGACCAGGCCCTCAAATCTACCACCAAGCTCATGGTCTACAGGGCTGTAGTAATACCCACCCTCCTGTATGGATCAGAGGCATGGACGATGTACAGAAGACACCTCAAGTCGCTGGAGATATATCACCAACGATGTCTCCGCAAGATCCTGCAAATCCCCTGGAAGGACAGGAGCACCAACATCAGCGTCCTCACCCAGGCTAACATCCCCAGCATTGAAGCACTGACCACACTCGATCAGCTTTGCTGAGAAGTCCACATAGTTCGCATGCCAGACACGAGACTCCCAAAGCAAGTGCTCTATGCAGAGCTCCTTCACGGCAAACGAGCCAAAGGTGGGCAGCAGAAAAGTTACAAGGACACCCTCAAAGCCTCCCTGGTAAAGTGCGACGTCCCTGGCCGAAGACTGCCCTAGGTGGAGAAAGTGCATCCGGGAGGGCATTGAGCTCTTCGAATCTCAACGCCGCGAGCGTGAAGAGGTCAGGAGCAGGTAGCGGAAAGAGCGTGCAGCAAACCTGTCCCACCACACCCTCCCCCTTCCCCCGACGCATGTCTGTCCCACCTGTGACAGGGTCTGTGGCTCTCGTATTGGACTGTTCAGCCATCAAAGGACTCACTTTAGGAGCGGATGCAAGTCTTCCTCGATTCCGAGGGACTGCCTATAATGACGACTCCTCCCCTGGACATAACTCTTCGAACAAGTATCTTCAACCAATTTCTTATCCACTCCCAAGATTTACTCTGGATCCCAACAGCTTTGTATTTAACGGATACCCTTTCACATGAAACTTTTTCACATGCCATATTGTTTTCCAGTCTACTTGGGTTGTCACTGCCTCAAAGAAGTTAATGGGCTTGGTCATGTAGGATTTGAATCCACATTGACTCCTGTTTACTAGATCATAATTTCTTTCTTTGGAGAATAGTGCGAAGTCGAGGGATGATTTGCAGGCTGAGTAACAGTCAAATTAGCCGTGATGCGAATGCTCTTTCCATGGCTAGAACCATCTTTATACGAGCTGATAAGCTGGTTAGTCCTTTACGGTAGGAGGATTTTATGGGTTCTCACGACCATATGATGGGTTGGGGGCCACCCACAACCACACCCACCAGATGAGAGCATTCTGCTGGATGTCAACCCAGAATTCAGAGCCAGAGTTCCGTTCTCCACTCGTCAGGACTGTCTGGAGCAGAAGACAGTAATGGGTCTGTAATTATCCGTCTCTTTTAATTACCCTTTTTGAACATGGGCATATTCGTTGTTTCCAATTTACAGGTACCCCCCCCCTCCCCCCGGTGTCCAGCGTCTCAATCACAACAACCGTCAATGCTTCTCCTCCCTAGTCTTCTTTAGCACTCTAGAATAAAACTATCCATACCTGGGGATCTGTTTGTTTGGAGCGGTTTCAGCCTCTCTGCAACTTCCATCATATTTGTTCTGAAGTCTTCAATTTTACCTAGGTTATCCCTGTGTGAGGTAGGCATTTGCTCATGCCTTTCCTTGTGAATAGTCGGAGGAGATATTCTAATTTTTTTACTATTTTGCAATCTTCAATCTCAAACTCTTTTTGCATCTTTTATGGTTCCAACTTTTCTCACTGCCATCTTACTATTTTAGGACCAAAATAATTATTACTGTAACTGTTTGCCTCTGAGGCTATTTTTTCTAGGCTTTGCTTCGATAATTCTGTTAATGCTTTTCTGCAATATATTTATTCCATTGAACCAATTCACCTTTCCGATTCAGATAGGCTATTTTTCCTCTATTGTCCTCCACACTGTTAATTGGTTAATCCATTTAATCATATTGCTCACTTAGTCAGAGCTTGCCAATTCTAGGCATACACTGATTCTGCATAAGTTGCTTTATATCTTTAAATGCACTCCACATGTCTTCTACTGAAATGTTGTTGAAGGTCCTTCAATAAACCTGATCCAATCATAATGTTCAATATACCACACTATTCCATTCCCATTGTATCAACTCCTTGTTCTAGTACAAATGTACTGATCACTTTAAATTGGGGAAAAACAATTTGTACCCATTCTATTACATCCCTCATGTACTATCTTTCAGTTGAGGGACAGCCAGTTGATCTGTTTCTAGGCGGTTGCCTCTTTATCACTGACCAGAAACAAAGAAGAAACCAGCCCCACCCAGAGATATCTACATTTCACCAATTCTGCCCTCTTAAGCCTCCCAGATTGTAAATCGCTCAACCATTGGTGGCCGTGCCTTCTGTTGCCTAGGCCGCAAGCTCCGGAATTCCCTCCCGACACCTCTCCGCCTCTCTACCTCCCTTTCCTCCTTTACGATGCTTCTTAAACTTACTTCTTTGACCAAACTTTTGGTCACCTGCCCTAATTTCTCCTTATGTGGCTCGGTGTCAAATTTTTTTTCTTATAATACTCCTATACAGTGCCTTGAAATGTTTTACTACGTTAAAGGCGCTATATAAATACAAGTTATTGTTGTTGTTGAAAGAATACGAGAACTAACACAGCCACCTTACATGCAACATGTCCCAAGGCATTTCACCAGGCTGCGTTAGGGAAGGTGAAAAGATTTGGACACAGAACAGGAATTAGGAGAAGAGTTAGAATAGGTGATTGAAAGCAAAGCTGAAGAGGTAAGTTAGTAGAAGTTTTTAAAAAGGTGGGAAATGATGCAGCAAGCGGCAAGTGCTTAATAAGAAAATTACTTAGAGCAATATCATGATGGCAGAAACCTCTGCCCAATATGATGGAGGACAGCAAGAGGGGAAATGCAGAGTCCGAAGATTGTCTCCCTCCGACCTAATTTTGTGATCTCCTTCAGCCCTACATTGCAGCTTGAAAGCATGACAGCTGCAATGTAGGGCTGAAGGAGGTTGCAAAAGTAGTTTGGAGGGAGACCACCAAGTGATTTCTAATTAAAGGTAAGGATATTGAAGTAAATTTGCTGGCTGTGGGGAGCCAGTAGAGATCTCCAGTGAGAGACTTATAACTGGACAGAATGCAAGCATCAGAGCATTGGCGAATTGGAATTTGCGTAGGGTGGAGCTCAGAAGGTCCGAGAGCACCAGTAAGGTTGTGCTTGCAGGAAAAAAACAGCATGGATGAGAACATAAGAAATAGGAGTAGGCAATTCAACCCTTTGAGCCTGCTCTGCCATTCAATAAGATCATGACTGATCTTCTACCTCAACTCCACCTTCCTGCACTATCCCATATCCCTCAAGCCCCTTAGTATCCAAAAATCATCCGATCTCTGTCTTGAACGTACTCCATGACTGAGCATCCACAGCCATCTGGGGTAGAGAATTCCAAAGATTCACCACCCTTTGAGTGAAGAAATTTCTCCTCATCTCAGTGGCTGCCCCTTATTCTAAGACTGATTCCTATTTCTAGACTCCCCAACCAGGGAAAACATCCTCTCAGCATCTACCCTTAAGATTTTGATATATGTTTCAACATAGGTTGAGTCTACTCAATCTCACCTCATAGAACAATCCCCCCACAATCCTAGGAATCAGTCCCGTGAAATTTCATTGCACTCCCTCTAAGGCAAGTATATCTTTCATTAGGTAAGGAGACCAAAGCTGTACAGAGTGCTCCAGGTGTGGTCTCAGAAAGGCCCTGGATAATTGCATTAAGATTTCTTTAGTGTATTGATAAAGGTAAAGAGACTAAAGAACTTCACAGTGCAGCAAATACAGAATCCCAAACTAAATTCTTCGCACTTCAGCACACCTATATAATCAATCCCACTGTTCAACGTGGTGTAGAGGCAGTGAAACATTTTACAGATTTAAAGACTCGGGAATACGAGGTCTCCTCTGATGATGCTCATGAGTAACCTTGAAGTGACGGAGGCCAGCCCTCGGCTTGGTGCAAGTTTCCCTGTGTAGAGCCTCCCATTGTGCTGATGAGGAAACTCAAGACTTGGGTTGCAGAGCAGCAAGCAGATGCTATAGTAGGCTATGGTCAGAAGGGTGGCGGCAACACACTTACATTTTTTAACTATCTGCGTGGCTCAGCATTCCGCTTGCAAGGAGGTCCTAGTATATTATATATACACACATAGCAATTATAAGTCACAGGCAGTAGACATTCTAGCTTCTCAGTTAAGGTCATTTCTGTTCATAGGGAGTCTTTCTCTACATTCCAAAATACCTGTCTCCCTTTTGCGCTAAAAATAAGTTGAAAGAAATTTTCATACGAGTCATCTTCCTGATAAATATTTGCTGGAAATACATTTTCCTATTAATATGTTCTTGGAAATGCACACACACCCAGTTATATTATAGACATGACTTTTAGTTTTGTTTAGGTAACATTTCTGAATGATTAAATAGCAGCAACAAAGATTTCAAAATGTCTTCATTTTGATCCTCCACTTAAAGTCATGCGAGCAATGCATTTTTCCGCAATTGACATGTTTATTTAAATTCAAATGTAAATGTTCAAAAAGTACAAGAGGTTGAGGGGATTAATTACAATCATATGGGTCCCTTAACGGTTTGAGCCAGAACATGCAGTTGAAGCTACAACTATATAAGCTGACACTCCAGTGCAGCGCTGAAGGAGCACTGCACTGTCGGAGGTGCCGTCTGCTCTCTCAAGTGGATGTAAAAGATCCCATGGCACTATTTCAAAGAAGAGCACGGGAGTTATCCCCAGTGTCCTGGCCAATATTTTTCCCTCAATCAACGTAACAAAAACATATTATCTGGTCATTAGCACATTGCTGTTTGTGGGAACTTGCTGGTGCGCAACAAATTGGCTGCCGTGTTTCCCACATTACAACAGTGACTACATTCCAAAAAATACATCATCGACTGTAAAGTGCTTTTGGACATCTGGTAGTTGTGCAAGGTGCTATACAAATCCAAGTCTTTCTTTTTTGCCATTGACCATCTGTTCTGCTGTATCTGAAAAGATACAGCTGCATTTTTTTTTTAAAGACGACCCTTTTTACTCCCTCCAGGATGACCTCCTGACCCACACAATTCTGCTCTTTTCACTTTCTGCGTTCGCAGATCTAAAGCCTATGTGTATAGATTTGGCCTTCATGTTGTTGTTGTAGTGGAAAATCTTTAGCAGGATCATAATTCACACTTATCTTGTGTGTTTGACATAATCCTCTTCCCTCTGTTTAACATAATGCAGAACACATTTGTAGCAGAAACAAAAATATATTTAAACAAATACATGCAAATAGCTAAATTAGTTTCCTTGAAGATTACACTATATGGAACTCACCAAAGTTGATGTATTGGAATTTATTTTGATAGACTGACACAGGGTAACTGTACTTTATTCTACGTGCTCTTAGTTTTCAAGTAATGCCCCAGCATGGTGCATTATTCATGTAACTAGCCTTCATAGGCTTTCCCCTATTTACATTCACCTTCTTGGCCTTTTTTTATGTTACGTAAAACTGACTCCAAACCTTACAACGTAACTAGATAATCCTATACTCACCAAAGAAATATTCAAATAAAGGTTTCCTCTCCCAGATGAGTACAGCCTTTCAAGGTGTAAATAGCCTCTTGGATCTTGCCCTAGTATCTCGGTCATGTTATTCCTCAGGATTCGAAAGTGGGCTCTGACCCAACTTTAGGGAGCTTCCATCTGCTTGGGTTATCAATGTTTCCCCACAGTGCTAGGTTGAAGAGCTCGATTCTGATTGCTTTGAGGATACGATTAAGTTAATGTCAACTCCTTACAGAACCACAAAGTATTCTGACAACACACAATTAAAGTATTGACATTTTTTGTTGTACTGTCTCTTTGATCTTTAAAATTGGTCATCCAGACTTAAGTCATCTTCATTCGCATTTGGTACATCTCTCACAAATTAGACTCTTTTCCTTTGAAGTTGGCTAAATGTGATCACTGAGGGTTGACTATGCTGGTAACATTAAGCTTGTTCTCAACAAACCTCTCATGAGCAATTATGCTGGACTGTAGCTATTCCCCAATGGCATTATGGGATGGTTCTCTGTGAATATCGGTCTTTAATTTTGCTAGCAGATCCTTTAAAGTTTTTGCTTGTGTCTCTGCTTACCCATGGACATTTAGGGTCACTTATAAAGTGAGCAAAACCAACACCTGAATTTTGTAGGTATTCAATGGTGGGTAGGTATGAACCTCAGATGCATTATCACTACTTAAGATGTAGCTTTGGTTAATGAAACAATTTCTACATTTCATGAGAATTAAGTCTAACTCCTTTCAATTTGAACATGTTAGTTCTGACCTGTTGCCAAAGATGTTACAACAGAACAGAATTATAAGTTCAACTAAAAAAAATTCTCTACTCTGCATGTTTGGGATAAGTCCTTGACAATTTGCTCAAACTGCTTAGCCTATTTTCTGCATTTTCAGATCCCTTAGGGTTCTGCAAGTTCTCAGAGCAATATTTCAGACCACACCGATAAGATCACCAGACTCTTGCTTTTTAATATTGGTCCATTTTGAACCATATGTTCCCAACCTACTCTCTAGCTTTGATTTTTCGAGCCAGCATATATGGTTCCATGATCAGCTTTCAGATATCATCTTGTAGCCTGTTCCCTATCTCCTGTAGTCAGAATGCTCTTCAAAATATTATCCACATATAAATGTATCTATGCTTTGAACCTTTGATCGGATGGCTTTTTTCTGATGTTGGAGCTCATGCCAAGACATCTGCTGAGATCAGGTTTTTCCCCAGTATGTGAGAAATCACGTGCAAAAATCTTAACAGGCAAAACATTTTCATTCTAAGAGGCAGCTAGTCAATATTTTTACAGCCCAGTAGAGATATAAATGGCTGTAGTTAGTCAGTAATAAAAGACTTTCCAATAAAAAAAGGAGTTTGTGATCTTTACAAGTGTGTTATCCCAACATTGATACTATATTAGTGAATGCTACTACATCTGGTTAATAGCATAGTGTAGGTATTATGTTACTGGACTAGTAATCCACAGGCTTGCACTAATAATCCAGGTAATGTGAATTTAAATTCCACAATAGCAGTTTGAGAATGTAAATTTGCTTTAAAAGAATAATCTGGAAATAAAAATCTGGTATCTTTTATTGACCATGAAGCTGTGAAATTGTTGTAGGTTCACTATTGCCCTTTTGGGAAAGAAACTGGTAATTCTTGCCCAGTCTGGCCTTTGTGTGACTCAAGTCCTACACCAACGTGTTTCACTCTTAACTGCGCTTCGAAATGGCCTAGCAAGCCAGTTTTATCAAATCACTCCAAAAAATCCCACTCTGACTCCAGCAGTTCAAGAAGGTGGCCAACTAACACCATCACAGGGCAATTATGGGTTTATAGGCAATTTACAATTTATGAGTAATAAATGCTGGCATTTCCAGTGACACTCACATCCCCAAGAATGAACAATAAAAAACAGGATAAATTTATATAACAAGCAACTTCATAAATAGTCACATCTTTATTCTGTACATTAATTATATATTTCAGACACAGGTTTTTTTATTCAATTTGTTATATGCCTGCGACACTGCAGGTTGTGGCAATGCTTCAGTTCTGATCGCCATTTTGTGAAATGCTGTGGTGACATTGTAATTGTGTGAGCTCTACACGTTAGCTACAGACTGGTAACAGAAAGAGCAACAGCTCTGACTGGAGTGCTTGTGACTTGACAACAGAAAGCACCATTTTATAATGTTAAAAGAAACTTAGCACAAAAATTTGGTTTTATAAAGACCATTTTAAGTCAAATCAATTAATATAAAAAAAAATAATAGAAACAAAATTTAACTCCAAAGTGGGAACTAAGATTTTTTTTCTCCAAAATTTGAAAGCTTACAATTTAAAGATCTCAAATGAATGTGAAAATTGCAAATAAAATTCAAACAAGTGCCCAAGCAATATATCATTGGTATAACGCACAGAAAATAAATATAAATTGTTAGAATAAAAAGGGTCAATATGCACCACTGAACTTTGAACACTTATGGCTAGAAATTCGATTGCACCCCGAAAATGAGCACTGGGATCACGATGCTTGCTGATTGTCACGATTGTGGCATGCAGCCCAGTGCTCTACGCACTGCTGAGAGGCTGCACGCTTAGCAGGGGGCCCAAGTTTGTGCAAGGCTGGTCTGCACTTCTTAAAGGCAGTATGCACCTCCTATAGGGGAGGTGCATTCTGGCTGCAGCAAGTGATTCAACTGGCTGGGGAACAGAGTCTGAGCAGGAAGAAATACTAATGATGACACAACAGGGGAGAACACGTGCTCCAAGGTTCTTGGGATGCAGCACTGGAGGCCTTGGTACAGGAGATGCACAAGAGGAGAGGGATCCTGTTTCCACAGGAGGCCCTTCAGGCAAATTTGGAAAAGACAGTGGGAGCAGATAGCCGTTGCAGTCAATGCCAGCAGTGTAGCCGAGGACCTGGATACAGTGGAAGAAGTTTAATGACCTCACACGAGTGGTCAAGGTCAGTAAATTCATCTTCAAATGCCATATCCCACCATCTGCACCATTAACCTCACACACTGCTCAATGCACCGCAACCCCATCACTCATCTGCCAACAATCTTTACCAAACAACTCGCACTTCACATTCATAGCTTCACCTCGCCCTCACTTACCACTACTGCAAAGCCTCATACCCACAACTGCCAGCTATTCAACCATGACAGGCACATCACCCAAGCATATTGCACCACATTGACTGACACACATCCCTTTCTCTTGCAGGACCAGGTGGCTCACAACTGGAGACAACAGAACTTAACCAACGGGGGAACAGGCTGCTTACATAGCCTTACCCCATGGAGGAGACGGTGCTAGCAATTATTGCGAGGGCCATCGCCGAGTCCGTAGCCAGCAGCGGGGCTGAAACAATGCAAGATGATGGTATCCACATAAGTAATCCTCCTTCTCACATCCCATTTCCCCCTCAACCCACAATCTCTTCTGATTTACAAACTGCACATGGTATAAGCATGCACCTCTTACTTTCCCCCCCTCCCTTCACCACAACCTTACCCTTATGCCTTTCTCCTTTCTGATAGCCAAGAACTGCCACCTGGTCAGGCACTGATTGAGGAGCAGGAAATTGATGAGTAACAAGACACTGATGGTTAACACACAGCACCGTCACTCGATTTCACACTCGCAGCCTCCAAGATAACGACACTGTGTCTAGATTAGATGTGGGACCTGCACGTGGAGAGACACTGGGCAGGAGTGGCCTGCAGCCAGGACACGGAGAAAAGGTAACACAGCAGGCCTGTTCCCTGGAGAGCGAGGTTGCATACTCTGCTGCAGAGGATTCGGATGAGGATTTTGATGGGGCGGCCTATAGAAGGCGGCTGAGTGCAATGTCAAGGAGCACAGAGGAGCCTGGCACCAACCTTGCACAAGGCTTTGTGCCGAGTTTGGAGCTCCTGATTTCCAGCAACTCATTAGCGCACTTATGGACCCAACCATCATGGAGCCTCTGATGGCCGATGTCTCAGCTTCCATTGCAGCTCAAGCAGAAGCCACCCAACGTCTGAGTGCAGTCATGCAAATGGACCACGCTTGCGTCTGCGCACACTCAGAGGCCGAACTCCACTCCAAACCATCGTCAACACCTTCACCGAGGCGTACGAAAGCATGGGCCTTACGCTAAACATCTGTAAGGCAAAGGTCCTCCACCGACCTGACCCCGTCACACAGCACTGCCCCCCTGCAAGATTCTGCAAATCTTCTGGGAGGACAGATGCACCAACGTTAGCGTTCTCGCTCAGGCCAACTGCTCTAGCATCGAAGCACTGACCACACTCGACCAGCTCCGTTGGGCGGGCCACATCGTCCGCATTCCCGACACGAGATTCCCTAAGCAAGTGCACTACTGGGAACTCCTACATGGCAAGCGAGCCCCAGATGGTCTGGGCAGAGGAACACTTCAAGGACACCCTCAAAGCCTCCTTGATAAAGTGCAACTTCCCCACCGGCACCTGGGAGTCCCTGGCCAAAGACCGTGCTAAGTGGAGGAAGTGCATATGGCAGGGCGCTGAGCACCTAGAGTCTCGTCGCCGAGAGCATACAGAAAACAAGCGCAGACAGCTGAAGGAGCATGCAGCAAACCAGGCTCCCCACCCACCCTTTCCTTCAACCACTGTCTGTCCCACCTGTGGCAGAGACTGTAATTCCCATATTGGACTGTACAACCACATGAGAACTCACTGAGTGGAAGCAAGCCTTCCTCGATTCCGAGGGATTGCCGATGATGAGGAGGATTGCAAAGGCGCTGCCTCTGGGGAGTGGCAATGGATCCATGGCGGAAGAGCGAATGCTGTCATCCTGCTGGATCCATGGAGGATGACTCTGCTGCCTCTTTCAGGATGACAGCATTCGTTCTTCCATCACTGCCACTCCGCTAGTGCTCTCGCCTATCACCCGGCCAGCTGCTGCCGCCCATGCCAAGGTGATGCAGTCTAAAGCCAGGCCTTCTCGGCCCAGAGCTGCTTGAGGTCATCCTGCAAGGCCATCTGCAGTCTCCCCCAATGAAATTCAGCAGCCTTCCCATGCTGCAGCCACTGGGGTATTACTTCATAGAAGCACTAACACAGGCAAAGGCACACAGAAGACAAGCACTAAGGGAATGCACAAGGGGGATTAGTTGAATGTGTTATGCAATATTGGATGATTGATATATAAAGTTGGTTTGGAATGTTTCTTTTGTGGTGGCTTTTATTTTAGCATTGTGGCCAAGAGGACGCTGTGATGGTCCAGAACAAAGGGATGGAACAGTGCTTGATTGTTGTACAATGGGGATTTGTGGTTGTGTTCAGTGGAACTGTAGTCGAATGAGGCGGTGACGGACAGCCCAGCTGGAGACGTGCTGAGCTGTGCCCTCCTCCCTCCCAGAGCGGCTTGTCCTCTTTGCTGCCTCTGCTCCCTCTCCCGGTCATGCGGCAGGCCAAGGGGAATGGCAACTACTGCAAGTGGTCTGACCAGAACTCTTGAAGCCAGGACCAAGGCCGTGGCTACTTGCAGCCCCACTGCGTCACCGTACCAACATTAATAAACTGTGGAAAGCAACAAACACTTCTACAAACTTACAAGGAGCCAATAGAAATGAATCAGCAACTAACTTGAGTTTGGTTGATGATCTCTTTAAATAGTACAAAAGGTGGGGGGGGGGGGGGGGGGGGGGAGGGAGGGGTCCTTGCTGCTGCTGAACACATGTTCAGCTGTGTGAAGTTAAGAGGTCAGCTCCACCGCTGAGGACAAAAATGGCTACACTGGCATTAAATCAGTGTTGTACACTGATTGACGTCACAATCTGACTACTGTAATACTCCGGCACACGGTCCGATCACCTGATCTACTGCAATAACCAAAATGGCATCTGGTGTCGCCCATACTAGAAGTGTGCATGCTCGCGGCGCAAACTCCATTTTCGACATAAAACAGCACCTATAGCAAAAAAAAAAACAGGCGCGACGGAGCCAAATTTCTATTATAAAAGAGACTCCATTACCTGTGAACTATATGCTGTTACTGTTATAACTGTTTGGGAACTTGACAGCAAATTTGATCTGTGTGTTTTCCGTCTCTCTCCTCCCCCTAGGATAACTCTAGTATTGGACCCTGTTCATAGTTACAAATGGGAGTTGAATCTACTGAAAAGTTAAATCTGCTTGCCACTAAGTGGCCAAAAGGATGCAGCAGAAAATTTTTTCCTTGCCCTATACCTGCTTAGGAACACATGTCCAGTGTGGGCAGTACATACAAGCAAACACCACTGATCCTGCATACAACAGATAGCGCTGTAGACAGGAAATAGAGCAACTACAACTTGGAACAGTTTAAAAGACCATACACAGTAACACTTCCAATAACTCAAGTCATTGCCAGGCATGCTGTTGACACATATATATCAAGAGGGTCCCAGATTCAATCGACAGTTTAGTCAGAAAGTCGAGGGTTCAATGTCCACTCCAAAGATTGAGCACATAACCTAGGCTGACACTTCAGTGCGGTACTGAGGGAGTGCGGCTCTGTCAGAGGTGATGTCTTTCAGGTGAGACGTAAAACTTAGGTCCCGTCTGCCATCTCAAGTATATCGAAAGGATCCCACGGCACTCTCAAGAGCAGGGGATTTCTCCTGGTGTTCTGGGCCAACATTTATCTCTCAACCAACACCCCAAATCAGATTATCTGGATATTTATCTCATTGTTGTTTGTGGGGCCTTACACTGTGCAAATTGAATGCCACATATCCTGACATTACAACAGTGATCACACTTCAAATGTACTCCATTGACTATAAAGTGATTTGGGAAGTCCCGAGGTTGTGAAAGGCAACATTGAAAAAAGCAAGTTCTTTCCTCTTTTTGTGTCAATTTATGCTGCGTTAAGTGATTTCAGCTGGTGTCGAAGGGCCGTAGGGAGGCTACAACCAAGAAAAGCAGCTCAAGGCCATTGACATTAGCCAAGGACAGGATCGTGCTAAGTTGTGATCTGTCCAATGAATAGCCTACCAACATTCATTTTCTAGGTTCACACACGAAGAATGGCTCTTTGGCTGATGTACTGGAGGGTGACTGACACCAAGTACATTTCAGCATGAAGAAGGGGAGGGAACAGTGGATATAAAACAGTCTTAGTAATAATCATTCTAGGGCCTTGACCAAAGAGTTATATCTACCTTTATTGAGAAGTCACCAGAATCACCATAGGCTCATCCATTTCCATTGAAGAGCAAATCAACAGATATAGGCAGCCAAAAATCTGCACAATTGCTGTCTTCCCCAGAGTGTTGGACATTATTGTTTCTTAAAATGAAGATTCTGGTTCCCACAGTCAGTCCAATGGCACACACTGACTGCAAAGCCTTCAATTTACAAGTAGCCTGTGATGTACTAAAACTGTTATATGTGAATACCCATGATCAACACACACAAGAACATAAGAAATAGGAGGAGTAGGCAACCTGGCCCCTCGAGCCTGCTCCGCTATTTAATATCATGGCTGATCTGATCATTGGCTCAGCTTCACTTCCCTGCCCTCTCCCCATAATCCTTTACTCCCTTTTCGCTCAAAAATCTGTCTATCTCCATCTTAAATATATTCAATGACCCAGCTTTCACAGCTCTCTGGGGCAGAGAATGCCATAGATTTACAACCATCTGAGAGAAGAAATTTCTCATCTGTTTTAAATGGGCGGCCACTTATTCTGAGACTATGTCCCTTAGTTTTAGTTTCCTCCATGAGTGGAAATATCTTCTCTGCATCCACCTTGTCGAGCCCCCTCATTATCTTATAAGTTTCAATAAGGTCACCTCTCATTCTTCTGAACTCCAATGTGTATAGGTACAACCTATCCTCATAAGTCAACCACCTCATCTCCAGAATCAACCTAGTGAACCTTCTCTGAACAGCCTCCAATGCAAGTATGTCCTTCCTTAAATACGGAGACTAAAACTGTACGCAATATTCTAGGTGTGGCCTCACCAATACCCTGCACAGTTGTAGCAGGACTTCTCTGCTTTTATACTCCTTGCAATAAAGGCCAGCATTCCATTTGCCTTCCTGATTACTTACTGTACCTGCATACTAACTTTTTGTGTTTCATGCTGAAGGACTCCCAGGTCCCTCTGTACTGCAGCACTTTGCAATTTTGCTCCATTTAAATTATAATTTGCTTTTCTATTTTTTCTGCCAAAGTGGATAACCTCACATTTTCCCACTTTACACTCCATCTGCCAAATTTTTGCCCACTCACTTAGCCTGTCTATACACCTTGCAGATTTTTTGTGTCCTCCTCACAATTTGCTTTCCCACCCATCTTTGTATCATCAGCAAACTTGGCTACTTTCATCGAAGTCACTAATATAAATTGTAAATAGTTGAGGACCCAGCACTAATCCCTGTGCCACCCCACTAGTCATTGGTGTCAACCGGAAAATGACCCATTTATCCCGACTCTTTGTTTTCTGTTAGTTAGCCAATCCTCTATCCATGCTAATATATTACCCAGTAACCTTTTATGTGGCACGACTCCTCTATCTTCAGTCAGTTGTGTCTACTTGCAATGACCAGCAGCAAGTATAGGGCTTATACTACAGCCTAAAAATGTGTCCCATAACACATTGTGCAACCCATAGATGCAGCAGAAGCCAGGTACAAACACAGTGTATTACGAGTAAAAATTTGGTCTCCTCAAGAATCACTTAATGGGGAGGGCGGAAGAGAGCAGAAACTTCACACTGTGAGCCAGCCAAAGCGTGCAGAATGTTTCCTTCATATTGTGCAATATTAACACAGTATCCCATGGTCATAGATGAATTTCCGAGAGAGTGTTCTGCTCCTCCGCTATAACTTTGGTGGAAGCGCCACGGAAATCGCAGGTAAATGGTGCAAATGTAATTTTTTACGCGGTTTCCATAGCTCTTCCGCTGAAGTTGCGGCAGACAATCAAGAGAATCTACATGGAAATTTACCCCTGGTCACACATACACATCATATTAATCTTATACCTGTAATAACCGGGGGATAAAATAAGTTTTCTGCAATAATACAGCGCATCTTTCCCCTATTGTCAGATGCCTGTACCTAATCAGAAAAATAGATGACAGAAATGGTAAAGCCAAAGATAGTGATAAAAACTGCATCCTCTTAAAAGATAAATGTGCCCGCTCATACAGGTTCACATCATGGCCTTGCCCATTTTCCTCTACTCCTGTGGTCATGTACAATCTACTCCTCTGAATACAAAGTTGTTTAATTCAATTTATTGGATAATTCTATATTTCCAGTACTAATTCCCCATTTTGCTGCATTGCTGTGTTTAATTTTATTTATTGGTTAATTTTCTCCCATCAGAAGAATAATAAAAGAGACTCAAGAAATTCTAACGGTTTTATAAAGTACATCTCAATATCTTTAAAGATAAACTGAAACATTTGTCACAGATGCAAACAAATTACTTCAAATTCAACTTAAAGCCTGTGGCTTTGCCTCACTCTCTCAGAGCCTTACACTGGTCACACCCATTTTAGTCCTTTTTCTATACATTTACTAAGCCCTCTTCCTCAATTGCCTCATTTATACTTAAAACGGATACAAACTCTACGAGTCCTTACTTTGTTGCACAATTTCCTTCCTGCTCCCCGTCTAGTTGAAATTTTGCTGCAGTAAAGCATTTTACGCTCCCCTTGCAACTGAATCTATATTGCAGAATTGTAACATATTGTACATGATGTCTTATAGAAACAGCGTGCAGTGTGTCATACCCATTTGGAGGACATTATAAGGTTAATATAAAACACAGGTGTTTTTAAAAAATGTGTTCATGGGATGTGGGCATCGCTGGCAAGGCCAGCATTTATTGCCCATCCCTAATTGCCCTGGAGATGATGATGGTGAGCCACCTTCTTGAACCACTGCAGTCCGTGTGGTGAAGGTACTCCCACAGTTCTGTTCGGGAGGGAGTTCCATGATTTTGACCCAGCGACGATGAAGGAACGGTGATATATTTCCAAATCAGGATGGTGTGTGACTTGGAGGGGAATGTAGAGATGGCGGTGATCCCATGTGCCTGCTGCCCTTGTCCTTCTAGATGGTAGAGGTCACGGTTTGGGAGATGCTGCGAAGAACTCTTGGTGAATTGCTGCAGTGCATCTTGTAGATGGTACACATTGCAGCCATTGTACGTCGATGATGGAGGAAGTGAATGTTTAAGGTGGTGGATGGGGTGCTAATCAAGCGTGTTGCTTTGTCCTGGATGGTGTCGAGCTTAGAGTGTTGTTGGAGCTGCACTCATCCGGGAAAGTGGAGAGTATTCCATCACAATCCTGACGTGCGTCTTATAGATGGTGGAAAGTTTTTGGGGAGTCAGGAGGTGAGATACTCGCCGCAGAATATCCGCAGAACCTCTGACCTGCTCTTGTTGCCACATTATTTATGTGGCTGTTCCAGTTAAGTTTCTGGTCAATGGTGACCCTCAGGATATTGATGGTGGATTCAGTGATGGTAATGCTGTTGAATGTCATAGAGTAGTGGTTAGACTCTCGCTCATTGGAGATAGTCACTACCTGGCACTTGTGTGGCTCGAATGTTACTTGCCACTTCTGCCCAAGCCTGAATGTCCTCCAGGTCTTGCTGCATGCTGGCATGGACTGCTCCATTATCTGAGGAGTTACAAATGGCACTGAACACTGTGCAGTCATCAGCAAACATCCCCACTTCTGACCTTATGATGGAGGGAAGATCATTGATGAAGCAGCTGAAGATAGTTGGGCCCAGGACATTGCCTTGAGGAACTCCTGCAGCGATGTCCTGGAGCTGTGGTGATTGACCTCCAATGACCACAATCATCTTCCTTTGTGCTAGGTATGACTCCAGTCAGTGGAGAGCTTTCCCCCCCGATTCACATTATCTTTAGTGCCACACTCGGTCAAATGCTTCCTTGATGTCAAGGGCAGTCACCTTCTCCTCATCTCTGGAATTCAGCTCTTTTGTCCATGTTTGGACCAAGGTTGTAATGAGGTGAGGAACGGAGTGGTCCTGGCGGAACCCAAACTGGGCATCGGTGAGCAGGTTTTTGATGAGTAAGTGCTGCTTGATAGCACTGTTGACGATACTTTCCATCACTTTGCTGATGATTGAGAGTAGACTGATGGGGCGGATTGGATTTGTCCTGCTTTTTGTCGACAGGACATACCTGGGCAATTTTCCACATTGTCGGATAGATGCCAGTGTTGTAGCTGTACTGGAACAGCTTGGCTAGAGGCACAGGTAGCTCTGGCACACAACAGCCGGGATGTTGTTGGGGCCCCATTAGCCTTTGCTGTATCCAGTGCGCTCAGTGGTTGCTTAACATCACGTGGAGCAGTTTGAGGTCAATGGAGACATTCATTCACCACATTCTGCTGACAGTTGTTAGAGTTTCTTCCAACATGCTAACCATGCTAAGGTATAGTTCCATCAATGCTGATATATTTTCAGTACCTTGCCCATGTCACAATCCTTCGTGCGGCAGCTTAGGCAGTGGGAATTCTGCCCATTACACTCTCCACAAGCTCGTCAGAAGCCACACCAAATAACAGCAGGCATAGGAGGCTTAGTAAGAGCCCAGAAAGGTTTCCAAAAGATTTTTCAGCAATGGTAGTTGATTCCCAGAACCTTGATTATTTTCGAACAGAGACTCCCATTTTCCCTTGGGGAAAGTGTGAACAATTTTTAAAGTTTCTTTGGCCTATTAGGACCTCTGCCACCCATGGTAGGCTGCCATTCTGATTTCCCATCAGGCAGACGGAGAGGGTGCCTCTGCTGCACTTATACATGCACATCCTGTCCACCCTAGTTAGTTAAACGATGCCATCCTTGAGATTTGAGATGAGATCCGCATTCTCTGCTGCAGGCAGCTGGATGTCCTGCTCCATAACCATCTGGGAGCAGAGCAGGGACCCCGTAAGTTTGGCCCTAGTGTCTGTAGCCTATTTGACTGTGGATAACATTATAACCAAGCCCAACCCTGTACAATTAGAGATCTACTTTCTATCAGACATTACTGCATAGGGATTAGAAGCAGGAATCCTGGCTGATGTTTAGCACAGAGAATGAAGACTAATTATAGGAACCAACTGCAATTTTGCTGCGGTTACGCTAGAAAGGCAGAGACTTGATTGAAGTATTAACATTATGAAAAGGACTAGACTGCGTATATTTAGAACATGATATTAGCCTCTTCCAGGAATTTGTCCAGCTCCTTTTTGAACATTTACAGCGAATCTGCATCCACTGCATGAGCAGGCAATTTGTTCCAAAGATAACACTATTGTGATTCATGAAATGTATTAGTGTATATGAAAATCATTAGCACGGGGGTTTTTTTTTTCAAATAACAGATGCCCAAAATGGAGAAAGATGCCAAAGGGGGTGTCAGAAAACTGGAGCTGCAAAGAAAACTTGCACCCCTCATATTCGAAAGGAAGAAAATGAGCAGAGATCTTAGAGGTACACAAGCAGAATAGAAAAGGTTAATCCTGTGTAGCAGTGCAGGAGAAGGAAACATAGGAACAAAACAATAAAAGACAAATTCAAACACTTCTTTAAAAAAAAAGTGATCAGTGGAGGCAAAAACAGAAAAGGCAGTTAATTTATGATTGGGGGGGGGGGGGCAGGATGCGCTCATACATTTCTATGGAAGGAACAGTTATATAGGCCAAATAGCTAGCCGCATTTGTGCCTATTGTTCAGGTGTAAATCCAGCAGCAACTCACAATCCGACACCTGAATTTGCCCTTGCTGATTGGTGGTGCCAGGATAAAGGCAGCAGAGTTTTAAATGAGCTCAAGTTTATGGAGAGTGAAAGATGGGAGGCTGGCCATGAGAGCATTGGAGAAGCCGAGTCTGGAGGGAACAAAAGGCAGGAATGAGGGTTGCAGCAGCACATGAGCTGAGACAGGGGCAGTGACATGCGATGTTTCGGAGCTGGAAGTAGATGGTCTTTATGATGGGGTTATACAAATTATGCAAAAAATGATTTCTAGGATAGCCTACACATTAAAAAAAGATTGAACTTTCAAGAAGGTTTTAAGAGCATTACATCTCTATAACGGGCCGCCAAACGGCATGATTGAAATATACCACAAAAATCAGTATCCTGGTGGTCCTGTTGATGGTCGCATCAAGAAACAGGAGACAGCATGGATAATAGGGATGTTATGCCTTCGAACCAGATTTTTGCTGATAGTGGCATGGCTCCAGTCCCAAAACTGCATCATGACAGCAGTATTCCCTCTTTCTCAAGATCTTATCAGTGCCAGTTCAGGACTAATTTAACTGTGCTATGTGCAGTATGTCCTCACCTAACACCTCCCCTCATTCTACAAACTACACCAGTTAGAACTAGAATATTTTACTTCCCACAGAATCAAGTATTCCACATGTCAAGGTCTGTTCTCAGATGGGTAATATATTAATGCTGCTATCTCCATAATACAACAGGGTACCAAACTGAAATGGAACAAAATCAGCAGGGACACTGATAGTTCATTATACACTAAACACAAGAACAAACTTGCATTTATATAGTGCCTTTCATGGTCACTGGACATTCTAAAGCACTTTATTAACACTGAAATACTTGAGAGTCATCACTGTTGTAATGTAGGGAATCATGGCAGATAATTTGCATACAGGAAGGTCCCATAAACAGCAATGGCTAGATAATCTGTTTCAGTGATGGGGAGGTTGAGGGATAAATATCGGTCAGATCACCAGGAGAACTCCCCTTCTCTTCGTTGAATAATGCTATGGGATTTTTTTTACATCTACCCGAGAGAGAGCAGTCAGGCCCTCATTTTAATATCTCATTAGAAAGACAATACTTGGAAAGTGCGGCAATCCCTCAGTGTTGCACTGAATTGTCAGGTGCTGACACGTGCGCGTCTCTGGGGTGGGTCTTGAACCCACAACCTTCTGATTCAGAAGAAAGAGTGCTACCACTGAGCCAAGGAGATATAAAACTATTTGAGTTTGAAACTTTTGCTGAAATTGTCAAATGGAATTTAACACACAAAATACTTTATGTGAAATTAATGTATTTTAAGGACTGTGCCACATTCGTCAACATCACAGTTCAATTACAGCTGTGAAGAGGGATGATGTGTTAGAAAGATCATCAAATGAGGCCATTTGGCTTGAATTGAAGAACAAAAAAAGGATGATCACACAGCTGGGAGTGTACTTTAGACCCCCAGTCAGAGGGAGATAGAAGAGCAAATATATGGCAAATTTCTGAGAAGTGCAAATACTATAGGGCAGTAATAGTAGGGGATTTCAACTACCCTAATATACTCTGGGATAGAATTAGTGTCAAAGGTATAAGAAGGTGCAGAATTCCTAAAATGCATTCAGGAGAACTTTTTTAGTCAATATGTAATGTAGCAAGCCCAGCAAGGGAGGGATGGTTCTCGACTTAGATTTAGGGAATGAAGCTGGGCAAGTGGAAGGGATATCAGTAGAAGAGCATTTTGGTGCTAGTGATCATAATTCAATTAGATTTCAGGTAGTTATGGAAAAGGACAAAGATAGACCAGGAATAAAAGTTCTCAATTGGGGCGAGATGTGATTTAGCCAAAGTGGACTGGAAGCAGCTACTTGAAGGTAAATCAGTGTCAGAGCAGTGGGAGGCATTCAAGGAAGAAATCTTGAGGGTTCAGAGCAAGTATTTCCTCTTGAAGAAAAAGGGTGGGACTAACAAATTGAGAGCCCCCTGGATGTCAAGGGACCTACAGGGTAGGATAAAGAAAAAAAGGGAGGCTTATGACAGATACCAAGGGCTCAATACTGCAGAAGCCCTAGGAGTATAGAAAGTCCAGGGGTGCAATTAAAAAGAAAATTAGGAAAGCAAAGAGAGAGCATGAAAAATTTTGGGCAAATAAAATCAAGGAAAACCCAAAGATGTTTTATAAATACATTGAGCAAGAGGATAACTAAAGTAAGAGTAGGGCCTATTAGAGACCACAAAAGTAATTTGTGGAGGCGGAAGATGTGGGTATGGTTCTTAATGAATACTTTGTTTTTACAAAAGAGAGAGGCGATGCAGACATTGCTATCAGGGAGGAGTGTGAAATATTAGATGAAATAAAGAGAGAGAGAGAGGAAGTATTAAGGGCTTTAGCAGCTTTGAAAGTGGATAAATCCCCAGGACCAGATGAAATGTATCCCAGGCTGTTAAGTGAAGCAAAAGAGGAAATAGAGGCTCTGACCATCATTTTCCAATCTTCTCTGGCTACAGGTGTGGTGCCAGAGGACTGCTAACTTTGTACCATTGTTTAAAAAAGGGAGACAGGGATAGACCAAGTAATTACAGGCCAGTCTGCCTAACCTCAGTGGTGGGAAAATTATTGGAAAAAATTCTGAAGGACAGAATAAATCTTCATTCAGAAAGACACAGATTAAACAAGGACAGTCAGCATGGATTTGTTAAGGGGAGATCGTGTCTGACTAATTTGATTGAATTTTGAGAGAAGGTAACAAAGAGGGTTGATGAGAGTAGTGCATGTGATGTAGTATATATGGATATTAGAAGGCTTTTGATAAGGTCCCACATGGCAGACTGGTCACAAAAGTAAAAGCCCATGGGATCCAAGATAATGTGGCAAGTTGGATCAAAAATTGGCTCAGAGGCAGGAAGCAAAGGGTAATGGTTGATAGCCTTCCACTGTTTAGAGTGGGGTTCTGCAGGGCTCAGTACTAGGTCCCCTGCTTTTTGTGGTATATAGCAATGATTTAGACTTGAAGGTACCGGGTATGATTAAGATGTTTGCAGATGACACAAAAATTGGCTGTGCGGTTGATATCAATGAACTGGTCAGGTGGGTAGAAGAGTTGCAAATAGAATTCAATTCGAAGAAGTGGGAGGTGATGCATTTGGGGAGGGCTAACAAGTGAATACACATTAAATGGTAGAACACCGAGAAGTGTAGAGGAACAAAGGGACCTTGGAGTTGTAGAATTTACCAATATCTCGCAAAGATTCCAGGTACCTTTCCCCTGCAGAGAAGAATCCCTTTCTGGGCTTTTAAAATGAGTTTAAAGGGGCAGACGAAGCCTGCGGGGGATAAAAGGGAATGCATTCATGGAGACCACCCCCCCAGTGTTTGGACACATTGGAAAGGGAATTCAAAATGGACCTAACTTACAGAAGCTTGAGATCCCCTAAACATCTATGGGAAGGAGCATATCAATTTTAAGATTCTACAACATTTTGGCTGCGAAAAAGAGTTACCAAATACAGGAGGTGGGGCTAACCTCTGAAGCAATTCACCCCCGAAGAGATAATTGAATTACCCAAACAAGCACAATGGAAATCATGGTCAGGAAACTGGACAACCCTAAAACAATGCAAAACCAGCGATAGCACATTCTCACACCCTAATCGAGTTACTGCTGACAAAGGAGACATTTGAAAATCAATGGACAGAACAGTTTAAACAGAGCCCAAGAGATTTGATGGGAGATAACGGAACTTTTTTTGGGGGATATATCTATCCCCCAGTTTTACAAGGAAAAACTAGCAGAACACAGACTGGAACTCGCACAGACTCGAAGAAGGACTCAGACGGGAACACAGACACAGACACAGACACAAGCAGCCTGCTTCCTCTACAGTGAAGAAATGGAATAGTAAAGGAAACTACCAGAACTCATCAAGAACTGACCGAGCACGAGGCCCACAAAATGGAAGGTTGTCAGCAACCAAATTGACAACCACTCTACAATCTACTTCTGAACGACCCAACGGGGGAGAAATTACCAAAAGGGACTAACTAAAACTATTCCTAACCAAAGAAAGTGGGTACTTGCCCCATACATCCAAAACGCAACTTAGCGCATCAACGGATGCACCCCAACCGAAGATTAAGCAGTCCAAAGTCCTCTCCTCCGTCCGGGGTACGGCTCGCCTAGAAGGCCAAGTGCAGCGAACCCCGAAACCGTGATTCACCGGCAACTGTCTAAAGGGATTGGTGAACATAGCCCCTCAACCCCCAGAGCTATAACTTAGTTAGTCAGGGGAATTTGGAGGGTGGGGGGGGGGCTGGGATAACTTATGTAAATGTATCTGCATTCTCCTCTTTACCCCATTTAGAGTTAAAGCTGTATTCTTTTCCCCACAGGCTGTAATTTGACATTTTATTCAATGTGTTGTACCCCTCAGTGTGTATTGGTCTGTGTGTGTTATTAAAAGGTGTGCCTTTTACTTCTTTTTAAACACAATAAAGCCATACTGGCTTCCTACCTTGAAACCGATTGTCTGTCCAAGTCTGTCACAGTCCCTTCATAATTCCAGTGTCTAGAACCAAGGGTGTGGGAGCGATTCGGAACCGCTCATATAAGGTCAGAAGGGAAAGCTGACTCCCTGCAAACCACCCCTTACAGAGTACATGTCCACAGATCTCTGAAATTAGCAGGCCAGATAAATAATGGCCTCCTTCCGTGGTGTAAATTTCTATGATTCAAGGACTGTGCTATGCTGTTTAGCCAATCATGTTGCGAACTCTAGTTATTTTCATACAAACTGACCTCATTTCTCTTTAAAAAAAACACTTGGCAAGGATTGATGTTTTTTATTATATAGCAATAAAAAGCTGCCTATAGTTAGTATAGGAATTGATCAACTGCTGTCATTGTTGGGTATTGTGCGTGCTACACAAGCATCTCCTTTACTGAGGTCATCAGAGTGCATCTGCTTCAGTTCCTTATTCACAAAAGGGTTGTCTTCCTGGCTACACAAATGTGGTATCCTTTTAAATTGCAATTTAGCATAAAAAAAAGATTTACAGAAAACACTACTGTCAGAATGTACTGATCCCCATAGCATCCTCCTTCTTTAAGCACTGTGTTTTACGCAGGAAGTTGGCACACTTTCGGAGTGCCAAAAATAGGGGTGGGCTTGTAATTCCGACATGATTTTCCATAATTTTCTCAAGAAAGACGGGAAACTATAAATTGCCACTGCACGATTCAGATATCCCCCCAACTTCTACACTCCCAGAATGAGAATTAACATGCTCTCAACTAGAGGGCATAAATGATCATCGGTAATTAACATTTCTATAGCACTCATTACGTACAAAAATACATCTGAGTATTTTACAGGGCAGTGGATAGCAAGAGTATTACCAAGCAGGAGGGTGAAAAATTAAAGGGTCAGAAGCAGGCAAAGGTACATTTAAAAAAAGAGACATAAGGAGGCCTTTGAAGAAAGGGAGGGAATTCCAGAGGACAAGGGCAGTGTAGCTTCTGATGGAAGAGAGGTTAAGTAGGCCAGTGTTAAAAAAGTGGAGGTAGGAAAGGCTGAGGCCATGGATGGATTTGATGGTGATAACAATCTTGAAAGTTGATTCTCTGGGAGATGGGAAGCCAGTGGAGGTTGGCAATGACAGGGGTGACAACAGAGAAGTAGAGCAGAGCGTCATTGATGTTAATGTGAAAACTGGCCATGTTTCCATATACCGTTGCAAAGCAGTTGTGCACAAATGGTGAAAAGCAGGGCAAAGGATGGACTCCTGGGGTACATTAGGGATGAGTGTGCAGGCAAACAAGGAGACATCTTTGGAAGTGATGTAATGTCTACAATATGAAATGTTGGACTGGAACCAGGAAAAAGCAGTGGCAGTAAGGTGGACCATGGAAGAGATGCGCTCAAGGACACTCAAATGATTGAAAGTATTGAAGGCAGCAGAGAGGTCGAAAATGAGAAGGAGGGAGAATGAGCTGCAGCTGCAGTTACACAGGGTGTCACTGGTAACTTTGACAAGTGCAGACTCAGGGCTGTACATCAGGCACTGGCGGGGGAGAATTTTAATCTAAGCCGCCCGGTGAGAAACTGACAGGATTGGATTGGATGCCTATTTTACACACTGCCCAATTATCATTGAAGCTAATGGAAAGTAAAATCAGATGGGGTGTAGAATGGGTGTCTGATCCCACCCTGTCAGTTTTCCACCAGGCAAGTTAGGTTAGAATTACACCCTTAATGTTCACAGTGTTCAAAACTGGAGTCCTCAAGCCTTGCAGCTATCAGATTTCTGTATTTGTGCTTATGAACAGGTTACAGTACTTCTATATTACATATAGGGCTAGAATTTGCTGAAAAAATAATGGCTGTTAATGATACACGCACGAAAAGTGATCAGCAACTTGTGCCGAGGAAATGATGCCCCGTGAATTGCCAACTGCCACAAGTTGCTGGACGATTTGTACTGCAGCGCTATTAGTTCACGAAAACAGGATTTACCCTTTACCTCCCAGTGAGTTTCATGATGTTGCGACATTTTCACATTAATTGGCCATTAAACTCACCACAGAAAGTTAAGACTAGTAATTAACACCCTCTTAATGATGTAATAATTATTAATACCTTCCAGTCAAGCTCTCTGGCCCAGAATGTGAACAATTAAAAGTGTGGAGTGTCAGTCCTTCAGGTTGAGAATTGTTGTTGGAGATTTTAAAAATTAAAAAAATATTTTCTTACTTTCTCTTTCGCCCTCAATTTCTCTTTCGGTTCCTTATTTGACAATGAATTCACTCACTATTCACCCTCCTTCTCAGTCCTTCCTCTGTTTATTTCTCAATCCTTTAATCTCACTGGTTAAGGAGACACACTTTCAGTCCCGCAATTCACCCTTGTTGCACTTCTAGCAACTTACAAGGCAAAAAAAAAAATTGAGCGGAATAAGTCTAACTAGGCACGCCACGGGATGCTCCGCTCCAGAAAGTTCCAGGCAATTAATAAAAACGCACACTTTCTGCGATAGCACGGTTTTCCTTTAGATAGCCGACACTCTCTTTTGAACGTTAAGAATTTTAGCATTTCTGCAGGTTCCTCGGAATGTGCCAAAGTTTGCAGGGGTTCTTTCTACTCCCTCCCCAGGAAGAGTTGGAAAATCCCTTTGTAAATGGAAGTTCTGATAGTAAGTCAGAATCCAGGAACTGCTCTATTCGACAATAGACACCCCAGTTTGAGGAGATAAAGCCTTTTAGATCGCTTGGAGATCCAACTCTAGTTCCTTAATTCTCACTTTAAAAAAAACATTAGTTTCTTGGACCATTTCATGCAGCTTTGTGAAAGTTGGAATTAAACCCAGACACCTACCTTCTTCCACCCTTCACCTCAGCAAGCTCCAAGTAAAATTATTTGAACAATTGGTTCAAAGTGTGGAGCTTTCTCCACTACCCACCGCTTCCCCCAACCAACCTCAGGTCATACAATAGTACATTGCTCCAACGTTATCACACGTATTAAGATTGGAAAGTTGAAAGAGCTGCTTAGTTACTGTGTGCCCTATTTCCTGGTATCTGACAATTTAAAGCTAAGCTTTAATTGGAGAATCGATTGGCCAAGTATGGAAGCCTTGTCTTGTCTCGGTTGAGTAGGCATATGCGGCTAGCTGTACTCCGCCAACTTATGATAATGACCAGATAAACTGTTTGAGTGATATTGATTGAGAGATAGATATTGGCCAGGACACTGGGGATAACTCCCCTGCTCTTCTTCGAAATAGTGCCATGGGATCTTTTACATCCACCTGAGAGAGCAGACGGGACCTCGGTTTAACGTCTCATCCGAAAGACGGCACCTCCAATAGTGCAGCACTCCCTCAGCGCTGCACTGGAGTGTCAGCCTAGATTTTGGTGCTCAAGTCTCTGTAGTGTGACTTGAGCCCACAACCTTCTGATTCAGGGGCGAGGGTGATACCAACGGAGCTACAGCTGACAACAAGAGAGGACAAGGATAACGAGGAGCAACGACTAACTATGATCACAGTCACACAAGATATCATTGGTAACTTTAAGCAGTGTAATGCTGCTCCACATCAGACAAATGTTATAGGTCACAGGTCTCGTAACCCAGGTCCTCAATCCTAGAGGGTCCAGGACATCTCCAGAAATGTCCCATTATATTTGCAGCCCTCCACCCCCACCCATCCACCCCATAAATCTTGAAAGTCACTGCTGCATATTTAAGTTCACGTTGTTAGTCAAAATTGGGAATCTACTCCACACAATATTCTTGTGATAATGAACATTTCTGGACACTACACTTTAGGAAGGACGTGAAGGCCTTAGAGAGGGTGCAGAAAGGTTTACAAGAATGGTTCCAGGGATGAGGGACTTCAGTTACATGGATAGATTGAGGAAGCTGGGTTAGTTCTCCTTAGATTGAGAAGATTGAGAGGAGATTCTTTAGGAAGTGTTCAAAATCATGAGGAATGTAGACAGAGTAGATAGAAACTGTTCCCGTGGGCAGAAAGATTGAGAACCAGAGGACACCGATTTAAGAACATAAGAAATAGGAGCAGGAGTTGGCCATACGGCCCTTCAAGCCTGCTCCGCCATTCAATAAGATCATGGCTGATCATCTGCCATGGTCTACTGGGCTGTAGTAATACCCACCTCCTGTATGGCTCAGAGACATGGACAATATACAGTAGACACCTCTAGTCGCTGGAGAAATACCACCAACAATGTCTCTGCAAGATCCTGCAAATCCCCTGGGAAGACAGACACACCAAAGTTAGCGTCCTCGACCAGGCCAACATCCCCAGCATTGAAGCACTGACCACACTTGATCAGCTCCGCTGGGCAGGCCACACTGTTCGCGTGCCAGACACAAGACTCCCAAAGCAAGCACTCTACTCGGAACTCCTTCACGGCAAACGAGCCAAAGGTGGGCAGAGGAAATGTTACAAGGACACCCTCAAAGCCCCCCTGATAAAATACAACATCCCCACTGACACCTGGGAGACCCTGGCTAAAGACCGCCCTAAGTGAAGGAAGTGCACTTCGAGTCTCATCGCCGAGAGCTTGCAGAAATCAAGCACAGGCAGCGAAAAGAGCGTGCGGCAAACCTGTCCCCAACCACCCCTTCCCTCAACAACTATCTGCCCCACCTGTGACAGGGACTGTGGTTCTCGTATTGGACTGTTCACCCACCTAAGAACTCATGCTTAGAGTGGAAGCAAGTCTTCCTCGATTCTGAGGAACTGCCTATGATGATGATGATCATGATGATGATAATGATGATGATGGCTGATCATCGATCTTAACTCCACTTTGTCGCCTGATCCCCATATCCTTTGACTCTCCGAGACGCCAAGGGGGCAAAATTGCCCCGTGCTGGGTTTGGGATGTATAATTTGAATGGTCAGATTTTTCAATCACTTGGCAGCAACAGCACGCAGGAGCCCCAGAATTGGGCACTTGAAGTTTTGAAAATGATGCGGGCGCTCTCGGGGCGATACTGACTCATCGCAATGGCCGTCCCTCTCTCAAAAGGGGAGAGACGCTGCGAAGCCTACAGCCGGCTCCGTGGTGCCCACTGGGCCACCAAGGTGGGTTTCGGCCGGGCCAGTGGCATCCAAGAGGTGATGCAGCTGCCTGTTGGTGGCCCGGTCGAACCAGCGGCCGCAATTGTCGGGCCGACTCCAGGGTTCGCCGACAATTAAATTAAAATGGTGGCCACAGCGCTTGGCCCTCCTCTTTAAAAGGAGGCCACAGCGCCCCATCCACCGACAGCTCGCGCCCCATGAAGCTGTCGATGGCATCATCCGGCGGCGACAGCACTTCTATGGGGCAATTTCCCCCTAAGGGGCGCAAAGGGGTTCGCACAGCGCGATAAGGGGTTAGCGGCACGGAGATGATGCACGCTGCCGTCCGGGGCGCCAATTACGGGGCGCGGCACAGAGCCGCTTTCGCCAGCGGCATCCCGGGGGCAATTCTGGCCGGTCGCTTCGGCTGCGTGCCCCCGAGTGCAAACCAGTTAACATACTGTTCACGCTGGCCAGAGGTGCGAACGAGCCTTGTACAAAAGGGCAATTTTGGCCCCCAAAATATCTATCTCAGCCTTGAATATAGACTCAGTATCCACAGCTCTCTGGAGCAGAGAATGCCAAAGATTCACAACCCTCTGTGTGAAGAAATTCCTCATCTCTATCTGAAATGGCCCACCCCTTAACCTGAGATTATGCCCCCTAGTTCTAGACACTCGAGCCAGGGGAACCAACCCCTCAGCATCTACGCTGTCTATCCCCCTCAGAATCTTGTATGTTTCAATTCGGGTACCTCTCATTCTTCTAAAGAGTTTCGGCCCATTCTATACAATCTCTCATTGTAAGACAACCCTCTCATCCTAGGAATCAATCTAGTGAAGCTTCGTTGCACCGCCTCCAGGGCAAGTATATCCATCCTTAGATAAGGAGACCAAAACTGTGCACAGTACTCCAGGTGTGGTCTCACCAAGGCCCTATACAATTGTAGCAAGACTTCCTTAATCATATTCCAACCCTGTTGCAATAAAGGACAACATGCCATTTGCCTTCCTTATTGCTTGCTGTACCTGCATGCTAGCTTTCTTGCACAGGGATACCCAAATCTCGCTGAACACCAACATTTAAAAGTATCGCACCATTTAAAAAATATTCTGTTTTTTTTATTCTTCCGACCAAAGGGAATACTCTCACATTTCCCTACATTATACTTCCTTTAAAGTGATTGGTAGAAGAACCAAAGGCGACATGAGGAAAAACTTTTTTTTAAATGCAGCGCGTGGTTAGCATCTGGAATGCACTGCCTGAAAGGGTGGTGGAGGCAGATTTGATCATGGCTTTCAAAAGGGAGCTGGATAATTACCCGAGGGGAAAAAAAATGCAGGGCTACGGGAAAGGGCAGGGAGTGGGACTAGCTGAAGTGCTCTTGCACAGAGCCTGCAGAGACTCGTTGGGCCGAATGGCCTCCCTCTGTGCTGTAACTATGCTGTGATTCTACCAACGCCCGAGTTCGGTGTGATAACGCCCTTTAGATCACTTGAGATGATATTCTAGTTCCTCAAATCTCACCGGTTTCTTTTCCAACAAGCCTACAATCGACACACGCGTATTTTTGTTGAATTTAATTTAAAAAAAATGTTTTTAAACGATCCGGCGAACAGAGAATCTCGCCCTCAGTGCGGAAGTAGCCCACAGAGCGAAACGAACTGATCCCCAGCAGCCACAGATCGCCGTCCCACCAGCGGTGAGCATTTACCCGCACAGCTCGGAGCCAGGCACACAATCCTTAGCCTTGGTGTCACTGGAAGTCAAAGATCCCAATTCAGTTGCAGTCTCATGCAGCGTCTGCGAAAGTCGGAATTAAACCCTGACACGTACCTTTTTCTTTCTCCTGGAAATCACGGCACCGTATAAGCTCTAAGTGTAAAAAAAAAACAAATCTCCAAAAGAAGAAGTCGACTCGATGCTTTCTTGCCCCCGGTCAGACAGCAATGTAAAGTCCCATAGTTACCGCAGGTATTAGGGCTGCAGACTGCGAATAGTTGCCTGGTCACTTATTACATTGTGTGACCTATTTCCTGGTATCTGGCTGAGCTTGTGAGGCGCTCGGCTGGGAAGTTACCTCCCCTCGAGCTGTTAATTGGTGCTCGGGGGAAGCAGCGAGCATTCAGTGGGCGGTGTTTCGGACACACTCAACTCAGCTTCAGCCTGGGCTACCAGAAAACTAACCAACTATGATTAGAAACGGAAATATGGCCCATCCAGGCAAGCAGCGAAAGCCCAGATTATTTTCGTCGCTCTATCTGTCGCTGCGCTTTGGTTTAATTCTTAGCAATCGTTTTGAGCTCTGGAGAGATGTTTCTCGCTGACTGTTTATTTTCTCATTATTTTTAGGTGGGTCACCGGTCCATCTTCAAGAATGCTCCTCTCGGGAGAGTGAAACGAATACGTCTCAAACCAACCTTCTTGAACTGGGGGAAGAAATCCCAGTATTTACACCTTGGAATGGTCGACAGTATACCGCCATTAATTTCCGGCAGTGCCCACTAATTGCGAAAGGTCATGTTTAGTGGCCATCTGGCCATAGCCCAGGGCTCTGAACAAGGTCAAGCCGGCGAAGAGACCATCCCCAGGGATCCTACTTTAGCCTAGACTTGTATTTGGCAGCATTTAGCGAGGTGCCCCCAGGAGTTCCAACTGCCTGCTTTGCTTGCACAGGGGTTTTGCGAAGAGAAAATGAGAACCTCTGGCGGGTGTGTCAGTAACTAAAGGACACTTCTCATACCTCGGGAGCCTTTTGTCAACAAAGGCAGACATTGATGCGGAGATTCAACACCGCCTCCAGTGCGCCAGTGCAGCCTTCGGCCGCCTGAGGAAAAGAGTGTTCGAAGACCAAGCCCTGAAACCTACTACCAACATAAGAACATAAGAATTAGGAACAGGAGTAGGCCATCTAGCCCCTTGAGCCTGCTCCTCCATTCAACAAGATCATGGCTGATCTGGCCATGGACTCAGCTCCACTTACCCGCCCGCTGCCCATAACCCTTAATTCCCTTATTGGTTAAAAATCCATCTATCTGTGACTTGAATACATTCAATGAGCTAGCCTCAACTGTAAGGGGTTCTCTGGGAGTGTTGTTGTGCCTTGGGTGTCTCTCTCTGGGCTTCTGCCCACACAGCTTATGCCTGGCCTGTGAGGTACCCTAAGTGCTGCAAGAGCACCCCTGGAGAGGCTGTGTCCACAGCTTATGAAGGGGGTTTTGAGACTCGTGCGTCCCCACAGCTTATGCCTAGCCTGTGAGGCACCTGTGAGTGTCAAACACTCCTAACCCCTTCTTCCCTAGCCTGTGACACACAGTTGAGTGTTTTCAAGGCGCTCCTAGCTTCCCTTACAATGTTCTGACATAAGACTCACGATCAGGAGATGTAATACAATAGAACTGAGACAAGGTGATTCCAAGAGGAACTTAGGCTTCCAATTTATTTGACAAGGTGTATCTCAACAAACAGCAATACACCAACAAAACAATCCCCCTAAATCCCACTAGACAGACACAACGAAAATCTTTACACAAGTTTAGCAGTACAATGCCCAACCTCCCACCTTTCCTGGCCTAACTAAGTTGGGAGTTCTGGGGACCAGAGGTTATACTCACTTCTGTGCCTTATGCAGTCTAGTGGTTTGTTTCTTCTATCTTCGGACACTGGTTTTCCTTCAGTGTTGAGAGTCTTGCTGGTTGTTGGATGACGAGGGCAGGGAACCACCCACACTACGTCAGAAACCCCTTTTTATAGCCAGATTATCCAGTCCGCCTCTCCTGCTGAAATCGATTCTTCCCATTGGTGGGCTTTGTGATTTTGAAAAATGCAGCAGTTTTAGATTATTGCGGGTTTTTTCCACTGATGTTAACCTACTCAGGGTTTGAGTAGGTGTTAATTGGGTTGGCCTCCTGTAGCCATTGTGTAGGTCCTTGGTTTGTTTTGGGTTCCCTAGTTTTCTGAAGATCTGCATAATTTCCTTCCATAGTGTAAACATGGGGAAGACAATAGTCCGATAATGGCTGTGAGTCAGTCCCACAGTTTTCGAGCAAGTGCTCTCCCATTGGCTTGAAAGCCCCATGCTTCGGGCTGACTCTGTCTCACCATTGGCCCTCCGGTGTCCTCCCCCGTCCAATCACTGCTCTGCCAAGGTCAAACTATCGGTTTCAATTCACAGCACAGACTGATCCCACAGCCCTTTTCCTTCTGGGTAAAATGAGGAGGTTTTCGTCCTCCCCTACATAATCCCCCATCTGACACAGTCAGACACCACTCGAGTGTGTCAAAGTTCAGGGTGGTGAGAAAACCCTAGGTCTCCCAAATTGCCCAACTTTTCCCAGTTTAACTCTAAACTGATCCCGTCGATATATATCGTAATTCCTTTTAACGCGGTACAAAACACAGAATCCAACAGGTTACAATATACGACAGCAATATACATATATGTACTTAAGGTTACAGCAGTAATTGTACATTGAGTCTCATTTCAGTCTTAACCGTAAAACAAAGAAACCTGCCCTGCAAACTCCCCAGGGGCCATGTATGAAAACGCAGTCATCCCTGGGAATAACAAAACCACCAAAGTGTCGCGGTCAAGCTTTGTTTACACGCCTTGAGTGTTTAGCAACGGCTCTCCTGTCTGTGTAGTAGCCTGAGGAACTGCTTTCTTTTTCTTTTTCTCCTGAGCTTACAGCTTGTAACTAGCAGGAGTTGGCCGATTACTAAGGCATGCGATCCCACCCGGATCCATGCAGGTATGTCTGCCCATATTCCCAAATCCCACCATGCTGGGGGTTTAATCTGGGCAATCTCCCCTGCTAGAATTTCAGTTTTCTGCTCCATGGTGTAAAAATGTTTTTGAGACAAATCTACTGCCTGGAGGAGGGCTGTAAGTTTCTCAGGTAGTGGGGCAATGGGATAGCCAAACTGGGCGGCATATTGTTGTAGATGGCTGAGGTTGTTTTGTACCGTGAGGTGAATCGTGGAAGGTTCAGGGATGGGTGTGATTCTGGTGTGTGCCACTTGAACCTCTGCCCTGGGTTTAAAGCAAAAGCTGCTGCACGGTATTGGACATCACCTTCCCGGTCCGTGTTCATACCATTGGGCACTTGTGGTGACACAATATGTCCCACCGCCTACATATGCTACCTGTGGCGGCATGTGGTTAGGGGCCATTACCTCCATTGTGCAATTGATAGGCTCTGCCCCAGCAGTGCTGAACCCGCATTGTGGCCTTGCAAAAGCATTCAAGTACTGGGGGCACAGGATTACCTGTGCTCCCCTGCTCCGACAACCTGAGAGGTCTGTACCTGTCACAGTGTGCTCCCACATTGTGACATAAGGTGGGACCTCTTGGAATCGAACATGCACCCCTCCACGAATGACTCCCACATTCTCCACTCAGTACAGGGGTGCTAGTCGTGGGGACGCCCCCATCACGGGCATCCTGACCACCACACCCATGATGGTATGATTTGACTTTTCACAGTCCACCGGTACCGGGTAGGCTCCCGACGCTACACGAAGTTGGCAAGGACTCAAAACATTATCATAAGGGTGCAGTGCTGCTAAGTGCTGGTTGCTGATCCAGGAGGGGACCTGTCCGTGTCTCAGATCCTCGAGGTTACTCCGTCCCTCTCCCAGCAACCAGGCCCCATAGAGCACGCAGACCTCATTTTGGGCGGCTTGATCGGAGGCGTTTCTATCCTCCCGAATCACGGCGTTTACAGCCCTGGCCTGTGCCTCCAATTGAGAGATAATCTCCTTTAAGTGAACTCTCATTGCCACCTCTTCGTGGAGCGCGGATCCCACTATGGTATTCTCGTTCCCCAGGATTTTTCGCAGCTGATTCTTTAACTCATTTATCTGGAGGGCCAGCTGCATGTTATCCAAACTGTTTATGGCGGATGTCCCGGTGTTAAACCCCGTATAAATGTCATTTAAAGTGCCATGCCTCTGCCTGCCCGGTTCGGCCCTATCCCACTGTTTATACAAGTCTGTCACTTTGACATCCCCGAAGTCCAGTTCATAGAACTTCCGGAACATCTCCCATAGCAGAGCCTGGTATAACAGCTCGGTTTCCCGGGGACACCACGTAGGTAGGCGGACTTCTGTCAGATTTAGCACCACTGATGCCACCGCGTAGTGTACCTCCTGATAAAGTAGTTTCTCGGTAGGGACCAACACTAAACCATTCCCCAGCCCCCTGGTTGTTGTCGGGCACTCGTGTGGGACGGTGGGCTTGGCCGTGGGTGGGGGTTTTCTTTCCCGAACTACAAGTTCGGTGGTGTTTACTGGTACCGGGGGATTGGGGGTCACACACGCTTCCCCGCTGCGATCCCATACCACCCCATCTCCGACATCCTGCCACCACCTATAGAAAGCAATGGAGACCCCCTCTGAACACACGCGAGTGGATCCCCACATACACAAATAAATTCCTTGGTCGTACGCCCACCATTTCTCCCAGCACACCGTTACCCCACCAGATGACCCCATGATGGTTCGGTAGGTATCATTATCCAGACGTTCCCATTCCGAGTGTCGGTCTCCCACGTCCCTCTTGAGCTTTCTAAGCCACCACCACCATCCCAGAGGTATGTCCCCTTGGCAAGTTAGGCATATCTTCCTGCCTTCTGTCACTCTCACTCTGGAAGTGGCCACAGTGATCTCCGGGCAGGGGATGGAGGCCTCTCCGTAGGTAAAGTCCTTATGGTTGGAGTACTTGGTAGAGTTCGATCCCAACCACCCAGGCCATCTCCCCTCGTGGGAGTAGGTGACCCGGCCATCCGCCGCCGGAGTCCCTTCTCCTGTGGTCACTGTCAGCGCTCTGCCCCCGGAGCATCCGAAAACCAGGGAGTCCTCGGTGTCCCTTCGGTGCCCGGTGCAGATCCTTAGCGATACCAGCATCACTAACGTCCAGTAGGGAGGTGTTGACATCTGAAAGGCAAGAAGCACATGGTCTTGCCTTGAGAGACCTCTCCAGGCTCGGCCCCCTTAACATGTTCCGAACATAAAATGCTGTACCCAACTGTCACTGCACACAAAGTAACAAAACAGGAAGGGAAAATATATACACCGCCACCCGTCCCCGGGTGGCCAGGCTACATCCTGTCCCTGTACAGGCGTCGTCGACCACTCGGCTGACCGTACCCTGGGGACCAGGATGCCCTCCACTGAGGGGCTTGTATAGTCCCCCTTAATGAATCTTGTGCTGCCCTCCAAGGCTGTCCTGAGCCCCGGATAATCGGTGGGAGACCCTTGCTAGCGCAACAGAGCACTCTCCCTGTTGTCTTTCGCCTTCTCGGTCTGGGGCGGGGAGCTAAGTAAACAGGGGACCACGGCGCCCTAGGCTGTGGCACTCTGTTACTCCTCCTTACTGTCGGTGCAGAGTCCCACGTTATGGGCTGCAATGCTATCTCCTCCACCTCTTGGGCTAGCCCCAGCTGATCCACGATGGGAGGTTCAGCTTCCCCTTGGACCTTGCTAGTGGTAGAGTCTTTCTCCCTACTTCTGTTAATGGGCTGGGAACCTCTACCCAGTGGTGGGGTAGCCTTACAGGAGCAGTGAAACAGCCCCGGCTGTAGAGCTTCGGGGCCTGCTGCCTCCTCCGGAGCTTCCAAATCCAACGGGGCCTGTTCTTCCCCCAGTGCCTGATTCCCTTCCCTTGCTCGTCCCCTCTGTTTTTTACCTCTTTTGGGGTCAAACAATTTACACTGATTAATGTGATACCACTTCACCCGGCGAGGCAATTGAACCGCGTAGACCATAGGGCTAGCCTTGTCGACTATGCTATATGGTCCCATATACAGTGATTCAAATATCCCGACCATCACCTGGTCGCCCACCTCCCAATCATGGTGACTACAGGGTTCCAGCAGCAGCCGATTGGCATGGTGCTGTTTACCCATGTTGTTGGCCGCCTGCCAGTGAATCTGTTGAAGCTGTTCAAACAGATTCCTGACGAAGCAGTCCCAGTTCACCTCTCGAAGCTGCCCTTCGGTGAGAACCGGCGCCAACACATGCACTGGGGTTCTCATGATCCGGCCCGTCATCAGCTCATGGGGTGAGTACCCTGTGCTCTTTGACTGACTGGCCTGGATTCCCATGAGGACCAACGGTAAGACCTCCACCCACTTGTTCGGTGAGTCTCCCGTCTCCTTGCGCAGCCTTTCCTTTAGGGTCAGGTTCAGGCGTTCTACGGGGCCTGAGGACTGAGGGTTGTAGGCGACATGCCATTTAGCTCTTATCCCCAGCACCTTTAGGGTGGCCTGCATCACCTGGCCGGTGAAGTGGCTTCCCCAGTCGGACTCCATGATTTGAGGTAGACCCCACCGAGAGAACACCTCCCTCACCAGGATTTTTGCAGGCCCCACCGCGGTAGCTGTTCGGCAAGGGAAGGCTTCCACCCACTTGGAAAACACATCCACCAGGACGAGGCAGTATTTATAACCTCCCTGGGCGGCCGGTAGGGGTCCGATGTAGTCGATCTGGATCGACTGCCATGGTCCCTCTACCCGCCTGACGTGTCCCATAGACACCTTCCTTTTCTGAGGGTCTGGGTTGTTTGCAGCGCAAACCAGACAGCCCGCACAGAAGTTGCGGACGTCTTCCCGGAGGCCTGGCCACCACCCTGCCTTTTCTACCCGTTGCCAGGTAGATTCCAGCCCAGGGTGTCCCGCACCTGGACCCTCATGGGCCAGCTGAAGGAATTCCCTCAGGTGTTGTGGCGGCACTACCCATTTGTCCCCTTTAAACAACATGCCTTCCCGCACAGCAATATCTGCAGCACTGTATGGGCCCTCTGCCTTTTCCCCCTTTTTGATAGCAGCCAAGGCAGCCTTCAGGACCGGATCCTGCATCTGGACTACTTTAAGGTCCGGGGCCGCAGCTGCCCCTACGCTCCCTTGTGTCCCTGGCTTGCTTCTTGCTGCTGCTATCCTGCCTGCCTCGTATGGGTCCCATGGGCGACCTGTACGAGCACTTCCCTTGCCAGCATGTCTGCCTGCTGGTTACCTTCCCCCCCGTGGCTCAGTTTTGGAGTGGGCCTTTACCTTATGGATATATACATCCCCGGTTTCTCCCACTGCAGTCACAATCTTTTCTAGCAGGGTTTGGTCACAAGGAGCTTCCCATCCGCAGAGGTGTACCCCCGGCGTGACCAAATCGGCAGATACTCTGTACACGAATTGCAAGTGAACATGCTGTCCGAGCAAATCGTGTATGGGGTAGGGAATTCCTCGGGGTGTGTGACCACATACATCACCGCCGAGAGTTCCACCTGCTGGGCGCTCAGGGTGCATGGGAGTTTAAGAGCCAAGGCAATCCCTGCCTTGGGATCCCAAACTCCGCAGCCCGTGAGTCTTGTACCCTCTGAGTGCTGCAAGAGCACCCGTGGAGAGACTGTGTCCACAGCTTATGAAGGGGGTTTTGAGACTCGTGCGTCCCCACAGCTTATGCCTAGCCTGTGAGGCACCTGTGAGTGTCAAACACTCCTAACCCCTTCTTCCCTAGCCTGTGACACACAGTTGAGCGTTTTCGAGGTGCTCCTAGCTTCCCTTACAATGTTCTGACATAAGACTCACGATCAGGAGATGTAATACAATAGAACTGAGACAAGGTGATTCCAAGTGGAACTTAGGCTTCCAATTTATTTGACAAGGTGTATCTCAACAAACAGCAATACACCAACAAAACAATCCCCCTAAATCCCACTAGATGGACACAACGAAAATCTTTACACAAGTTTAGCAGTACAATGCCCAACCTCCTACCTTTCCTGGCCTAACTGAGTTGGGAGTTCCGGGGACCAGAGGTTATACTCACTTCTGTGTCTTCTGCAGTCTAGTGGTTTGTTTCTTCTATCTTCGGTGTCTTCGGACACTGGTTTTCCTTCAGTGTCGAGAGTCTTGCTGGTTGTTGGATGACGAGGGCAGGGAACCACCCACACTACGTCAGAAACCCCTTTTTATAGCCAGATTATCCAGTCCGCCTCTCCTGCTGAAATCGATTCTTCCCATTGGTGGGCTTTGTGATTTTGAAAAATGCAGCAGTTTTAGATTATTGCGGGTTTTTTCCACTGATGTTAACCTACTCAAGGTTTGAGTGGGTGTTGATTGCATTGGCCTCCTGTCGCCATTGTGTAGGCCCATTGGTTTGTTTTGGGTTCCCTGGTTTCTAAAGGTCTGCATAATTTTCCTTCAATTCAGTTTTTCTAACCTATTCAAGGTTTGAGTAGGTGTTAATTGGGTTGGCCTCCTGTAGCCATTGTGTAGGTCCTTGGTTTGTTTTGGGTTCCCTAGTTTTCTGAAGATCTGCACAATTTCCTTCCATAGTGTAAACATGGGGAAGACAATAGTCCGATAATGACCGTGAGTCAGTCCCACAGTTTTCGAGCAAGTGCTCTCCCATTGGCTTGAAAGCCCCATGCTTCGGGCTGACTCTGTCTCACCATTGGCCCTCCGGTGTCCTCCCCCGTCCAATCACTGCTCTGCCAAGGTCAAACTGTATCGGTTTCAATTCAAAGCACAGACTGATCCCACAGCCCTTTTCCTTCTGGGTAAAATGAGGGGATTTTCGTCCTCCCCTACAAACTGCTTCCTTGGGCAGAGAATTCCACAGATTCACAACCCTCTGGGAGAAGAAATTCCTTCTCAACTCGGTTTTAAATTGGCTCCCCCGTATTTTGAGGCTGTGCCCCCGAGTTCTAGTCTCCCCAACCAGTGGAAACAACCTCTCTGCCTCTAATTGTCTATCCCTTTCATTATTTTAAATGTTTCTATAAGATCACCCTTCATCCTTCTGAACTCCGAGTAAAGACCCAGTCTACTCAATCTATCATCATAAGGTAACCCCCTCATCTCCGGAATCAGCCTAGTGAATCGTCTCTGTACCCCCTCCAAAGCTAGTATATCCTTCCTTAAGTAAGGTGACCAAAACTGCATGCAGTACTCTAGGTGCGGCCTCACCAATACCTATACAGTTGCAGAAGGACCTCTCTGCTTTTGTACTCCATCCCTCTCGCAATGAAGGCCAACATTCCATTCGCCTTCCTGATTACCTGCTGCACCTGCAAACTAATTTTTTGGGATTCATGTACAAGGAGTCGGGACGAAATAGCTCAGTTGGGAGAGCGTTAGACTGAAGATCTAAAGGTCCCTGGTTCAATCACGGGTTTCGGCAATATCTGGTGATTTGTGCTCGCTTCGGCAGCACATATACTAAAATTGGAACGATACAGAGAAGATTAGCATGGCCCCTGCGCAAGGATGACACGCAAATTCGTGAAGCGTTCCATAATTTTTCGCGACTTTCCGTCTTCAGACCCTGCAGAGATACCTTTACGTCGAGCCCCCTCCTAGGTGGTGTGCTCTGGCGAGGTATTTCTTCCGCCAGCAGCTCGACCTCAATTATGACACGCAGCTCCTGTTTGTGAACTTGGGGGGTGCCAGGACCGCCCTCCGGGAGCTGCCTGTCTTTTACAGGGAACTCATCAGGGTCTGGAACAAAGTCTCCACCAAGCGCAGCTCTCCGCCGGCTGGAGTGGCGGCCGTCCTGCAGGAACCGCTGCTCGGGAATCCGTACCTCCACGGCCGAGGCTTTATGTGGCGGTCGGAAGAGAGGGCTGTGGCTGGTGAGGTGACCAGGGTCAGGGACCTGCTCGATGGCGGAGGAGCGGGCTGGATGGCGCCAGACACGCTGGCGCGGCGCCTAAATTCTGCCAACGTCCGCCACACGGCCGATGCCATCGAGTCGCTAAAAACAGCTCTGGGCCCTGACTCCGTTAGGTGCATCAAGGAGGCTCAAGCACGTGGGGAGATCCCGTCCGAACTGACCCCCGTCCGGACGGAATTCCTCATCGGCGCCAAACCCCGGAACCTCCCTCGGGGGCCGGCGCCTCACAACTTGAGCCGCCTCCGGGAAATCCCCTCCGTGCCTTTCAGTTCCGCGCGGAGGGGTTTCCTGTACGGGCTGCTCCTGCACACCCTCAACTTTGCCATCCTCGCCGGCCGTCCGGACACGCCATGGCGTACCATCTTGCCGTCCGGAGGAGGCGGGGGTCCCCGATGGAGGGCACTCTACGCAGGGGTCCTCCCACTATTCATCGGGGACTTGGCCTGGAGGGTGGTGCACGGAGCAGTGCCGTGCAACAAATTTTTAAGCCGGTTCACGGACTCCCAGGCCGCCTGCAATTTCTGCGGTCTGGAGGAGTCCGTGTTCCATGTTTTTATTGAATGCACGAGGTTGCAGCCCCTGTTCCACTATTTGAAGGGGCTGCTCCTGAAATTCTGGCTGCACTTCAGTCCCACTCTCCTGATCTTTGGGCACCCTGTGCGGAGGGGAGCGGGTAGGTCCGAAGGCCTCCTCGTAGGACTGCTCCTGGGCACGGCCAAGGGTGCCATCAGCCGGTCCAGGCAGCGGGCGGTCGAGGGGGTCGTTCAACCTGACTGCCTGCCTCTCTTCCGCTCTTACATCCGGTCCAGGGTGTCCTTGGAGATGGAGCACGCGGTGTCCACCGGTACGCTCGCGGCCTTCCGCGAGAGGTGGGCACCGGAGGGACTGGAGTGCATCATCACGCCCGGCAACCAAATTTTAATTTGATTTTACGTTTTAAAGTTAATTTGTTTTAATTGCCGGTGCTTTTAGTGTCCCCTTCCCTTTTATAGGGGGCACTGGGGAAAATTGTGAATTTAGTGCCCAAAAAAAAAAAACCAAAAAAAGAAAAACACAAAAAAAAAAGGGGGGAAAAAAAAAAAAAAAGGGCCTTGTAAATGTCTGGAGTGTCACCCAGGTCGGGTGGCACCGTTTAATGTTTTATGTTTTCGCAGGTAAACTCAAAAGAGTTTCATGTACAAGGACCCCCAGGTCATGGTCTACAGGGCTGCAGTAATTCCTGCCCTCCTATATGGATCAGAGGCATGGACGACTTACAGAAGACACATCAAGTCGCTGGAGATATATCACCAACAATGTCTCCGCAAGATCCTGCAAATCCCCTGGGAGGATAGAAGTACCAACATCAGTGTCCTCGCCCAGGTGCAGGCTAACATCCCCAGCATTGAAGGACTGACCACACTAGAGCAGCTTCGCTGGGCAGACCACTTAGTTCGCACGCCAGACATGAGACTCTCTAAGCAACTGCTCTATGCGGAGTTCCTTCATGGTAAATGACCCAAAGGTGGGCAGCGGAAACGTTACAAGGACACCCTCAAAGCCTCCCTGGTGAAGTGTGACATCACCACTGACGCCTGGGAGACCCTGGCCGAAGACCGCCCGAGGTGGAGAAAGTGCATCCGGGAGGGCGTTGAGCTCTTCGAAACTCAATGCTGCGAGCGTGAAGAGGTCAGGCGCAGGCAACGGAAGGAGCGTGTGGTAAATCAGTGCCACCCCCCTCTTCCCCTGACGAATATCTGTCCCACCTGTGACAGGGTCTGTGGCTCGCGTATTGGATTGTTCAGCCACCAAAAACTCACTTTAGGAGTTGAAGCAAGTCTTCCTTGATTTCGAGGGACTGCCTATGATGATGAAACACCATGTGGAATTTGCAGGGCTATAAGGAAAGAGCAGGGGACTGGGACTAGTTGGATAGCTCTTTTAAAGAGGCGGAAAAAGCCCGATGGGACAAATGGCCTCCTGTGCTGTATCATTCTATCACATTGCTCTTGGGCAGTTACACAACACAGGAAATAGGAATTTGCAACATTCACTGAAGTCACTGTTATGCCCTTGGCATTACCGTCCTGGACAAGTTTCATCCCCAGAGCCAAAAATCAAGTTGGACCCCTTCAGGTTGTGAAAAAAGGCTGCAACCTTAGGCTGCAGAACAAGGTGTTGGCCTGGATAATGATAAAGAGGCTAAGGTAGTGATTCGAGGCCATTGTGCCATGCAACACTTTGCAACCCAGGTCCCCAGTGGTCCGTGGAGTGACCTAAGGCATTAGGTCTCCCATCTGTGCAACGGCTTAACTACACTAGGTGAGGGCATAAAATGTTGGTGTATTTACTAAGAGTTTTACACTCTTTATCAAGTAACCAGATTGTTAAATCAGCTAGAACTATATCCAGACACTTGTCCCCAAACATTAAATGACAAAGACTTTTGTAGTCTGTTATGCCTTCACTTTGCAGATGTATCTGGGTAATCATTTCTCTATAAGTACCATCCAGATTGTTTCTTTGTTTCTTAAATTTCTGCCTGTGTGTCTTAAATCAGAAGCCCCGATTTACTCCTTCTAGGTGAAACAGCGAGATACTTGTACATCTTGCAATTTAGTACACTGGTCACAATGCAACCTCCTCTACATTGGGAAGACCAAATGCAGATTGGGTGACTGCTTTGTGCAACACCTCCGTTCAGCCCGAGCTTCCGATCACCTGTTGTTTTAATTCTCCGGAGCACTCCCAATATGATCTCTCTGTCCTTGGCCTCCTACACTGTTCCAATGAAGCTACGTAAGCTCGAGGAACAGCACCTCATCTTTCTATGCATTTTATCCTTGCAGCATTTTTCTGGGCCTCGCAGCTTTGTGTTTTTAAAACTTACCTGCCCCCATCTCTATCTTATAACTCTTGCTGTTCACAGCCACAAAAAGGATCAAAACTTTCCAGTACAATGGGACGCAAGGTATTTGTCGATTATCGAGACAAGCTAATGAATTGCTTATTAATAACAGCATATGTGGAAACAACCTCAAAGATAGCTCATTAGCATTGTAATTACTATTCACCCTGATTTTAATCTAGCCTGGTGGAAATGGATGGGTTTGGGTCAAATGCCCATTTTACACTTCACCTGATTTTAAGCTCCACTTAAGTCAATGGAGTGAGATGTAAAATTAGGTAGTAGTAAAATGGACATCGACCCTAACTCACCCCATCCCCATCAGCTTGGGGATTGTGTCTCAGAACCTCCCCCCACCCACCCCCACCTTTTTAACTTGTACTTATACTCTAAAACACAACATTGAAGATAACTCTTTTTCTAAATAGTCTGGAAAAATGGCCGACATCAACATTGCCTTTAAACGCGGCTGTGCAGCAATCTGCAACTCCTGCGCAGCAAACTCACCGGTTTTTAAATAGGAAAAACGCACATGCGTGGTATTTTGAATGTGCCACACATGCAAAAAAACAATTCAAGGAAACATTGGTCAACATATCCTGAAAAGTGACACTCCCTTTTAATTTTCCTGTTGATTCATTTTGAAGCAATTAAGGAACAGAGACAGGCACTACAAAATGCAGTCTGGGTTGAAAGGTACTTCATTTTTTTTGATTTCTCCACATTCAGAGTATTCAGAGATATTGATAGTTCAACATCCTCCAAAAAATTATTGATTAAATATCAATCTCTCAAACTCACAAAGAGCAGCCAAACATGTATGAATAACACGTGCAAAGAACTTGATTTGAATTGAATGGCTTGCCTCTGCCCTTGAATCCCTGATCAGACAAAACATCTATATTCTGCAGGTATTGTATCTACAAACTTGGCCAATTCTGGTTTTTAATCCCATATATACATGATAACAAGAAAAAAATCCAATACCATGATACGTCATAGACAAAATGCTTCATTTGCCACATAAACATACTGAGAATTACGCAGCACAATGATTCAGTGATGAAAGATAGCGTGGTTACATTTCTTTGATGACTAATGCGGATTTTGGCTTCTGTGTCCATGGCAGAGTAAGAACTAATGTACATAACCACAGTAACTGAATGGATGCAACAACTATTCCATTGAGAAAAAGTAAACCAACAACAGCTTACATTTATATAACACCTTTAATGTAGGAAAACATCCAAAAGCACTTTACATATGCGTAATCAGACAAAAATTGACTCTGAGCCAAAGAAGAAGATATTAGGAGGGGTGGCTGAATGTTTCAATGTTTGGTCAAAGAGGTATATAAGAACGTAAGAATTTGGAGCACGAGTACGGTCCCTTGAGCCTGCTCTGCCATTCAGTAAGCTCATGGCTGATCTTCGACCTCATCTCCACTTTCTCACTCAATCCCTTGATTCCCCCCAGAGTCCAAAAATCTATCTATCTCAGCCTTGAATATACTCAATGATTTAGCATCCACAGCCTTTTTGATTAAAGAATTCCAACGATTCACAATCCTCTGAGTGAAGAAATTCCTCCTCAGTCTTAACTGGCTGACCCCTTATCCTGAGACTATGCCTCCTAGTTCTAGATTCTCCAGCCAGGGGTCACAACCTCTCAGCATCAACTCTGTCAATTCCTCTCAGAATCTTAGATGTTTCAATGAGATCACCTCTCATTCTTCTAAACTCCAAAGAGTATAGGCTCAATAGCTATAGGTAGGTTTCAAAGAGAGTCTTAAAGGAGGAGAGGTGGAGGTTTAAGGGACTTCCAGAGCTTAGCACCCAGACAGCCTAAACCAAGAAGAGAAACATCAGAGAAGTTTGGAAAGGCATAAAGAATTGAAGACAACAGAAGACAAGGGATAAGAAAATAAAGGTGATAACGAGAAGAAGGCTCAGAAATAAAGGAATAAGACACAAAATCAATACATTT